>NC_056744.1:340932235-341247235 GCF_019279795.1 Protopterus annectens
AACTGCAAATTTTAAAACTAATTTTATTTAGGAATAGAAAAACCAAAACATCTCCTGATGGGGGAAGGTGATGTTTGGGAGTTTATGTACTGCATGCTATGCTGTAGTGCTGAGGTATATTTAAAAACATCAACAAATCACTGTAAACAATGATTTTCAGATTTTCAACAACCTCTCTCCTCTTAAATTCCAAATTTCAACAGGAATTATATCCATTTCTCGAGATTTCCGTTGCTTGATTATGTGTCACAGTTATTTTTCCTATTTATCCATCCCAAATGTTAATTGTTGATATTCCACCTCATCCGGCTTTGTATTATATCTACATTTTCCAAAAATAATTCCAATTGTGTCTATTCCCAGTTTCTCCACTTCTCTGCTCTATATCTCAAAAAAAGAAAAAAAAAGTTTATCTTAACTCATGTTTGTTCTACATGTTTCTACTGTATTCCATGGAATTGCCTTGTAACACCTGTTTTTATCTGGCAAGCTATTTGTAACATTAATGTTCTGTAACTAAAGTTTAAAGTTCTGTTTCTTTATCTGTTTTATGTGGAGCTTTTCTCCCCGGGCCTCAACTGAAAATGGACATATATCCAGCTAGATTAGTCCAGTCAACAAATGTGAAATAAATAAATAAATAAATCTAAATGTTCATAAAACTGCCAGAATAGCAACAATATTTTTCCAGGATTTCTAGTTAACCCTCTTGTCATGGAATCCTTGAGCTTTGCCGCTGTCCTTTCCACTTGTTGTTCCCCAAGCCTTTGCAATAAGGATTTTTATGCACTAGAATTATTGTCAAAACAACCATTTAGCTGCTACTCATGCATATTATCCAAATACTTGCAAGTTTTCCCTTACCACTTTTCTTGAATTATATGGCTTCTGCCAAATTACCTCATGTTACTTTTCTTCCATACATACTCTCAACCTGGAAACATCAAAAATCTGGACAAGGCCCAAGAAAAATAGGTACAAATCTGTATGCTGATTAATATCTAATTTGCATACATAATTATGTAACCCCACCCACTCCAATGGAATTGTGGGATACCAACTTTCAAATGCAAACTGAAGAACAGACTACCAAAATATGGCACCAGAGTCCCCCTGCAGCCATTCCAATGTCCCATTACCTGGCTATTTCGCCCCATTTACCATAAACACTAATGTATGCCTACTGCTTTACTTCTGCAATGATTATTTGGATTTTATTTTTACAGCACAACAATGCAAAAACACTAACAGACATCATCTGGTAAACAAAGCAATACTGTCTCACAATGAAAATAAGCTTGACATTAAAACTTCTCTGCCCTTGAAACTCACATTCATTGAAACGTAGAGTTGTGTGCACTTACCATAAATGTAGATGTTCGAGTGTATTCACTGTTGCAATCATTACATTTGGATAATCTGCTGGCAGTTTGCCCTCAGCCAGCCTGATTAACAAAGTCTTGGGTCCTGCGTCGGTTACTGTTCCTTCTTCCATAACGTCAGGTCGTCAGGGGTATAAAACACGCAGACGTCGCCATTACATCAGTTTTTTTTGCCCCAGATGTCAGGTGCCCCCAAATGGGGAGCAAAACACACACACACACATACATATATATATATATATATATATATATATATATATATATATATACATAAAAAATTAGAAACACAAAAATATACCTCCAAACAAAAGTAAATACACCAAAAAGGCTTTTAAGCATAGCAAAAGAAAGAAGAGGTATAGTAAAAGAAAAACAGGGGGCTGGAGGGAGGGTAACCAGGACTGCAACAGTGAATACACTCGAACATCTACATTTATATTAAGTGTACACAAGTGTACTATGTTCATCGTGTTTCACTGCTGCAGTCATTATATCTGGGTAGATTCCCAAAGCTAAGGTTGGGAGGATGGATTTATACAGCATAAGGAACAGCTATAAGGCCCTGCAAAACAGCAGTGGCAAAGCCAGCTCTGGATTTAGAGAAAGTTAGTAAGTGATAATGCTTGGTGAAAGTATGAACTGAACTCCAGGTAGCAGCTTCTAGAATATCCCTGATAGGAACACCTCTGAGAAAGGCTGCTAAAATAGATGCAGCCCTGGTGGAATGAGATCTGATCCCCTGGGGGATAGGTTTTCCATGGTGCTTATAACAGAAATGAATGCAATGGCTTATCCATTTAGAAATAGTTTGCTTTGAAATAGAAGCACCCCATTGCTTAGCCCCTGCATCAAATGCTACCAGCAGTTCAGATTTTCTTTGAGATTTAGTCCTGTCCAAGTAGAATTTAAGTTGTCTGTGCACATCCAATGAATGCAGTATCCGCTCTCCCTTGTTCTGTGGGTTGGGAAAGAAAGTTGGCAAATGAATGGACTGATTAAGAGCTACACTGAATACCACCTTGGGCATGAATGATGGATTGGTCCTGAGTAACACCCTGTCCGCATGAAAGATGATGAAAGGCTCCACTGCCATAAGGGCATGTAATTCAGATATCCTTCTAGCTGAAGTGATTGCTAAAAGGAAGGCTGTTTTCCAGGAAAGAAATTTTAAGTCTACAGTTGCAGCTGGCTCGAATGGAGGTACAGTGAGTTTCTCTAATACAAAGTTAAGGTCCAAGGCAGGGGTTGGAGCTCTCCTGGGTGGTCTCAAGTTTTTGGCCCCTCTGTGATACTGCTTTAGAAGAGAATGAGAGAAGGGGGGGGGTCTGTGTTGTAATGAGCTATAATGGCTGAGGCATGGATTTTTATGGAAGAAAAAGACAGGCCCTTGTGAAACATCTCAGTTAAGTATTGCAAAATCTGAGGTAAATTGGGCACTGCTGTGCTTATCCCTTGAGATTGATTCCAGGCACAGAATCTTTTCCAATTGTCAGCATAAGATTTTCTAGTACTAGGTCTTCTCGCCTCCAAAATGACATCCATCACAGGTTTGCTGAGGGATGCTAAGGGGGAATTTAAGTTATTAGCCAAGCTACAAGATTCAATGTTTGGAGGCGAGGGTGCAGATTTTGGTTCTCCTGCTGAGACAGTAAGGAAGGTGTCTGAGGCAGGTGCCACGGAGAAATGTGTGACACACTGCGCAGGAGTGGGTACCAGTGTTGGCGAGGCCAGTCCGGAGCAATCAAAATCATTTTTTGTTTGTCCTGTTTGACTTTTAGCAGAACTTTGGAGAGCAAAGGCAGAGGGGGAAAAGCATAGACTGATAGGTTTTTCCAACTGAAGGGCAAAGCATCCACTTTCCAGGCTTTTTTGTGATGAGTTCTTGTGCAAAATTTGTCCAACTGGTAGTTCTGGGGTGAGGCAAAAAGATCTATGTCTGGGCTCCCACATTTGCGTGTCAACATATTGAAAATCCGTGGTGTTTCCATTCGTGTGGGTCCATGAGATTTCTGCTTAGTTCATCTGACAGAACATTCTGTTTTCCTGGCAGGAATTGAGCTTGTAGTTGTACTTGGTAGCTCAAGGCTGTGTTCCACAGTGCCATGGCTAGTCTGCAGAGGGGGTAGGAATGTGTAACCCCCTGTTTGTTTATGTACCACATAACCGTGGTGTTGTCCGTCTTTATCAGTAATTGTCCTGGATGAAGGTAGTCCTTAAAGGCTGTCAGTGCATTCTGTACAGCTAGCATTTCTTTTTGATTGATATGAAGGTGCATTTGATTTGGGCTCCATTTGCCCTGAATGTGCTTCCCTGCCACATGAGCCCCCCATGCATAGTCTGATGCGTCTGTAGTTAGGGTTTGGGCGGCAGGGGGTGGTGTGAATGGCAGTCCCTTGTTTTGGTAGCAGGCCTCTGCCCACCATAGGAACTCTAGGCATAGGCAAGGTATGATAGGAATCATTCTTTCCAGGCTGTGACAATGTTGACTCCATAAACTTTTTAAGAACCACTGAAGTTTCCTCATAAGCAGTCTTGCATATGGAATTAGAAGAATGCAGGAGGCCATGAACCCCAAGGCTTGCAGTATTTGCCTTGCAAATAGCAGGGTTTTTGTGGCCACCTGTTTGAAGTAAGTCACCAAATGAATTTTCTTTTCTAGCGTAAGGAAAGCCATCTTGGCAGTTGTATTCAGGCTTGCACCCAGGAATGTAATCTTTTGAGAGGGTACCAGTTGAGATTTCTTTTCGTTTATGGTGTATCCTAGACAAGTTAGAACTCTTTTTACAAATGCCAGATGTTTTAGAAGAATGGCCTGGTTTTCTGCCTGAATTAGACAATTGTCCAGGTATGGATATATTTGAATATTTCTTTGCCTGCAAAATGCAATTACTGGAGCCAGGCACTTTGTGAATACCTGGGGTGCAGTAGACAAGCCAAAGGGCAGTACAGAGAACTGATAATGCATGCAGCCTGCTTTGAAGCGTAGGAATCTTCTGTAAGATTCCCTGATTGGGATATGCAGGTAAGCCTCTTAAGTCCAGAGTTGCCAACCAGGCATCCTTGCCTAGCATAGGAAGTAATTAGTGAAGAGTCAGCATCTTGAATTTTGGAATGTCCAGAAGGTGTTTAGAGTAGAAAGGTCCAGAATTGGACGCCATGACTTGTCTTTTCTGGGTACCAGGAAAGGTCTGGAATAGAAACCTTGTACCTTTTCCTCTTCTGGTACTAGTTGAATAGCCCCCATGTTTAGGAGGGAAAGTACATGTTTCTGTGCCTCTATCCACTGGTTTGGGGGCAGGTCTGGCCACCCGTTTGGAGTTGGCAGTGTGTGGAAATAAAATCTGTATCCCTGGGACACTATATTTAAAATCCATTTGTCCTGGGTTATAAGTTGCCAGTTTATTGAATGAAGAGACAGTTTTCCCCCGAAAGGGGTGGCTAAGAGGCAAGTGCTTGGTAATTTCAAAGTGAAGTCATTGAGACTGTTTACCATAGGGTGGTGCCTTGTTGTTGCCAGATTTGGAAGTGGAAGCACCCCATTGCTTAGTTCTGAAAGTCCCTTGGGACTGAAACCTGGCGCTTTTGGAATGTCTGGGTTTGGCCATAGTGGCTCTGGAAGGAGCTGGAAAGGACCAGTTCTTAGTAGGCCAATGCCTACTAAATCTAGGAGGTTGCACTTGTAAGAAATCTTTCATAGTTTGCATAGATTTAGCTTTATCTTCCATCTTTTAATGACTTCTTCAGCCTTATTGCCAAATGGGCAGTCCTGCTGGAAAGGAGCATCCAAAAATTTTGCTTTAACATGATCAGGCAGAGATTGCTCCTTAAGCCAAGGCTGCCTTCTAAGCACAGACCCAGTAACAGCAGCCCTACAAGAGGCTTCTAAAGAATCAAAACCACATTGCAAAGTATGTTTGCCAACTTGTTCAGCTGAATGCAATAAATCCTGCAAATCTTTATTCTCCACACAGTCAAAATCAACATCATTTTCTGTTTAAGCAGTCCCATGATATGCTGTTGATGTTTTAGCATATGAAATTGACAGTTTAAAACCCTGATTACTAGGGTTTCAGAAGTATAAACCTTTTTATCCCATCTATCCAGCACCCTGGAGTCTCTACCAGAAGGGGTAGGATTTTTAGCAGTAGAAGCCTTAATGCCCTTGGGCCCCTGAGAAATGGTTTCAGGATCCGCAACAGGATTTTTGAAAAGGAATTTGTGGGACTCAGGAACCCTGTAGTACCTGTCTGGTTTGCTAGGGGCTGGAGGCAGGGAATCAGGGGCCATACTTGATTCCGAAAACACATCAACAATATCTAGTACAGGAAGAATAGCCAAAGGCCTATGCTGAGGAAGAAGGAGGAAATCCCTAAGCCTCTTTTTGGATTCAGAGAAATCCTGACTTTCCCAGTGGAAATGCTCCCTTAAGGTATGTAAAGTTTCTCCAAAAGAGAAAGCCTCAGGTGGAGAAGCAGAGGGAATGGAATCCTCTGCATCAGTGTCCTCATAAGTAGGTATGGACAAATCCAGATCATTAGAAGAGCCAGAAGAAACAGAGTCCGTTTAATATGCAAGTCTGTAGGCCTGAATACACCCTCAGAAGCTGGTGCCTGCTCAGTGGCTCCAGACCTATCCAGATCATTAGAAGAGTCAGAAGAAACAGAGTCCTTTTAATATGCAAGTCTGTAGGCCTGAGAATACCTTCAGAAGCTGGTGCCTGCTCAGCGGCTCTGGACCCATCCAAGGTAGAGACATCTGTGGGTTCCATATGTGAAGCATCTCGTGGCATACCGAACTCCAAATGGGTCTCAGTAAAGGCCTGCAAATCAGAAGTAGCGGGTATCAGGGGCTGTGAAAGCGCCTCACTCAGTACCGGCGAACTGGCGACTGGCTTAGGAAAAGCGACATCAGCAGTTTTGGACCTCAACGGCCTGTCTCTGTCCTTTTCTTTGCATTTTTCCGGTATTCTGGTAGTCAGACGGCTAACTGACGTCATTTCGAGAACCAAAATATTTTGAAGCAAAAATGTACCGACAATGGATAGTGCGCTGATTAAACAAAGCACAAAACCGACAGCAAGGTACATTGTGGTCAGGGCCTAGGCAAGGAATACAGTACAAATGAAAATCCTTATGAGGTATTTGCTTCCCACAAGTAATACAACTATTAACTTTTACTGACATCGGTAAGGAGCAAGAAAAAGTTTCCCCAACGAGGTACTTAGCTTTTAGTTGAAGACTTTGGTTCTGAAACTCGAAAATGAAAATTTCAGGAGTCGGCCGACCGGCACTTGCGAACTGCTTCTACTTCGGGTACCGCGCGGCAAGAAAGACTGATGTAATGGTGTCGGCTGCATGTTTTATATCCCTGACAACCTAATGTCATGGAAGGAGGGACAGCAACTGACGCAGGACCCAAGACTTTGTTAATCAGGCCGACTGAAGGCAACCTGCCAGCAGATTACCCAAATGTAATGACTGCAACAGTGAAACATGATGAACATCAGCATTGAAACCAACTCCACATCCAAAGAAAATGCATCTGGCCAGTGGTGGATAAAGATTACCTTTGGGCTGTTTTCAAATCATTGGCCCCTTGCACACAAAACAAGAAACATACAAGCCTTCTGTTAGGAGCTGCAGAAGAGGTGTCTGCCTTTACTTTTTGACTTAACTGGGGGTGGACGGAAAGAATTCATTAGTTTCTGAATCCAAAAATAGAGGAAGCATCTAAATTTAGAAATATTGTACTTGAAATTTGAGATGATTAGCAAAGAAGTCTATTTCTTGGTGTGACTCAGAGAGAAATAATCCATTGAAAAATGTTGTTTAGTGGTCATTCATGCATTAGGTATGTATGCTTAGGAAACTCACCAGGAAATACTTATGTCCTGATAGATAAACTATCACTACAAAAAAATGTTATACTGAATTGATTAATCACTGCAAGGTCAACATTAAAAAAAAAAATCCTTCTTTACCAATCACAGTGTTAAAAAGAAACATATGTAAAATCTTCCGAAAACAAATATCAATAACAGTCTCTTACTATTCCTGTTACCGTAATCAATAAAAAAAATCACATTTCATCTTGATAACACATTGTTCTTAATTTGGTGCTACTGTAACACAGAGCATTATGTTCTAGTAGTTTTTCTTTATCAGAGCATTTCCCATAAACTAAGTTCATATGTTAATCTTGCTTATATCGAGTACCGCATCTACCAATGACAGCAGGAGTAAATGGAAGCATCTTATCAAAGACAGTAAAATGAAGACATCATCTTCTAAGCTCTGACCTTCATTCATCCCATACTGCCCATAAGCATGTGAAATACACTTGGCTCATTTCCTAAACTGTTACATTGTTAGTATTCTCTTTGCAGCAACCTTCTCATTTTGTGATGTTCACCCTTAATTGATGATTCCATTCAACTTCCTCTAGACCCTAATCAGTGTACAAACCCTCATGGCTGACACATTATCTTTTAAAAATACATCGCTGCAAATCGTTTCTCATCTTTCCCATCACTGCCAGTCTTTAGGTTTATATTGCATTTCCAAAGATTATTTAAATCACCTGCTTACCAAAAATGTGCTCAGTGTATGTGATGGCCTTTATAATCATAAGACATTGTTTTTCTTAAATGAGAACATTGAGTGCAGGCCTTGCATGCTACCAATGAGCCATATATCTGTTATTCTTACAATATTGTGAAATATTAAATTTGCCTCGCTATCCTGCCCTTGCTATCATCAGCCATTTCATCTAGTCTGCTCACTAGAAACTCAACAAGCCATGTTTGCAACAAAGATTTGAAAAGACCATTAACATACAGTGCAACTCAATTTCTATTTTATTTTTCCATTCTCAGCTTGGCATTTACAGCAATTAACACAACTCAGTTTCACATATTCACTTTGCTAGTTCTCAATTAGTTTTCCTTCCACATAGTCAACCAACCAATTCACTTTCTATTCCCTTACCAAGGCCACAGAATGTTACGTATTTATAATTTTACATAACCTTCTTGGGAATTATCAGTCACCCATCCAAAAAGTGCATTAAATTATATCCACTTAATGCTGTTTTCTCTTGTTCTTCTACTTAGCAACATTAACCACATACAATACATACATTTCATGTGCATAGTTTAATCCTTAATATTGACAGAGTAACCTCCTCTATTGAAAGTCTTTACTTTACATCTTCCATAAATACATGACTAACACAGGTTTATACATGAAAGCATGGCTTCCTATTCAAGCTGCAATGAAATGTTATGTTCACTAAGTCACTCCAAGACCACACACACACACACACACACACACACACACACACACACACACACACACACACACACACACACACGCACACACGCACCTTTCCTTACTTGAGTCTTGTTTCCCCTGAAATGAGTAGTTCCTCTTCTTCTGCTGTTCCAGCTTTGCCATTATCCCTGCTCGCAAGTTCCTCTGCCATTCCAGCTTTGCAATTCTGCCATTATCCCATGCAGACAAGTTCCTCTCTTCTGCCGTAAACAAGTGCTGCTGTTTCCCCATTCCCGCCCACTCGCAATTCAATTTCGGCCAGTCGGAAATGATGACGTGAGCTCCTTAAGCTCAATTCCGACTGGCTGGTAGCCTGACAGAGCTGACGTAATTGCGCACGTGATGACGTCAGTTCCAACAGAGCGAAAATTTAAAAAAAAAAGCAAAAAAATTGGAAATGAAGGAGTGCCACGTGGGAATCGTGGCACTCCTTCATTTGGACCCCAAAACTCGGTAAAAAACGAGTAATTCAGTACGGATGGGAGGTATGCTTTCATATCTTTTTACTTTATTCCAACTACATTTTTCAAGTCCAGCTTCATTTACTCCATGCACTAGCTATCCCATCTCACTAATATCTGCCCTAATAATGCTACCTGATGTGCTACTAACAATGTAAATTAGTTTTATGAAACATTTATAACAGTCAAATACTGACAAGTGGAATACACTAATCACTCAGTTAACTGTAAACTCAAATGTAATCAAAATGAAACATAAATTAAAAGAACTTCCTTGTAAAAGTCTGCTAATTAAGCAACTGTTAGAAGTACTGTGTACCTTAAGTCAAGGACAGTCACCGCTGTATCAGAAAAAACAACGTAGATAGTTAACTGAATTCTCATATATCCCAAGCTTAAGTTAAAAGAATGAAGGACAAAAGAAAGTTACACTGGATGAAATATCAGATGGTGGTAATCCTTATCTGCTTCCATGAAAGTACAGAAATGCTTAAAATTTTCAGCAATACTACACTAAAAACATATTCATAGGTGTACAGGTGTTTACTAGGCTAATGACCACAAAGGCCTTTTAAGCCTAGCCATGAATCTCAAATCTCTGACAAGTTCTGGTACCCTTGATAAGTGTAAGCAGGAGCTTGAGAGACTAAACAGTTACAAGCCTGGGAGATGAACCAATTACAGGCTGCCTCCATCCATTAGAGAGACCAGTGCCAAACCAGGGATGAATTTCCTGTTCCCCATTTAATTGTCCAAGTTACACTTGAATACGGTTAGGGAGGAACTCTGCTTCACATGGATGGGGAGCCTGTTCAAGAGACGGGGTAGTGTCTAGGATACATACCTGTCTCTCTAGCAGATCCTATTTATATCATAAGCAAGGTTTAAGTCTTTACAATGGGTAAGTTTGGTGCTGTTTGTTTTGTGGATTTGCAGGAGGTCCAGAGTGCAGTCTAACACTGCCTTCTATGCCAAGCATAGTTCTCCCCTCAACAGCCTGTAGGAGACAAACTACATGGATAGGGCCTTGAGGTGGTCTGCATAGGACATGCTACTTACGCCCTGTATTATTTTAATAAGGAACATATGTGGACATTCCAGTTGATGGACATGCCTGGATAGGTACATACAAAATGGGGCATTGTACTCAATGATAGGTCTGATGAATGCAGAATACAGTGGAACAATGACCTCCTTGGACCTAGATGCCATACCTTTATTTATAAGTTGAGCAACATAGAATGATTTCCACACTACTGTAGACGTGATGGTCAAAAGCTAGATTTCTGTGTGTGTCCCCAAGTCCCTGACTACTGGGTCAAATCTTAGGGGTGTGTTGTCAATATAATAGCTACCAAGGGTGGATGACTTCCCAAAGGATACTACTATGCATTTCTTAGCATTTGGTTATAGTCCATGGCTATGACACCAGTTACTTGTCTGTGTCAGCCCTTCCTGGAGTACATTTGTTTAAGTGTGGGATTTAATGACAGCTCCTAGTTGGGGTTCCAGGTTTTATTTTTACTTCAAAGGAGACCATTTAGTGGTCTGACCTTACTGACAAGACATTACACAAGGGGGTGTGCAACACTCTCCCATAATAGTGAAGACCAGATCCAGTATGGTTACATCCCTGGTTGGCGTATTGACAATCTGGTTCGGGGGGTTGTATTTACAAAATCCAGGAATCTCTGTGCCTGTATGTTTGGTGTCATATAGGGTTCCCAGTTAATAGTGGTGTAATTAAAGTCACCCATGAATATGGTACTGGGTTGGATGGTGAGTGTTTCCAATAAGTTTAAATACATGGTATGGGATATTCCTGGGTCACAGACGGGTTCCTATAGCTTACAAGGAAGTGGTATTGGATTTTACATATGGTGATTTGAACATGGAGAAGCTCAAATGTATTGTCCTGTTTGACCAGCCTTGAGGTATATTTATTTTTGATGTAAATAGAGACACCTCCACCTTTAATTACTGCCTGTGTAGTAGCTGGTCTAAATGTGTGGAAGGCGTTATAACCTTGCACTGTCAGTGTGCTCTCCGCAGCTTTAAACCATGTCTCAGTGACCACACAGGTGTCAACATTCTCTAGGGTGAAAAGAGCTTCAAGGGAGTGGAGTTTTTTGTTTAGACTCCTAGCACTGAGCAGTAATACCTTTAGATTTTATTAGTTTTGATTTGCTATGTTGGAAGCACTTTCAGTTTGGAATCAACTTAAAAGGAACTATGGGGAAAGAATGTTTTAGTTAATATTTGAAAGCCTAGAGGAGAGAGGTGCAGACCACCTCTGGCAAAGCAGCGTGGTCTGTTGACCATCTCCTTCCACGCTGACAAATACTGCACCCTCTTAGAATGATACAAGAAATCAATTATTAAAGTCAGTCATCTTTTGTTCATATTGTGACATCAACCTTGGAGAAGGTAAAATGCTGCTCAATGCTAGGTTCATACCAGCCTGGGACACATATTCCGAAAACCCCATGAGGTCTCTTTTCATAGGGGGGTACGTCTTAGGTCATTTACACCCACACTGACTAGGAAGGAGTCATACTGGTACTTGTGGTCCAGCGACCTGAGTGCATGAGTAATGTGGTAGGCCCTAGCCCCTGATAAGCAACTGACTTTCTCCTTACTCAGCCTGGTGAGAGGGCCATCAGTGTGTCTCACAATGGAGTCTCCAATGACCAGAATGTTGTCGGTGTAGTGGCTTGCTTTATGGACTCAAAAGTAGAGGCTATAGTAGATGTGGCTGTATGTATTGATGTGGATGCTGTTTTGAAACAGTGCATTCTGGGTTGCTGAGGGTATTTGCTATGCATAGTTCATATTTGGGGTTTAGGAAGGGTACGTTTAAGTGCCTCAGCATATGTGGGTCTATGTGTCTTCTTTGAATTGTGTGTGAAGGGTGCAGAGTGTGTACTACTGACAACCTTACTGACATCAGGAGTGCTTTTATGTGAGAGCCTCTAGTGACACTGTGTGAATACATCTCTCACATACCATATCAGTTGTTTGAGAATTAACTGGCTGTCAGTAAACATGAGGCAATTCCTACATTGCCTCAGGATGCCCATATCCACCAAGCAGGCAAGAGATAGTGGGAAAGTTCATATCCATGGCAAGAGACCCTTTTTTATTGATTAGACAGCTGAAGCAAGAATACAAAGCAGTGTCAGGAGTATGTGGTTTGCAACTCTGACGGCAGTGCTCATCACTGCAAAACAGTCGTCCTCATGTCCTGTGTGCAATCAAGTACTGGTGAAATTTCAACTGACCTTTGCAGGAAACATGCCATTCAAGGTGTCACTGCCAAACACTTGAGGAAAAACCAATAAATAGACCCTGATGAATTATGGACAAATCAAGCAGTACTTAGTGAAAGGAGAGAATTAGCTTGTCAAGAATGATGGAAAGAGGGAAGTCATGGGAATGGCTACTCTCTGGCTACTACCAGTGCTGGTCTCACCACAGCTTCATACTGCTGGGGATACAATGTTCCTTTGCTTCTTCTCTCATGAGAAGCAAAACATTAGCACCAATCCCAAAATGAGAAGGAAGCCACAGCCTGCTTGGAGATCCACAGTCTTGTCATGGATGCTGCAAGCATCTTGTAGGCGTGTTGTATCCTTTTCCTGGTAGATGCCTTGAACAACAACCAGACCAATCAGGGAATGTCAAGCACAGAAACTCACTGACCAATCAGAAACAGTCAGGAATTAATGCACTCTGCTTCTTTTCTCACAGGGAGCAAAATATAAGCACAAATTCCACGCTAGTACATACAGATCTATTATTAGGCTTTCCATGATCAGCTGTCTCCAGGAAATAATGTCCATATGCTCCTTCTCTCACCATGAGCAAAACAAAAGCACTAATCCCAAGATGACTACTGAGAGGCAGAATGTGGGCTCTGCAATAATTGGTGGTCTTGGGAGTAGATGCTGCAGATTTTCATGGTTAAGATGGAAAAATGGGTTAATATCCTAAGCGCTGCAGTGCTCACTAAGCAGTTAGAAATGAAGAGGGAGGGGGGTAACTATGCTTTAGCTATGTAAGTGAAGAGCCACTGAATTTAAAAGAATAATACAGATTGGAAGGGAGTGAGCACTTTGTATTCTGGTTTTATCAGTAAAAACAAAATGAAAACTCCAGCAAAGCTAAAACTTCTACTGAGTGACTTCCCAAACCTCTTGTATCAGAGGCACATGGGATATATGCAAATGACCCTTATGAACATCAGGTGTTTCAGCTAATTGGCGATTCTGAATGCCCATGACTTGTTTCGTTTTAATGAACAATTTCAGGCCAATAAAGCCAAACCCCAGTAAGCTGTGGATATGCATATTTTGGCCTTTTTATGACCTCGTCCTCGTCCACTCTGCACAAGCAGAGTGTTGACTAAGCATAAGAAACACAGGGCTGTTATACCCAGCTGATTTCCATCATCATTAGGGTCACTGCAGTGGGGTTTGGCTTTACTGGCCTGAAATTGTCCATTAAAATGATGAAACAAGTCATGGGCATTCAGAATTGCCAATTAGCTGAAACACCTGATGTTCATAAGGGTAATTTGCATATATCGCATATGCCTCTGATACAAGAGGTTTGGGAGGTCACTCAGTGGAAGTTTTAGCTTTGCTAGAGTTTTCATTTTGTTTTTACTGATTGGTTTTTCAGTGACCTTCTCACTTATTGTTTTATTCTGAATTTATGGAATTCAGTGGGATGGCCAATAAATTTAGACAGTTGAAGAGGAGTGATTTCACAAAATGATAATCTTGTGTTTATTCACAATAGCCAATGAAAGGGGAGAGGGAAGGAGATATGTGGTCCAATTAACATAACGGGCAGGCAACTAGAACAACAGTTGAGTTTAAAACCACAACAATGCCAATGTAGGAAACATTTGATTTCTGTGTCACTCAACAGACACAGCTGTGGTCTCTTTCATAGCTTAAATCTGCAATTAAAAGCAGAATACAAGTGAAACATAGTGTAAAGAAAACGATGTTGGCATAATGGTTAAGGTATTTAGCTCAAAGACACGGTACAGTGTTTGATTCTGGGGAAGCATGACTAGATTAAAAAAGCCCCCAGGCTATTAGTAATCACCTATGAAATATAACTGCAGTCTTCTGAATGCTGTATTAAACTCATGCCATTCAGAGCTGTCCTTTAAGTTGGGGGGTTGGCATAATGGTTAAGCTATTTACCTCACAAACAAAAAGTGCATGGTTTGAGTCTCACTGTGTACTTAGCTAGGCTTAAAAAGGTCTCTGTGGTCATTAGCCTTGTGTGAAAGTATGAAATCACAATGTAGAAAATACAATTCAGCATAATGCTTTAAATAAAATTAATTACAGACGTGTTGTATCATATAAACTGGGGTTTGATTTTCATAAAAAAATAAGTTATGTACTCACCCATAACGTTCCATCTGAGTAGTTATACTTCATTTTCTGCAACCTGTGGGTATTCGGATCCGAGCCGGCAACTTTTTCAAGCATGTGCTCCAAGCTCCTCCCCTTACCCATAATCCCTCACATCTCCTACCTTCCCTCAGATCGAGTTTGCCACTATCCAAACTATCAGCAACTCAATAACATCACTAACCTAGAACAGGTTCGGGGGAAGGAGGGTGGGACAGTTGCAGAAAATGAAGTATAACTACTCAGATGGAACGTTTTGGTGAGTACATAACTTCTGAACTAGTTAACTTCATTTATCTGCAACCTGTGGGACACAGTTCCCAGCTACCAAAACTCCTGGGAGGCCCTCATGGAAGGATATTCCTGAGCATCGCAGAGCCAAAGAATGCTCTCTCTCTAGAGATCAAATCCAACTTATAATGAGAAATGAATGTATGTGACCTTGCCCAGGTCGCTGCCGCACAGACATCATCCAGTGAAACCCTAGATCAAAAAGCAGCAGAAGTCGCCATAGATCTGGTAGAATGAGCTTTAACAGGACCAGGCGGGGACAGACCTTTGTCCTTATAGATTTGTAGTACACACTGTGTAATCCATCTAGCTAAGGAGACCTTGGATATGGCTTTGCCCAGAAAGGGTCTAGAAAAGGACACGAATAACTAGTCAGACTTACGAAAGGGTTTAGTTCTGTGTAAATAGAAACAAAGCTGTCTATGAACATCTAGCAAATGCAGTTTATATTCTCCCTTGTTCTGAAAATTTGGAAAGAAAACAGGCAGGTTAATCTTCTGATTAATGTTTGATTCAGAAGCAATTTTCGGTAAGAAGGAAGGGTTTGTGCGGAGCGAGACCCTGTCTTTATGAAAGATCAAATAAGGGGGCAGGGCGGATAAAGCTTGAATCTCAGAAACTCTCCTAGCCAAAGTAATGGCCACTAGGAAAGCTGTCTTCCAGGATAAGAGCTTCAAATCTACTGACGCTGCAGGTTCAAAGGGAGGAGCAACTAACGCCTGCAGAACTAGGGTAAGGTCCCAAGGAGGGACTGAGTGCTTGACCAGAGGACGTAAAAGAAAGGTGCCTTTCAGAAAAGCTTTACAGTCTCAAAGAGGCCAGAACATTCATGTTTTCGCCGACATGAAAATTAGAGATGGCCACCAGTTGCACTTTTACCGTGGAGGAACTAGCCCCTTGTTGGAAAATATTGGCCAAAATCTCCAACACTGCAGGAACCGGCTGTAAAGGGATCTAGATTCCTCTGAGAAGCCCAAATAGAGAAACATTTCCATTTGCTGCGGTAAATCTTCCTAGTGGAAGCCTTGTGGGATGCCACTAGAATAGTCTTTACTGAAGATGACAGACCAGGAGTCCTGGCAATCAGGGGAACTGGAGTAACCAAGCCGTCAGCTTGAGACTGTCCAGGTTGGGAGGACAGGTTGCCGAGGGATGAGAGATGAGATCCGGGCAAGGATCCAGAATCCAAGGAGAAGTTAGAGCATGAGACCACAGGAAGGGGAACCACACCTGACGAGGCTAGAACGGGGCAATGAGGACCACTTTGCACCCCAGTCGGCAAGCTTTCTGAAGAAACTTCAGAATGAGAGGTAATGGGGGGAGTAAGCATATAGTAACCCGGGAGGCCAAGCATGGGAGTAGAGTGTCTCTGGGGGAGTCCTATGGTGAGGGGATCAGAGCGAAGAACTCGCTGCACTTCGCATTGGAAGGAGATGCAAAGAGATCGCAGCAAGGCTGACCCTATGCAAAGAAGATCTCCTCCGCTATTGTTTGTTTCAGAGACCACTCGTATGGCATTAGAAATGCCCGACTTAATCTGTCTGCTAAAATGTTGGAGCATCCCGGGATGTGCGTTGCAATCAGAAACCGACTGGTGGAGATCGCCCACTCCCACACTCTCATAACCTCGCGACAGAGAGGGTAAGATCTGGTTCACCCCTGTTTGTTGATGTACCAGACAACAGACATGTTGTCTGACTGAACTGCAATCATCCCTGGGGGAAGAAGAGCGTGAAAGGCTTGCAACGCTAAAAGCACTGCCCTCATCTCCAGAACATTGATATGCAATATGGTCTCAGTCTGGGATCACGTGCCTTGGACCGTCCTCCCCAAATAGTGCCTCCCCCCGAGCTGGGAGGTGCCCGTGGTCACTGTGGCTTGGGCTGTGGGTGCTATGAAGGGTTGCCCTGCCAAGATTTCCGGCGACTGGAGCCACCAGAGAAGAGACCCTTGCAGGATTTGCTGATTCAAATTGGATAGTCCATGGGGATGTCTAGCCAAGACCACTGTACTGCAAGAGTCCACTGAAGAACCCGCATGTGAAGGCGCACACAAGGAAGGATCGAGATTGCTGCGGCCATGGAGCCTAGGGCTTGGAGAACGTCGCCCGCCATTGGCAGCCTGGGGCCAAGGATCGCTGATACATGTAGGCTCTGGACCCTGTCTCGAGTTAGAAAGACTTTCAATTGGAGGGTGTTCAGCCATGCCCCTATAAATTCCAAGATCTGTATCGGGTTCAAGAGGGACTTGGAGACATTGATGGTAATCCCTCGTTGACTGCAAGATGCAAGGAGGAGTCTCTGGCCATGCAAAGAAGACGCTTGGTGGCAGCAGCGAGGAGCCAATTGTCTAGGTAAGGAAACACCTGAATTCCCTGAAGCTTCAGGTGAGCCGCTACGACTGCCATAACCTTGGTAAACACCCTGGGGTTGTGGTGAGACCAAAGGGTAGGGCTCTGAACTGGAAATGATTAGCTCCCAGCTGGAAGCGAAGGAATCTCCTGGAGCTTCTGCGAATTTTGATATGGTAGTAAGCGTCCTGAAAGTCTATCGAGCACATCCATTCGCATTCTTGGAGATAAGGTAGAATGGACTGCAGGGTGATCATCTGGAATTTCTGCTTGGCTACAGCCAGGTTCAGGGTTGACAGGTCCAATATGGGCCTGAGGTCCCCCGTCTTTATTGGCACTAAAAAGAAGCTAGAGTAAATGCCTAATTCAGACTGATCTGGGGGGACCGGTCCGATGGCTCGTTTGCGAAGCAGCTTTGAAATCTCTTACGCTGCCGCCTCCCTTTGAGTGGGTGGAACATCCGGGAGGCGCTTTGGTTGGATGGGAGGGTTAATGAACGGGATGGAGTAGCCTCTGGATATTATTTGAAGCACCCAACAGTCCACACTAATGGACTCCCAAGCCGTTATGTGCAATGATAATGTTCCCCCAACTGTTTCCAGATTAACTCTTTTTTTTTTTTTTTAACACAAAAAAAAAAGATGAACAGCGAAGGGGAGGATAAGGTAAACCAACGACCACACACGCTCACTAAAAGCACATGAAAAACTATTCACTTACGATACCCAACTTAGAGCTAAAGAGATCACGATGGTGATTCGTGAAGCGGCAAACGAGATCTGCAGGAAGTTAGGAGATGTGAGGGATTGTGGGTAAGGGGAGGAGCTTGGAGCAGACGATTGAAAAATATGCCGGCTCGGATCCGATATGGATCCGAATACCCACAGGTTGCAGATAAATGAAGTTAACTACTTCAGATTCACTGTTTTAACATCCTTTGCAACACTCTTGCTTGGTATCTTAATGAGACAACATTCTGAGATCACCCCACAGAAGAGCACCCATATCTCACGGGTTTTATCGACTTTAAATACATGACAAATGAAAATAATTCATTTTCACAGGTGTACTTACTTGCTTTACTGATACAACACTTGTACCAGTTTCTGTCACATACCCAGCAAACTCCATTCCTGAAAAAAGTAGAGAAATTATAGCACAGTAAGTTTACACCATGCAGTAAAGTCTAAATGTCACTTCTTAGCAATAAGCTGAATAGAATACAATTATGATTAACTTAATTCCAAAACTTAAGAAGCAAACATCAGAAACAATTTTTCATATGGGTTTGTTATCAAAAAAAAGTGTAGGTAAAACAAAACTAAATAAATAAAAAGGGGGGAGGTGAAGTCAGCACTGACATTTAGGAAGAATGGAAAACAAAGACATCACACTTAAAATAAAGCTTACTTAGTTAGTTGGCCGTGTATTTATTTTAACTAGGAAGTTCCAGCAGGCCTAATGTGAAAACCTACAACACGTAAAAATCCAAACTAAAGAGAAAACTATGTACTTATATTCTTAGCCAGGAACTTTCTATCAGGCCCAAGAAGAAGCTCCACAAATACAAAAACTACAGTGCAAGCTAAAAGATAAAAATGCAACAGATGAAAATTAAACATTTGGTATGTATACAACAACAGAAGATGCTATGTATGTATGCAATGTAAATAAAGCCTATAACAACACGTGTTGCTATAGGGCCGAACATGTCCATCCTTAAGAGAACCAGGGCCCTTAACAAAGGGCTAAAAGGCACCTCCACAGGATTCCTGTCATGGTACCACCAGCTGTGTCCACTCACCCAGTTCTGGAGTCTCACATTCTGAACTCTTTCATACAGCTCTCTTCCTAATACTTCTATTAATCATGGCTTCCCTTCCACTCACGCTCTTCACTGTGCCATAATCCGTGATCAATGTGAGCACACTTTTATTAGAACTTTTACTCTTCTTACATTATCTACAATGTACAGTTTTTATATCCTCTACACTTTACCCCACTGTAAAGTTCTGTGCCGTTGCCAGGCAGGACTGAATATAATACTCCCCAGAAAGTAAAGAAAAGAAAATCTTAAAATAAAATTAGGAAGACTGTGCTATATAAATTCTAGCCTTTGAATGCATGCTAACATTTTGGAGTCTCACTAAACCTACCAGTTAAAACATGAATGTGCATACTATAAAAAAATAATCTGGTTAAATACACAACTTGTCCTGGGATTCAGAAGGGTTACCTACACTGCAGAAGCCTTTACTTGGAAGGTTTTCTCTATGCAGCAAGCCTGAGCAAATCAGAGACTGTTCTTCCACTATGGTTTTACACAGGTACTCGCTGTAGTGCAGACACATGCAAATATAGTAGGATGGGGCATGGTTAGTGCTAATTAGCCATGTGGCCAACCCTGGAAATATCACCAGCACCAGAATAATGTTGTAGAATGAGTTAGACAACTGCCCTACAATGTTATTTTTGTCATGAGGAGGAATAGTGTATGCCGTCTTTTGACTGCTTACATCCATTCACTCCAAAAGATAGGTTGGGCATCATAACAGGACTGCTGCTGGTATCATGAAGGTGTGTGTGTGTGTGTGTGTGTGTGTGTGTGTATGTGTGTGTGTGTGCGCATACCTGAGTGTGTAAGAGCATGAAAGCAACTGCCTGGATGTCTGCAAATATGTTTGCATGACTGGTTGGTCATGCTATGGGAGGCATGTGACTGTGCAGTTCTGTGAGAGAGAGAGTGTGTGTGTGTTTTTTGTGTGTGTGTCTGTGTGTGTCTGTGTGTGTAAGAGCATGAAAGCAACTGCCTGGATATCTGCAAATATGTTTGCATGACTGGTTGGCCATGCTATGGGAGGCATGTGACTGTGCAGTTCTGAGAGAGAGAGAGAGAGAGAGAGAGAGAGAGTGTGTGTGAGTGTGTGTGTGTGTGTGTGAGTGTGTGTGTGTGTGTGTGTGTGTGTGTGTGTGTGTGTGTGTGTGTGTGTGTGTGTGTGTGTGTGTTGGGAGGTGCCTATGCAACCGCGATGTACTGGCTAGTAGCTGAAGCACTAGCACACTCATGTCTGACAGCTCAGTGTGTCATTCAGAGCCATGATAATGGGCTGCTAATAAGGTGTTTCTCGTGAGGCTACATTGCATCTCTGAACTGCACATTACTGTCATATCACTATTGGGCAAGTCCTGCATTGTGCATTAAGCACTGATGGTGATAATCTTTCCATATCCAAGGATCGTTGGTGTTTACACTAAGTAAGACATGCTACAGGTAATAAAACTGAGAAGAGATTATTTTGGTTAGAAGAATGCTACAGAAATTGAAAGATGAGACAGGGTTATTATGATTGAGCAGCGGTGGCCACCTAATTTGTTTGAGTTCTGCCATGAGGACTGAACTCCACAATGTCAGGAACTAATTCTAGAGAAATGTGAATAGAGGATGTTTGGTACAATGGAGACACCTCCTGAAACAATGGCACAGCAGTCATTCAGAGCATGGGTAAGACTTGCTCTGATTTTGCTTTTTGCTGGACACCAGTAATAGCAATGTCTTAAAAAGAGTGATCCTGTACCTGAAATGGAGTTAGCTCTAGCTTTTGAGGTGATTAACTAAAATGTAATAGTCTTAAGCTCTGTTTAAGTTGAAAATTGTACTGACCATGCCAATCTACACTGAGATCACTTAGAACAATTAATTTATGTTTTGTGACAGTCAGGGCTCGCCTTAAGAGAAATGGATCACTAGATGAAGCTCTATACCCCCCTTTTCATTGCTTCCCCCTCTGAGCATTCCCTTGGGTCACCCCATTTTACCCTCATCCTTGCCTTCTCACACCATCCATATTACTTTTTTCCCTTCATTTTCTCACATTTTGCCTAACTCCTCACTTTTATCCTACATCCTCTTAACCTAGCCTAACTGGCCAAGACTCCACTGTAATAACTGTGGAGGAAATAAATGAAGCCATGAGTTCCTACATGCTCTGTTGTGCATTTTATATATTCCTTAACGTTTTCATCCAATGACTGTCTGAACAAGAATCAGGACTAAGGAAAGAAATTCAGACCTAATCGAGTTTGCTTTCAACGCATCTTAACTAGCTAAGACTGCACTGTAATAACTGTGAAGGAAATAAATTAAGCCAGGAATACTCCGAGAAGCCATGGAATTGTAGATGCTCTGAAATGCATTTGAGTACCTTTTCCCCAGCATTCTGATCTAATGATGACCTGAACAAAAATCATGAGTAAGGAAAGAAAACTCATGCCTTATTGTTTACATTCACGGAAGTAGTAACTTGTGTGCATGGGCTTAATGTTCAAAGCAGACAAAGTAGCAATTCACAACTAAGACCAAATGTTTGCCAGGATACATAAATCATATCTAGGAAGAGTGCGTGCCTATCCCCAAAAGTAAAACAGTCTGAATTTGTGCATCCTTCTTGTGTACAGTTGAGAAAAATGTGAGTCACACATGGCCATAGTTACATATTTCAAGTAGCTGTCCTCATCCCTACCCTAAAAGTGACACTTTCTGTGTACCCATCTGATGTCAGACTGGGATGAAATTAAACACAGAACACAGTAACATACTTCAAGCTGTTGCTGTCAGACAAATATAAACATCATGCCTTCCCACCACTACTCCCAAAAAAATTCAGGCACCTGTGTATGTATCTGATGTTTCCTTATGAGGAAAGTGAAAAAAATAAATAAATCACAGTAATACATTTCAACTTGTTGCTCCTAAATAGTACACTTCCTCTAGACAAGCTACAGTGACCATCCATGTACTCCCATGACATTTTTCAGGAAAGTTAAAGATACAATAACACTGCCCACAGGCCCATACAAGCCACTGCGACCTTCTGTGCACACATCTGCAGTTTGTGAGGAAAGTTACAGAAAATGACTAGACTGTCTTCAGCAGCCCACACAAGCTACTGCAACCTCCTGTGCACATCTCTGAAGTCTACAAGGAAAGTTACATAAATAATTACCACACTATCCACAGCAACTCACATAAGCTACAGCAATCTTCTGTGCATGGTTCAACTGTGAAGAAAAATTAAATTAAAAAAAATATACCGACCACATAGGATCAGAGGAGGTTATCAGGTTATTGCCCTTAAGGCCTCTACAAGCCTAGCCATGTTATACCCTGGTTCCCTTATGGACTAAGATATACAGTCCATGTTTGTGCGCAAATCTAAGATCAGCACTGGCTGCCCTAAGAGACATAGATGAAACCCCTGGTGTAAATTTATGGTTTCCCATCCAATTCTCCCGGTTACGTTTAAATAGGGTTACTGAGGAACGCTGTTGTACAGGAATTGGGAGTTTGTTTCAGAGGAGTGGCAACCTCTGGGAGACATATCTGTCTCTCCAGCATGGCCTGTTAAAATCTCAGACTAGGTTAAGATCCTCAGAATGAGTAAATCTTGTCCAATGGATTTGCGGATATGCAGCAGCTTCATCAAGGCAGGGTCTGAGACTGCTCTGTAGACCAGGCACAAGTTGTCTCTAAGCAGTCTGTATGATACTGAGTAAAGTGATAGGGCCTTCACTCTGTCCTGTGTAGGTCATGTGTTGTAGGCCCTGAATTTTTTTGGTGAGAAACCTCAGAGGTCTCTCCAGTTGCTGCAGATGTCTGGTGAGATACATACAGAAGGGAGAAGGGACCATTGTACTCTATTACTGGTCTGATGAGAGCAGAGTACAGGGGAGTTATAACCTCCTTAGCTTTGGATGCAATATTATTGCTTATGAGGTGTGCAGTGAAGAAAGCCTTCATTAGTACTGTGGACACCTGATGATCAAAATTAAGGCTGCTATCAACTTACTTTTCTAAATCCACCACTGGGTTTCAACGTAGAGGGAGATTATTAATGTTGTAATTAGCAGGGTTTTCTCCTTTGCAGAAGGGGATAATAATGCATTATTTTGCTTTTAGTTTAAGTCTGTGGCTTTGACACCATTCATTTGTCTGTGTAAGCCCATTTTGTAGTATGATAACATCTTTGGGGGATTCGATGACTGCACCAGTTTGCAGTCATCAGCACACTTGGTAAGCTATAGACCATATATTTTCACCTGGACTTCTGAAAAATAGATGCCAAACTGCAAGGGCCTAGCACAGATCCCTGTGGAACACCACTGGTAGCAGATCTGCTAATAGAGTTGGCATCCCCAATTTTGACTGTATGTGCTCTGTGAGCCAGTTGGAAACCCATCTAGTGAAGTAAGGGTTAATCCCCAGTTGGGTGAGTTTCTCAATGATGCCTGAGTGATAGATTGTGTCAAAGGCCTTGGCTAGGTCAAGATAGGCAGTGTGAACTGTTCTGCCCTCATCCAGGGCTTTGGTGACATTCTCCAAGAAGTCCACCAGGTTTAGCAGCCAAGATCTGCCCTTAACAAAGCCAAACTGGGTCAGGTCAAGAGTTTGAAGGTCACCTATATCCTTGTTGATAAGATCCATGATGATTCTCTCCATGGCCTTGCAGATAAGGCTAGTTAGGCTTATGGGTATACAGTTCCTGGAGTCGGTTGAGGGACCCCCTTTGTGCAAGGGGATTACGGTTGCTGTTTTCCATTCAGCTGGGACAAAGCCAGTGTTTAGGCTGAGACTGAACAGCATGCTCAGCAGTTCCTCTAACTCCAGTTTTAGATAATTTAATAGACAGCCTAGGATGTTGTCTGGTCCCATAGAGGCTGTATTTTTGGCTTTGGAGGGTGTAGCTATGACCTGCTCTCTGGCGATACTAGGCAGAGGACTGGTGACAGGTATGTTATGGGATATGATTGGTGGGAACAGAAGGGTAAAATTTTTGCCAAAGCTATCCACTAGCAGGTTGGCGATGTCTTCAGGTTCAGTATAAGGAGCACTGTCCACAGCTAGCTCAGCACAAAGCTGGGCCTTCTCTTTTAGATTTTGGATGTAGCTAAAGAATGCTTTGTGATTTACCTTAGCTAGGGATGCTACATTAATTTCATAATTAGCTTTAGAGGACTTTGCAAAATGTCTAACCTACTTGTTTATACTTTGAAGGGAGTTCTTCCTTTGCTGGGACTGTTCCCTCTTGTTTTTTGACAGCAGTTTCTTTCTCTTATTGTCAACCTATTTATGCTGGATGTCCACCAGGATGGCTTACATTTTCGTGAGGATCTTAATTTGATCCACTCCGGAATGGCTGAGTCTATACATTTATATAGGTGTTTATACAGGACATCTGTGTACACCTCAGTATAGGGGTCATTGCTACAGCTGAGTCTATACATTTATATAGGTGTTTATACAGGACATCTGTGTACACCTCAGCATAGGGGTCATTGCTATTGATGCCATCGCTCCGTAGGCTATAATTTGCTTTGGAGACACTTTTTTAACCTGTTTGCTCCTGAGGGTGGGTCAGGTAGATCTTTACTTCAAACAAGACTGATTTATGATCGGACTTTACCAGGGAGGGCCCCACACATGGGGTGGTGCACTACACTTGTCATTTTCCTTATTCCGTGCTCTTCTCATCACAAACCTCTGCACTGTACCTTTCAATCATACATCAATCCAGTTTCTTTGTTTTGATCTTAACCTAGCCCTACCAGTACACAAATCACAGAGGTTGCAGAATACTTTCATAAATTATTTTTATCTTTGCTACAGTATATTTTAGTTAAATTAACTGTACAAATAATAAAAGATTGTCTAAGATTTTAATGTGAAAGCATATGACCATACCTTTTAATTTGGTTCAACCACATTTTTACATCTGAAATGGGGTCCAAGATGGATAAGTACATCACCCTGTCTGTCAAACTTGCATTTTATTAACACACAAATCCTCACAGAGCCTACGGTCCCGTTTCATGTGAGAATCCAGGTGGAATTTATACTGAGTTTGCCAAATTTGTGTTGAAATTTGTGAAAATTATCTACTTTTCATTAAAAGTTGCCATGAGACCTAAAACCCAACTCATATTACCAAGTCAGGCAGATGAGGCCTCAGTTTAATATTTTATATAGGTACCACTTCAAGCACCTCATCTTGCTGCAGACTGTAGTACCAGAACAGAGTATGAACTCAAGTGCCTGCTATGAGAATAGAACCTTCACCTTTCTGATCTTCTTGACAAAGGCATTTGTCCATCCTGCTAAGCCAATAGCATTGTTTGTAAATAGACAGCTACTTATACACAATATTGACTACTGTATCAGCTGTTAAAAATACTTCATACCTTCAAAGAGGGGGTAATTCTAAGCTGTGACAGATATGCAACACAAATTATAGAAAAAAGTAATACTGTATTGCTTTACATAGTAATTAATGATAAAAAGCATGCTCATTTATAGTGACTTACTCTGCCTTTTTTTACCTTCATAGTTCCACTTTCTGCCACACACCACTCATGGGCTACTCTCATTTTATCTGTCCAGAACCCATGGTCTGAAGGAAACACATACTGCTACCTGTGATCAGATGTGAATGGATTCTGCTATCTATTCTTGCTAAATTCCCAGTCAAGGAAAAATGTGTGCGCTATGCTTTAAGAACACAAAAGGAATACAGAGCACATACATTTTTTAGTGTGTTGAACAATCTAATTTTTGCATTATTACAGACTATCCCTGTCTCACATACAAAAATGAATAGTAGATAGTGATATCCAAAACCACAATGATTTATGATTCCACTGATAACTGAAACCACAATGATTTACGATTCCACTGATACCTGAAACCACAATGATTTACAATTCCACTGATACCTGAAACCACAATGATTTACAATTCCACTGATACCTGAAACCAAAATGATTTACGATTCCACTGATACCTGAAACCACAATGATTTACGATTCCACTGATACCTGAAACCACAATGATTTACGATTCCACTGATACCTGAAACCACACTGATTTTATGATTCCATGTCTCTCAGTGTGAGTCATGATAAATAAACATGCTTATCATTTATGACAACCAGACATTCATGCTAAAATAATGGTCTACCTTTCTGGTATATTGGATCTACAATGAACAGTACAGTCCAGGGTTACAACAAACCTATAGGTCTTACAAAGCATAACGAATGGTAAATGGTAAAGAATAGAAAAATGATGTACAATCTGCCCACATTTCTTCATAACCTTCCTCCTGCATTTGTGCATAACAGATATGTGCATCTTAACTAAATCTCAGTAATTCCCAGAAGACAGTGCAGGGTTTCAATGCGTACCACACATTCAGCACAATACATTAGCTGTAGGTACTAAAGGCATTAGTGTCTCCATATTTTTAAAAACAATCTCCACACTTGTTAAACAAGACAATGACCTGAACTCCTCCACATCCAGCTCACTATTAACAAATCCCTTGCGAACTAGAAGGCCATCTCTATGCCGAACTCAGCCCATACCTCCTACTTAAATAATATGGAGTCCCTAGTCCCTATGGTATTAAACCAAACATCATTCTCCTAGGTGACTTCAAATACCCTTCCATCAGCTGGAAGACTTACACATCCTCAAACATGTACACACACAAAAATTTCTGGACTTCATCTATACCAGCTCTCTGAACCAGTTGGTCTGCACCCCAAAGAGAGAGCTGATAAAATCCTGGACTTCGCCCTTACCAATATAGGACAGTTTTGTTCCCTACCAATTGCAACTTCCTCCCTGGTTAAATCACACCACAAACTCATCACATTCACCCAGAAGCTTATCCCAATACCTCACTATTCAGAAATTATGCTACAGCTAATCTACTACAACTGAGTGATGACCTGGCTAAATTCAAAATCCCCTTCCAACATGATAACCCCACTGCTTACACCAAATCCTTTACCTCCAAATTCTATTCATATGTAAACAGATGTACAGATGCAACAGCAAATTTAAAAGTAACCTCCTATAGTAGAACCCAAACATATTCAATAATAAAAAAAAGTTATGTACTCACCATAACGTTCCATCTGTGTTGTCGATCTTCGTACATTCTTGACAAACGGATCTTCGGAACCAGCTCAGCCATTATACAGCTCGTGCCAGCCAAAAACTCTCGAGCTGAGACTTTACCAACAATCCCCCTCTCTCCATTACCTCAGATCAAGTTTGCAGATCATAGAAAGAGTATACACAGAAATTATAAGCAGAAGCAATGTCCAAGGAAACAACCCTATGGAAACCAAGGACAAGGGTTCAATCCCCCAAGAAATCTGCAGGGGGGGGGTGGGATGTCAAGAATGAATAAACACTGACAACACAGATGGAACATTATGGTGAGTACATAACTTCTTTACCTGATGTTGTCAATCTTTGTTCATTCTTGATGAATGGGACAGAGTCCCCAGCTACTTCAGTCCCTGGGTGGTCTTATGGAAGGATATTCCTGAGAACCATAGAGCCAAAGGATGCTTTTGTCCTGGAGACCATATTCAATTTGTAATGATTGATAAAGGTATGAGGCGTAGCCCAAGTTGCAGGTGCACAAATTTCGTCCATAGAAGCTTTTGAATGAAAAACTCCTGATGTGGCAACTGATCTGGTTGAATGTGCTTTGACAGGCTCAGGTAACTTTTGGTTGTTATGCGCATAAATAAAGGTAGCACAATCTGTCAGCCATTTAGATAAGGTCATCCTTGATACAGCTTGTCCCACCGTTAGACCAGAAAAAGAAATGAACAATTGATCTGACTTCTTGGACTCTTTAGTCCTGTTCAGGTAAAAACGTAGTTGTCTATGTACGACCAGAAAGTGTAAGCAACATTCACCTTTGTTAGACAACTTGGGGAAGAAAACTAGTAACTCAACAGTCTGATTAATGACACCCTGTCTTTATAAAAAATGATATACAGGGGTTTCACACATAACGCCTGGATCTCAGAGACTCTTCTGGCAGAAGTGATGGCTACTAGAAAGAGTTTTCCAGGAAAGAAATCTGAGATGGCAACTGGCCGCTGGTTTAAAGAGAGGTAGCACTAAAGACTGCAAAAAAAGAAGTTATGTACTTACCATAACGTTCCAAGTTTGTAGTCCATCTCGCCTACATTCTTGCTGGATGTGTTCGGAGCCGATATTCTGCTCCAACTTGGCCGATACTAAAGCTCGACAGCTTTTACTGGCTCGAGGCAAGCCCCTATCCAATGGTGCCTCATGGCAAATCCCCAGATCTAGTTTGCAAGAAAGCAATAAATACCTATCAGGTAAGACAAGTATAAGAGCTGTATAAATGCAGACAAAGGATTCTGAAAATATAATCCATGCCAGGTGGACAACAAAAAAAAAAACTATGTCAGGCAGCACCAGTACAGTCCACCAGATCCCCCAGAAAACAGGAAGGGGGTTGGAGGGTGGGACGCAAGAATGTAGGTGAGATGGACTACAAACATGGAACGTTATGGTAAGTACATAACTTCTTTATGTTATGTAGTCCTATCTCGCCGTAATTCTTGCTGGATGGGACAGCGTCCCTAGCATCTATTTCCCGGGTGGTTCAAGCGAAGAGACTCTTCAGCACATTGGACCATAAGGAAGACCTGTCCCAGGAGACCAAATCCAATTTGTAATGAGTGACAAAAGTATGTGGTATTGCCGAAGTAGAGGCTGCACAAATAGTATCAATTGGGAGCCTAGATCTAAAGGCACATGAAGTAGCTACAGCTCTAGTAGAGTGACCTTTAACTTTGATGGGTACTTGTTTGCCAGCTTGTTGATAAGCAAATGATATGCAATCTGAAAGCCATTTTGAAAGAGTAATCTTAGAAACAGACAAGCCTTTCGTTTTTTCAGAAAAGGAAGCAAAAAGTTGATCTGATTTTCTGAATTCTTTAGTCCTGTGTAGATAAAACCTGAGTATTCTGTGAACATCTAACTGGTGTAGTCTATACTGACTTATTAGAGTGGTTTGGAAAAAACACAGGTAGCTCAATGGTAGTATTCACATTGTGCTCGGAGCATACTTTGGGAAGGAAGGGTTTGTCCTGAGAGAGACTATCCTTGTGAAAGATAATGTAAGGAGGTCGAATAGTTAGAGCTTGCAGTTCTGAGATGCTCCTAGCAGATGTTATGGCTACTAAGAATAATGTTTTCCATGACAACAATTTTAGGTCTGACGACGAGGATGCCTCAAAGGGTGCAGACATCAAAGATGAGAGGACTAACTTTTAAGTCCCAGGGTTCTAATGGTTGTTTGATTGGAGGCTTGAGAAGAACTTCTTTTAAGAAAGTTTTACACAAAGAGTGCTGCATGACTGGATTTCCCATGAAGCCAAAGTGGAAATTGGAAATGGCAGCTAACTGAACTCTGACTGTAGTGGCTGCCGCTCCTTCATGAAAAATCGACGCTAGGAAGGATAAAATAGATTTTATAGGAGCTGTGTATGGATCTAAGCACCGGTTTTGTAGCCCAAAAAGAAAACCTTTTCCATTTGATGGAATATAGTTTATGAGTGGAAGGTTTATAGGATGAAATTAGAATGTGTTTGACCACAGGGGATAGGGGAATACATCTAGGTATTCATGGAACTGGAGCAACCATGCTGTCAATTTGAGGGTGTGGATGGTTGGGTGGAACTCTCCCGATTGATAAACCAGGTCATCTGGAGATGGGTCCAGAATCCATGGATCCTCCAAAAGGTGGGGACACAGGAAGGGAAACCAAGCTTGTCGAGGCCAGTAAGGAGCAATGAGGATCAAGGAACTCCTCAACTGTCTTGCTTTCTGCATTACTTTGGGGATGAGTGGAAAAGGAGGAAAGGCATAAAGACGTCCCTGGGGCCAATCGTGAACTAGAGCATCCCTGGGTGACATTCCCGGATGGGGAATGAGGGCAAAGTAGCTGCAGCATTTGGTGTTCAGGTGAGTAGCAAATAGGTCGCAGCAAGGCTGGCCCCATCTGTGAAAGATCTCTCACAATCATTGAATTCAGGGACCACTCGTGAGGCACCAAAATTGCTCGGCTGACTTTGTCTGCTATTACATTGGATTTCCACGAGATATGCATTGCTATCAGGAAGCACTGAGTATCCATCGCCCATTTCCAAACTCTTAAGGTCTCTAGGCAAAGCGGGTAAGACTTGGTTCCCCCTTGCTTATGTACCACACGACAGACATGTTGTCTGACTGAATCGCAATCGTCCCGGTGGGAAGGGAGCTGTGAAGTGCTTGCAACGCATATAGCACTGCTCTCATCTCCAGAACATTGATGTGCAAGTGGTTCTCATGGTTCTGCCAAGTACCTTGGACTGTCATTCCCAGATAATGCCCCCCACCCTATCTGGGAAGCATCCGTGGTCAAAACTGCTTTCTCTTGGGGAGGAACAAGTGGACAACCTAGGATAAGTTGTTTTGTGCGCAACCACCATGTCAGATCCTTTTTGCATGCGATTGTTATCAAAATCTGGTGAGACAATGGAAGGTCTTGCATCAACCATTGGGCAAATAGCAGCCACTGAAGTATCCTCATGTGTAGGCAAGCAAGAGGAACTAATAGGATGGCGGAAGTCACAGTCCCTAGTACTTGAAGGACTACTCTGGCCTGAACTTTTTGTTTGTTTAGCAAGAATCTGACTTGACTGCATAGAGACTCCACTCTTTCCTGTGTTAGCCTTACTGACATGGTGGTTGTGTCTATTTCTTAGCCTAAATATACAATGTGCTGTGAGGGAGATAAGACTGACTTTTGTAGGTTGACAGTGATGCCTAGACTGGCGCACAAGGATAGTGTCACGTCCCTGGTTCTGATGAGTTGATGCTTGGTGGTAGTAGTGAAGAGTCAGTCGTCTAGGTACAGAAATACCTGGAATCCTTGATGTCTCAGGTGAGCTGTTACCACTGCCATGCATTTGGTAAACAAACTGGGGGCTGTAGTGAGACCAAAGGGCAGTTTTCTGAACTGAAAATGACTGGCTCCCAGCTGGAAGTGTAAGTGTCTCCTGCAGCCTGTCCATTTTGATGTAGTAGTACATATCCTGGAGATCGACTGAGCATATCCAGTTGTCTTTCCCAATAAAGGGAAATATCGACTGCAGAGTGACCATTCGGAACATTGATTTCGTTACATGCTTGTTGAGCCTGCTGAGATCTAGAATTGATCTCCAGTCCCCTCTCTTTTTTGGAACTAAAAAGAATCGAGAGTAAGTTCCGGATCCTACCTGCTCTGTGGGGACTTCTTGGATGACTCTTTTTTGCAGCAACGAGATGACCTCTGATGTTGCACGGTCTAGTTGGATGGGTGGTACGTCTGGTAGAGACTGGATTGTTGGGGGTTCGGAAACAAAAGGGATCAGGTAACCTCTGGATATTATGGTGTGTACCCAACGATCTTGAGTGATGGTTAGCCAGGATCTTGGGTACAGCGATAGACGACCCCCAACTGCCTCCAGAGATGGATAGTCGGGCAACCCTTCAAAGGCGATGGAACAGACGATCAGAGAAAGTTTCTCTGTCTCCCTGATGCTGCGGACCTCCTCTGCCATGAGGGCAGCATCTTCCATTATATCCTCCCCCTCTGCCTCTGGGGTAGGGTTGACCTTGTGCCTGAAGGAAACCTTTTTGGGATTTACGAAACCACATTTTCCCTCCTGTATTACCCTTGGGATAAGGTCTGGAAGGGAGAGAGAGAAATGGACTCAGATGGCAGATAAGGTTTTCCCTTCCTGCTCACACCTAGTCAAAGTCTCTTTCACTTGAGGTCCAAAAAGAGATGAACCATCAAAGGGGACGTTAGTAAAGGAAGACTTAAAGAATTCCGTAAAGTTACAAACACGCATCCACAAATGTCTCCTGAGGTATATTCCTGCTGCGGCTGCCCTACTCGCTCCATCTACCGCATATGAGATCAGCCTCATGGAGGAGTTAGCTATGGAAGTAAGGGTGGAGGGCTGCGCAGAAACCTTATCCATACAACCCGGAGCTACTGAACCCTGGAGGGTGTCTCCTAACTCTTTCAGGAGATCCCTCTGAAGATGAGTAAAATGAGTCAGGTAATTCAGCGATCTTAGTGTAAATGCCACTGAAGAAAATGTACGTTTCCATCATCCTGGACTCCTTGTTAGGAGGATGGATATTAGATGATCTCTTAGATAATTCTTTCTTGGTGGCCGCTGCTACCACCATAGCATCAACAGGAACTCCTTTACTAAAAAAAGACTTGTCCTCAGGTGCTGTCATAAACTTATTTGGCCTCCTCGGGACAGGCTCCACTGAATCGGAGAGGTCCATGCTTTCCGCAATATACCCCCAAAAGTTGGTCATAAGGTGGTGTCACCCAGGAGGTGGAAGGTCAGGAACCAAAGGCTTCAAGATACACTGACTTATCCTCAGTAGGGTTAGAGATCTTCCAATCACCCCTCTGTCTAAGGATTTCTAGGATGTCAGGAAAAAAATACATCCTCAGAGGGGATCTAGGGGACTCTTCTGATTCCACTAAATCAGTGTCTGACATGACAGACTCAGGTGAGTCGACATGTTTCCTCTTACACAGCCACTTCTGAGGGAGCTCTCCAGTGGGATAATCAGGGGAGGTCTCGGAAGAAGGGGCACCTCCAATGGGGGCTACTTGGCCTCTGGTTCCCTACTCTGTAGGGGGGGGGAAGAGGTTGCTGCCTGCTGCTGGTGGGACACAGGTTCCAATGGAATGGCTTTTAGCAGAGAATAAAGCCTTCTCTATAGCTTTGCAAGCATCCCCCCACCGCTCTGAAGAACACCTCCGCTCCGAGAGGACGGATGGTCGACTCCTAGCAAGAGGGAACAGATCCGAAGCAGAAGTGGGAGCAGAGCTGAGTTGAGCAGAGGCTCCGAGAGGGTGGGTTGGTTCCGACAAGAACCCAGGGTGACTGCCCCCCTCAGAGTCAACATGAGAGCGCTGGCTACCAGATCCTTTGTCTCCAAACTGAGCCATCGAGGATATAGTAATTGGCTCCGAGGAAGCAGGTTGAATCCCCGGAGCAGACGGGTCCAAGACAGAGTAACCTGAAGTAATAGGCTCCGAGAACGAAGCAGTCGGAGGAGAAATAGTTGTTGGTAAGGAGGTCAGCTCCGAGACCTTTGGATCCGAAGGGGACAATTTTCTTGCCAGAGCTGGATCCGAAAGCAACCTCTTCACCACCCTCTCAATGTCCTCATCTGATAAGAGTCCTGGAGGATCTGGTGGAGACAGAAGGAGATCTCCTTCTCTCCAAAACAGGAGATCTCAAGGTGGGAGACACAACCTCGATTTCAGGTAAAATTTTCGGTACCAAAGGTGATCTCGGAGCTGAGGAAACCGACGGCACTAAAATGGATGAAGCTGACTCGGAACTAGAACTTATTGGCTCCAACACTTTAGTCTTTTTTGTCGGCTCCAAAGCTGGGACCGATGATTTTCAATTAGAGGATTTTGGAGCTGCCTGACCAAGTTCCAGCTGCTCCTGGAAGGAACTGGTCATGAGACCCCTATCTATGAGTTTCCTCTTTCTCTCATTTAAAACTCTAGTGCTAAATGCATGACAAAACGTGCAGGGTTCCTGCAAATGGGCTTTACCAAGGCAATACACTCAACTGGTGTGGCTGTCTGTTAGAGACATTTTCTGCACACACCTATCACACTTTTTAAACCCCGAAGGGCGATGATCCTATGCTCCCTATCCATATCTTTTGACATTTCGAGTATCAGAAAAGATAAGTTAAATAATAATACTAAAGGTATTAACTACAACAATAAAGAGAGGAAGAAAGAAGAAGAAAACTTTTTGTTTTTCTTTTTTTAAAACGTCACGCACACAGGGAGGAAAGTCCCTCTAACTTGAAAGGGCACTACGGCCCTCTAACTTAAACGGGCCGTACAGTCCTATGGGGGGAATAGGGGTTGAGAACATTTCAAAACAGTCACACAAGAGACAAGAAACTATAAATATATATTAAAAGGATAGAAAAAGACTAAATTTAGCAAAAAAAGTTTTACTTGGCCAAGCCAGTAAGACACAACCTCGAAGCTTTCGTGGCAAACGAGATCTGGGGATTTGCCGTGAGGCACCATGGGATAGGGGCTAGCCTCAAGCCAGTAAAAGGTCTCGAGCTTTAGTATCGGCCGAGTTGGAGCTGAATATCGGCTCAGCACTCATCCAGCAAGAATTACGGCGAGATAGGACTACATAATATCCAAGGTTAGATCCCACAGAGCAAAGGGATCACTGAATGGAGGTTTTAGATGTAAGGCACCTTTGAGAAAGACCTTGCATAGACGATGGGAAATTAAAGAATGGTCATCATATCCATTGTGAAAATTAGAAATGGCTGCTAACTGAACTCTTAATAGCGGAAGCAGAAGCCCCTTGATCAAAAAGGGTGGCTAAAAATTCCAAAACTTCTTTAACAGGTACCGAAAATTTGTTTTCAGAGGCCCAAACTGAAGATCTCATCCATTTACTGGAATAGAGTCGCCTGGTGGAAGGTCTATGGGAGGCCAGAAGAATCTTTTGCACTGGGGAAGTTATATTATTCTGCCAGGTGACTAATGGAATTGGAGGAACCAAGCTGTGAGCTTGAGACAGCTTAAATCGGGATGCACCAATCCTTGCGGGTGAGGCACTAGGTCTGGAACTGAGTCCAGAGTCCACGGATGGTGAATCAAGTGAGGCTGTAGAAAGGGGAACCAAAGTTGCATTGGCCAGAAGGGGGCAATAAGAATCACTTTGCTTCACAACCTTTGGGCTTTCTTTAGGAAAAGGAGTATAAGGGGAAAAATACAGTTGTGTACACTTACCATAAATGTAGATGTTAGAGTGCATTTCACTGTTGCAGTCATTACATTTGGGTTATCTGCTTGCAGTAGCCCTCAGTCGGCCTGATTAACAAAGTCTTGGGTCCTGCATCGGTTGCTGTCCCTTCTTCCATGACGTCAGGTCATCAGGGGTATAAAACATGCAGCCGACACCATTACATCCGTTTTTCTTTCCCCAGATGTCAGGTGCCCCCATAATGGGAAGCAATTAAATCTATAATACAAAGATATACCTCCAACAAAAAAGCAAATACACTAAAAAGCTTTTTGAGCATAGTAAGTAAGAGTAGAGGTATAGCCAAAAGAAGAAAGGGGGCTGGATGGAGGGTAAAGTACAGTTTTGTACCTACCATAAATGTAGATGTCCGAGAGGTATGCATCTGCAGTCCTAACAAATGGGTTGTCCTGGCCTCAGGCAGCCCTTGATCGCCAGATTCCAAAGTCTGGGTCTGGCCTTGGCTGATGTCGCACTTCACCCGACGTCATAGCTGCAGTTCAGCGGGTATAAAGGCACCAGCCGACGCCATTTTCCTCAGTGTTTCTTGCCCCAGATGCCAGGTGCCCTCTAGGAAGGCTAAATTTGGATAAATGCAAATATTTCCAAACAATAGAGAGCAAATAGAAATAAACATGTATATACATATATACAAACAAATACACCATAATAGATTCCCCAGCTAGCTACAAGATGGGCAATTACCCTAGGAGTACCACAGAGGGAAGGAGGGTGGGTAATCCTGACTGCAGATGCATACCTCTCGGACATCTACATTTATGGTAGGTACAAAACTGTACTATGTCCTTCAAGGATGCATCTGCAGTCCTAACAAATGGGTAGAATACCATAGCCAAACTGGGGAGGCACTAAGGAGGCACTAAGAGTTTATGGTGTAGTTAAGATCCCTTGCAAAACAGCAGTGGCAAAACCTGCTCGGGATCTGGAGTATAAAGGTAGATTATAATGCTTGGCAAATGTATGCACGGAGTCCAAGTAGCAGCCTCTAAAATGTCTTTGGTAGCCACTCCTCGTAAGAAAGCTGTAGTAGTGGCTGTAGCCCTTGTGGAGTGAGGTCTGATGTTTTCTGGAGTTGCCTTTCCATGAAAAGAGTAACAAAATCGAATGCAATTTCCTATCCATTTTGAGATTGTCTGTTTTGAAATTGCTTTTCCCTCCAATTCCTGTTGCATATGCTACCAGAAGCTGGTCAGTTTTTCTATTGTTCTTGGTTCTGTCCAGGTAGTAGCGCAATTGCCTATGCATATCCAAGGTATGTAGTAGTCTTTCCCCCCTGTTCTGTGGGTTGGGGAAGAATGTAGGTAGGTGTATTGCTTGGTTTAATGATACCCTGGAGACCACCTTAGGCATAAAGGTAGGATTAGTTCTCATGGACACTCTATCCTAATGGAAGATAAGGAAGGGTTGTACTGCCATTAATGCCTGTAATTCAGAAACCCTTCTAGCTGAAATGATTGCAAGCAGGAATGCAGTTTTCCAAGATAAGTACTGTAATTCTGCTGTTGCTGCTGGTTCAAATGGGGGTAGTGTTAACTTTTCTAACACAAAGTTCAAGTCCCATGTAGGCAATGGTGGTTTCCTTGGTGGTTTTACATTTTTAATTCCTCTGAGAAACTGCCTGAGTAGAGGATGAGAAAAGACTGGAGGATCCATGTTGTATTCTGCTGAAATTGCTGATGCATGAATCTTAATGGAGGAGTAAGACAGACCATTGTGGAAAAGCTCTGCTAAGTATTCCAGGATGTTAGCTATGTTTGCCAATGATGCATCTACTCCTTTTGTTGTACTCCAAATGAGATATCTTTTCCATTTTGCTGAATAAGTTTTTCTTGTTGAGGGTCTGCGAGCCTCCAAGATAATGTCTTTAACCCTTTGAGATAAATCTGGGTTATTTTGCCTTATATAATGTTCCAAGCAGCTAGTTGCAGTGTTTTCAAGTTTGGATGCAGGATTTTGAAGTTGTTCTGTGTTAGCAGTAGAGGTAGCAGGGGTAGAGGCCATGCGTGTTCCCGGGACATACTCCTCAGTAGTGGGTACCAATGTTGTCTCGGCCAGTCTGGAGCTATCAAGATGATCCTCGGGTGATCTTCTTTGATCTTCAGCAGCACTTTGTGCATCAAAGGAAGAGGTGGGAATGCATATGCTGTCAGGTTTTCCCAACTGAAGGATAGAGAGTCCACCCTCCAAGCAAGTGGGTGGTATGTCCTTGTGCAGAATTTCTTCAATTGGTGGTTGTGTGGGGACGTGAACAAGTCTATTTCTGGCAGTCCGCATTTCCTTGTGATGGTTCTGAAGATGTCTGGATGCAGCATCCATTCGTGGGCATCCGTGGTGGTTCTGCTTAAGATGTCTGCTAGTATATTCTCTTTTCCTGGCACAAATATGGCCTGGAGCTGAATGTTGTGGCTCAGGGCCAAATTCCAGAGGTCCATTGCCATCCGGCATAGAGGATAAGAATGTGTGCCTCCCTGCTTGTTGATATACCACATAACTGTGGTGTTGTCCGTCCTTATCAGCAATTGACCCTGTTGAAGGAATGGTCTGAATGTCTGAATTGCCTGTTTTACTGCCAGCATCTCTTTTTGATTTATGTGTAGGTTCATCTGGTCTTGAGTCCATAAGCCTTGTATGCACTTGTCCACCATGTGTGCCCCCCAACCGAGGTCTGAGGTGTCCGTGGTGATAGTCTGGCTTGGGTGAGGCCTGTGGAAGGGCAGTCCTTTGTTCAATTGACAGGCCTGGGCCCACCACTGGAATTCTTGTTTCAGGCATGGAATTATTGGAATTTGGGTTTCTAGGCTGTTCTTGTGTTGAGACCATAAATTCCTCAGGTACCATTGCAACTTCCTCATATGTAGTCTGGCATGTGGAATTAATATTATGCAGGATGCCATGTAACCCAGGGCTTGCAGTATTTTCCTTGCTGTAAGCTGGTTCTGCGTTGCCAATGCCATGAAATAGAGTGGTAGCTGCTTCTGTTTTTCTGCTGTGAGGAATGCCATCTGGTTTAATGTGTCCAGATCTGCACCCAGGAAGGTTATCCTTTGGGATGGTATCAGCCTTGACTTTTTTGTGTTGACTGTGTATCCCAGGGCTTGTAGCAGGTGAATAACCTTTTTCAAATCTTTTGTTAATTTGTCCTTGCTGTCCGCTTGTAACAGGCAGTCGTCCAGGTATGGATAAATTTGAATTCCCTGAAGCCTGCAATGAGCAATTACTGATGCCAGGCATTTTGTGAATACTCTGGGTGCAGTAGATAAGCCAAAAGGCAATGCTGAGAATTGATAATGCTCTGATCCTGCAAGAAATCTGAGGTATCTTCTGCAATTTGGTCGTATGGGGACGTGCAGGTATGCCTCCTTGAGATCCAGAGTCACCAGCCAAGACTCCTTGCCCAGCATGGGAAGAAGCTGCTGTAGGGTCAGCATTTTGAATTTTGGAACAATGAGATATGTGTTGAGAGCGGATAGGTCGAGGATAGGTCTCCATTGGTTTTCCTTTCTTGGTACCAGGAAAAGCCTTGAATAAAATCCTTGTCCTTGTTCCATAGCCGGTACCTTTTCTATAGCTCTCATCCTTAGTAAGTGGTCTATTTGCTGTAGAGCGTTTGTCCTTTGGTTTGGAGGTAGGTTTGGCATTCCTCTCTTCCTTGGAAGAGTATGGAAGTGAAACCTGTAGCCCTTGTCTATTGTCTGTAAAATCAATTTGTCTCCTGTAATGTAATGCCAATTTACTGAAAATAAGGCTAGCTTTCCGCCTAAGGGTGCTCCCAGTTGTTCCCTGGTAGGCGGTTTCAGAGCTAAGTCACTGTGATTGTCCTGTGGAAGTGGTAGTGGCTGGATCTGTGGCAGTACTTCTCTGGCTGTTAGCCTGCCACTGACGTCCCCTGTAGGCACCTCTGGATTGACCTCTGCCCCTAGGATGTCTATTTCTGCTTCTCTGTGCTCTGGTGGTTTCTGGAAAGGACCAATTCTTGGAAGGCCAGTTCCTACTAAATCTTGGAGGCTGGACCTGTAAGAAATCCTTGACTGTCTGGACAGATTTAGCTTTTTCTTCCACCTTCTTCAACACTTGCTGTGCAGGGGAACCAAACAAACTGTGCTTTTCCATGGGAGCATCTAGAAGCTTTGACTTTACATGGTCTGGTAAGGATTGCTCTTTTAACCATGCATGCCTTCTGATCACTGTACCAGTCATAGCTGATCTAAAGGAAGCCTCCAGTGCATCATAGCCGCATTTTAAGGAATGATTACTGACCTGCTGAGTGTTATGCACCAAATCCTGAAGGGACTTACGGTCTAAAGGCTCAGGTGAGGACAGTTTTTTAGTGAGCTGATCTAACAGAAATTACTGATTCTGAATCATGTGGAATTGACAGTTTAAGGCCCTAGCCGAAAGAGTAGCAGAAGTATAAACTTTTTTACCCCATCTCTCCAATGCCCTAGATTCTCTTTCAGAGGGGAGGGGGTTTTTGGCAGAGGCAGCTGCTACAGCTTTGGGGCCCTGTGAAATAGTTTCAGGATCTGCTATAGGAGCCTTATACAAATGATAATGTGTGTCCGGAACCCTGTAGTATCTGTCGGGCTTAGCAGGGGCCGGAGGCAGTGAGTCAGGGGCAGTACAAGCATCATTAAATGCAACATCCACAACTGTAAGTACTGGAGGAATAGCTAAAGGCCTATGCTGTGGTAAATGTAAAAAGGTCCTAAGCCTTTTCCTAGAGTCTGAAAAAACCTGGCCCTGCCATTGAAATTGTTCCCTCATAGCATGCAAGGTTTCCCCAAAAGAAAATTCCTCAGGAGGAGAGGCAGAAGGTATGGAATCCTCTGCATCAGAGTCCTCATATGGAGAATAAGGGCCTCCTGGAGGATCTGTATTTTCTGAATCATCAGAGGAGTAATCTGAAGAAGCTGGCTCAGGGGGCTCTGCTCTAGGCCTTTTCTCTGGAGGTGGGTGAGAGGCCCTGTCAGGGTGAGACTGGGTTCCCCTGATCAAAGAAATGAGATCCTCTGCTAGACTAAGCATTTGAGTATTAGTGCTAGGCCTGTGAGAGGGGGTTTTAGCAGGTACGGCCTTTGAAGATTTAGCTGCTTTGGCCCTGGCAAAAGCCTTAATTGACATGGATGCAGGGGGCCTAGCAGCTCCACGTGCAGGAGTAGATACATCTAAGGGGATAGTATCCGATAAATCCTGAGAAACTGTAAGAGCAGGTGGATTTTCCTTAGCAGATTCAGCCATGCTGGAAGAGGCCTCCGTAGAAGGAGGTATGCTTTCGGCTGAAGGAAGAACAGAGGACTCTGTTTCAGCCGAAACCGAGAAACTCGCGTTTGGCTTAACCGCGGTTTCGGCCGAAACCGCGGACCGCGAGTGTCAGTCCTTTTCCTTACGCTTTTTAGCTAAATGTGAAGTCGGAGTCTCCGACGGCATGATATAAGCAAAAGCGGAGCCGAAAAACTCCTCTGCAAACTCCGACCGACGTCTTAGTGTCCGTCGGTTGAAGGAAGCACAGGCTAGACAAGCTGCTACGTCGTGGTCTGGGCCTAAACAAGGTAGGCAGTAAGAGTGGAAATCTTTATGAGGTATTTGTTTCCCACAAGTTAAACAGTTATTCACTTTTTCTGACATCGGCTGAGGCAAGAAAGAGTCCCCAACGGGGTACTTAGCTTTTTAGAAGTCTTCGGTAGTAGCAATCTCTGGTTCTGACCGACCGGCACTTGCGAACAGCTTCTGCTTTGGGCGCCACGCGGCAAGAAAGACTGGGAAAATGGCATCAGCTGATGCCTTTATACCCGCTGAACTGCAGCTATGACGTCGGGTGAAGTGCGACATCAGCCGAGGCCAGACCCAGACTTTGGAATCCGGCCGACCGAAGGGCTGCCTGAGGCCAGGACAACCCATTTGTTAGGACTGCAGATGCATCCTTGAAGGATATCCAGGACTGCAACACTGAATACACTCGAACATCTACATTTATGGTAAATGTACACAACTGTACTATGTTCTTCGTGTTTCACTGTTGCAGTCATTACATTTGGGTAGATTCCCAAAGCCAAGGTTGGGAGGAGGAAAGAAGGTAGGAAAATGAATGGACTGATTAAGAGCCACACTGGATACCACCTTAGGCATGAAGGAGGGATAGGTTCTGAGGGACACCCTGTCCGCATGAAAGATGATGAAAGGCTCCACTGCCATAAGGGCTTGTAGTTCAGATACCCTTCTTGCAGAAGTGATTGCTAAAAGGAAATCTGTTTTCCAGGAAAGGAATTTTAAATCTGCAGTAACAGCTGGCTCGAAAGGAGGAAGAGTGAGTTTCAACAAGACAAAGTTAAGGTCCGAGGCTGGAGTTGGAGCTGTCCTCGGTGGCCTTAAAATTTTGACCCCTCTGAAGAACTGCTTGAGCAGTGGGTGAGAAAAGAGGGGAGGCTCTGTGCAATAAAGAGCTGAAATGGCTGAGGCATGAATTTTGATGGAAGAAAAGGACAAGCCCTTATGAAGCATCTCAGTCAAATATTGTAGAATCTGAGGTAACTTGGGCACTGCTGCGCTCATCTCTTGAGATTGGTTCCAGGTAGAACATCTTTTCCATTTTGCAGCATAAGATTTTCTAGTACTAGGCTTACTAGCCTCTGAAATGATATCCATCACTGATTTACTGAGGGGTGGTAAAGGAGAGATTAGGTAATTAGCCAGGCTGCTAGGTTCAGGGTTTGCAGCTGAGGGTGCAGTATCTGGTTCTCCTGCTGAGACAACAGGAAAGGAGTCTGAGGCAGGTGCCATGGGGCCAAGCATGACACACTGCACTGGAGTGTTGGTGTGGCCAGTCTGGTGCAATTAAATTGTTCTTGGCTTGTCCTGTTTGATTTTTAGTAGTACCTTGGAGAGCAGTAGCAGAAGAGGAAAAGCATAAACTGATAGCATCCACGTTCCAAGCTAGTTTGTGGGGAATCCTTGTGCAAAATTTGTCCAATTGATGGTTCTGGGGTGAGGCAAACAGGTCTATATCTGGATGCTTGTCAACATGTTGAAAATCCTTGGTTCCAGTTTCTACTCATGTGGGTCCATGAGGTTTCAGCTTAGTCCATCTGCCAGTGTATTTAGTTTTCCTGGCAGGAACTGAGCTTGTAGATTCACTTGGTAGCTCAAGGCTGTGTTCCACAATGCCATGGCTAGTCTGCAGAGGGGGTAAGAGTGTGTACCCCCTGCTTGTTTATGTACCACATGACCGTGGTGTTGTCCGTCTTTACAATTAGTTGTCCTGGAAGAATGTGGTCCTTGAAGGCTGTCACAGCATTTTGTACAGCTAACATTTCCTTTTGATTTATGTGTAGGTGCATTTGACTTGGGTTCCATTTGCCCTGAATGCACTTCCCTGCCAGTTGAGCCCCCCATGCATAGTCTGATGTGTCTGTTAAGGTTTGGGTGGCAGGGGGTAGTGTGAATGGTAGTCCCTTGTTTTGATGGCAGGCCTCTGCCCACCAAAGGAACTCTAGGCGTAGGCAAGGTATGACAGGAATCATAGCTTCTAGATCCTGTGAATGCTGACACCATAGGTTTTTGAGATACCATTGCAGTTTCCTCATATGCAGTCTTGCACATGGAATTAGAAGAATGCAGGAGGCCATGAACCCCAAGGCTTGCAGTATTTGCCTTGCAGATAGCTGGGTTTTTGTGGCCACTTGTTTGAAGTAGGTTGTCAAATGAGTCTGTTTCTTTGGCGTGAGGAAAGCCATCTGGGAAGTTGTATTAAAGCTTGCTCCCAGGAATATAATTTGTTGATAGGATAATAGGTGTGATTTCTTTTCGTTTATGGTGTACTCCAGACAAGTCAGCACCCTCTGAACAAAAGCCAGATAATTCAAAAGTATTTCCTGGCTTTCTGCCTGAATTAGACAATCATCCAGGTATGGATACATTTGAATATTTCTTTGCCTGCAGAATGCAGTCACTGGAGCTAGGCACTTTGTGAATACCCTGGGCGCAGTAGATAAGCCAAAGGGCAGTGCAGAGAACTGATAGTGCATGTAGCCTGCTTTGAAGCATAGGTATCTTCTGCAAGACTCCCTGATAGGGATGTGCAGGTATGCTTCTTTTAAGTCTAGTGTTGCCAACCATGCATCTTTGCCTAGCATAGGAAGCAGCTGGTGAAGAGTCAGCATCTTGAATTTTGGAATCACCAGAAAGGTATTTAGAGTAGAAAGGTCCAGGATAGGACGCCATGTATTGCCTTTTCTGGGTACCAGAAAAAGTCTCAAATAGAAACCTTGTCCCTTTTCCTCTTCTGGTACCAACTGAATAGCCCCCATGCTTGAGAGAGAGCATACTTGATTTTTGGCCTCTTCCCACTGATTTGGGGGTAGGTCTGGCCACCTGCTTGGTGTTGGTAAGGTGTGGAAGTAAAATCTGTATCCTTGGGACACTATATTTAAAACCCATTTATCCTGGGTAATGAGTTCTCAGTTTTTGGCCTGCAGATCAATCTTTCAGCCTAAAGGAGAATTCAGTTGAGAAGTGCTTGGAAGTTTTAAAAGCAAGTCATTGAGACAGTTTTCCATAGGGCGGAAGTCTTACTACTCCCTGATTTGGGTGCGGAAACCCCCCACTGCTTAGTCTTGTGTGTCCCCTGGGACTGAAACTTGGGGTTTCTGCTGTGTCTGGGTTTGGCTTGAGAAGACCTGGAAGGGGCTGGAAAAGACCAATTCTTAGAGGGCCAGTGCCTACTAAATCTAGGAGGCTGAACTTGTAAAAAATCTTTAACAGTTTGCATAGATTTAGTTTTATCTTCCATCTTTTTAAGAACTTCCTTAGCCTTGTTGCCAAACAGGCGGTCCTGATTTAAGGCAGCATCCAACAACTTAGCTTTAACATGATCAGGCAAAGACTGCTCCTTAAGCCAAGTATGCCTTCTGAGCACAGACCCAGTAACAGTAGCCCTGCAAGAGGCCTCTAATGAATCAGATCTACATTGCAAAGTATGTTTTCCAACCTGTTCAGCAGAATGCATTAAATCCTGTAATTCTTTATTTTCTGCACAGTCAGGAATCAACATAATTTTCTGTTTAAGCAATCCAATAACATGTTAGTGATACTTTAACATATGAAACTGGCAGTTTAAAGCCCTAATGGCCAAGGTTGCAGAAGTGTAAACCTTCTTACCCCATCTATCCAGCGCCCTGGACTATCCATCAGGAGTAGGATTTTTAGCAGTAGAAGCCTTAATGCCCTTGGGTCTCTGAGAAATAGTCTCTGGATCCGCAATAGGATTTTTAAAAAGGAACTTGTGTGAATCAGGAACCCTGTAGTATCTGTCAGGTTTTCTGGGAGCAGGAGGCAATGAATCAGTGGCCAAACTAGATTCCGAAAAAGCATAATCAACAATGTCTAGTACAGGAGGAATAGCTAAAGGTCTATGCTGAGGCAGGAGTAAGAAATCCCTAAGCCTCTTTTTTGAATCAGAAAAATCCTGGATTTCCCAGTGGAAATGCTCCCTTAGAGTATGTAAGGTTTCACCAAAAGAAAAATCCTCTGGAAGGGAAGCAGAGGGAATAGAGTCCTCTGCATCAGAATCCTCATAGATAACGGCAAATCCAGATCATCAGAAGAATCAGAAAAATCAGAATCCTGGTCAGAAGATTCAACAACAACTTCAGTCCTAGGTCTCTTAGAAGGGGGAAGACGGCTTCCCCTGATTAGGGTTATAAGATCTTCAGCCATTCTTATCATTTGTTTTTTAGGCATAGAGGCCTGAGCATTCATTTTTTTAGGCATGATTCAACTGTAAATCTTGATCGGTTGTTTATTTGGCTTGCTGCCAATCCTGCCCAGCGTTTTATGTGGGCAAGACTGACAGAGGTTTTAATGAAAGAATCTATGAGCATTTATACTGTATTAGGAAAAACAAGTGTGAAAATGCTTTGGCGAAACATGTTAATGACCACCCTCAGCACAGTTTTACTTTTAGGGTGTTAGGACAAGTTTCCTTTGACATCAGGGGGGGGTCCTTTCCAACTATTATTAGAGCGCCTAGAAGTGATTTGGCAGCTGAAACTCTGTTCATATAGACTTCAGGTCTCAATGACATAGTAAGTTTAGCTTGCATTTTGAAACTTAGAGGTATGCAGAAGTAATTTTATTATTACTACTTTTCATTTATTATTTTTACTTTTTACCTTTTGTCATTAAAAGGTTTTATATACTATGTTTTTGGTTTCAAACATTTTAAACATTTTATGTTTATATATATTTCCATTTTGTTTTGTTTTAAAACACATTTTTCATAGATTAGACTTTATGCAGTAGTACTTTAAGAAGTTTTGAGATCAGCTTTTTCCCACACATTGATGTCAGTGAGTTTTAACCAGTTGGTTGGTCCATTCAAATGTATCATGTGTTGTCAATTGTGTATTTAAGGAGTTTTTTTTACATTTGCTATCTTTTGATGTCTGTCTGAAGAAGTTCAGTCTTTTTGAACGAAAAGTGGATGTTAATAAAACACTTAACATTGGATTTTTTGCTGCTGGTTCTGCTGACGTGGATTTTGTTTTATTTATTTCAGTTTGTTTTAATTTTTCTGTTGCTTCGTGATTTAGGCCTAAATGAAGAAGGAGGCGTTGGTTTAATATGAAAGTCGGTAGGCCTGAATACACCCTCAAAAGCCGGTGCCTGCACAGCGGCTCCGGACCCATCCAAGGTCGAAACATTTGTGGGTTCCATAGTTGAAGCATCTCACGGCATACCAGACTCCGAATGGGTCTCAGTAGAGGCCTGCGAATTAGAAGTGGTGGGTATCAGGGGCTGCGAAAGCGTCTCACTGAGTACCAGCGAACTGGCGACTGGGTTAGGAGAAGCGTCGTCGGCAGTTTTTGACCTCGGCGGTCTGTCTCTGTCTTTATCTTTGCATTTTTTCGAAATCCCGGTAGTCAGATGGCTAACCGACATTTCTGGATAATTAAACAGAGAACCGAAATATTTAGAGGCAAAAATATACCAACGATGGATAGTGCACTGATTAAAGCACAAAACTGACAGCAAGGTACGTCGTGGTCAAAGCCTAGGCAAGGAATACAGTGCGAATGAAAATCTTTATGAGGTATTTGTTTTCCACAAGTAATGCAATTAACCTTTACTGACATCGGTAAGGAGCAAGAAAAAGTTTCCCCAATGGGGTACTTAACTTTAGTTGAAGACTTCGGTTCTGAAACTCAAAAATGAAAATTTCAGTAGTCGGCCGACCGGCACTTGCGAACTGCTTCGGGCACCACACAGCAAGAAAGACTGATGTAATGGCATCGCCTGCATGTTTTATACCCCTGACGGCCTGACGTCATGGAAGAAAGGACAGCAACCGATGCAGGACCCAAGACTTTGTTAATCAGGCCGACTGAGGGCTACTGCAAGCAGATAACCCAAATGTAATGACTGCAACAGTGAAACACGAAGAACATCAGGGTAAAGGCATAAAGAAGACCTGAAGGCCAATCGAGAAGGGTAGTGCCTCTCAGGGACTCCCCATGAGGGGGGATTAGGGCAAAGTAGCTGCTGCACTTGTTGGTTGGGGTGGCAAAGAGATCACAAAAGGCTGACCCCATCGACAAAAGCTTTCCTTTGCCACTTTGGAATTGAGAGACCACTTGTGAGGCAGTAGAATGTGTCTGCTCAGCTTGTCCTCTATCACATTGGAGCTCCCCGGGATATGCGTTGCCACAAGAAAGCAGCTGGAAGATATCACCCAATGCGACTCTCTGAGAGCTTCCCAGTAAAGGGGGGGGTAGGATTTGGGATTTGGTTCCAACCTGTTTGTTGATGTACCATACCACTGACATGTTGTATGACTGGATCGTAACTGTTCCCAGAGGAAGAGCAGATTGAAAGGCCTGCAACGCTAGGAGCACTGCTCTGATCTTCAGGACACTGATGTGCAAGCTGGCCTCTTGTGGAGACAAAGTACATTGGACTGTTCTTCCCAGATAATGCCCCCCCCCAACCCCATCTGGGAGGCATCTGTGTTCATTATGGTGTTGGGTTGTGGGGGAACAAAGGAACAGCCCATTAGGATTTCTTCTGACTGCATCCACCAGCACTGATCCTTTTTGCAGCATCCTGTTACTAACATTGGGTGAGTCATCGGATGAGACAGGATGGACCATTGGGAGGCCAAGAGCCATTGAAGTAGCCTCATGTGAAATCTCGCCAAGGGAACCAAGGTGATGGCGGCTGCTATAAATCCCAGGGCTTGAAGGACAAGTACAGCGGGCACTTTGTTTTTTACTACAATGAGCTGTACTTGAGACCTTACCTTTTGAAGCCTGTTAAAGGGTAGAGAAGCTATACACAAAACTATGTTGAGGCAGGTTCCTATGAATTCTAGGTCCTGAATGGGAGACAGGTGTGACTTCTGTTTGCTGACTGTTATGCCCATGGCACTGAACAAGTGTATGATGAAGTCTGTGGATTGAAGCAGTAGATGCCTGGCAGGGGCAGTAAGCAGCCAGTTGTCCAGATAAGGAAACATCCAGAATCCGTGTAGTCTCACATGAGCCATGACTGCTGTCATGCATTCACTGAACACTCTGGAAGCTGTAGTGAGGCCAAAGAGCAGTGCTTTGAAATGATAATGACTGGACCCTAGACAAAAGCGGAGATACCTTTTTGAGCACTTGTTCTTTATGTGGTAATATGCATCTTGAAGGTCTACAGAATACATTCAATCATTTTCCCCTAGAAAGTGGAGAAGACACTGAACTGTGACCATCCACAATTTTGTATGCTGAACACACTTGTTCAGAAGGCTGAGGTCCAATATCGGCCACCAGTTCCTCATCTTCTTTCCCCATGAAAAGAACCTGGAGTAAAATCTGGATCCTATCTAGTCTGGTGGGACTTCTTGGATGACTCTTTTTCCTAGCAGTTTTTTGAACTTCTATGGCTGTTTGATCCCCTCTGATTGGGTGGGAACATCGGGGATTTTTCCTCAGTAATCTCAGGAAAAGGATGAAGAGAATGTGATACCCACTGGTAATGATTCTCTGCACCCAAATATCGGAAGTTATTTGTTGCCATGCTGTCGAGTGCAGTGAGTCTTCTCCCGACTGCTTCCAGAGATAGGCAATCAGGCCTCCTTTCAGAAGTGCTGGGAGGGTTGTCCAGAGAAAGAGTCTCTGGAACCCTAGTTTCATGTGCCACCTCTGCCTTGAGGTTGGCGTTTTCCATCTGAGCTCCCCCCTCTCTTCCCCAAGGGGAGCCGCCATCGTAACTGTTGTGGAAAGGTCCTTGGGACTTTTTGAACCACATTTTTCCACTTCTCTGATTCCTGGAGTAGGATCTCTGAGGAGTAGTAAAACAAATGCCCACAGCAGACAGGGTCTTTTCATCCTTCTAACACCTGGCTAGTGTGTCCTTCATCTTGGGGCTGATCAAAGATGATCTGTCAAAAGGAGCATTGACAAAGGAAGACTTGAAGGGTTCCGCGAATTCACACAAGCACATCCAGGTGTGGCACCTTATGGCAATGATGGAACCCGCTGTTCTGGTCGTGCCTTTGGCTGCATGTGCAATAAGCCGCATGGATGAGTTTGATATAGACTTCAGGGTAGCTAGCTGAGAAGCAACCTTGTCCTGCACCTTGTCAGACACTGCTCCTGTAGAAGTATCTGATAATTCCTTAATCAGATCTCTCTGGAGTCTAGTAAAATATGCCATGAAGTTCAAAGACCTGAGTGCGAAGGTCAATGAAAAGTAGACTTGCTTTCCAAATCTGTCCATCATCCTAGACTCCCAGTTAGGAGGATGTAAAGTAGAACTCTCATCTGTGAGTTCTTTCTTGGTGGTAGCCACCACCACCATGGCATGTACTGCTAAACCCTTGGCCCAGTATTAGTGGTCTTCAAGAGGTGATAAAATTTTGTGTGGTCAACAGGGAATGGGCTCTATGGAGTCAGGGGCCTTCCAACTCTGTTGCACGATCAGCTTAACATCGTCAGCAGGTGGGGTCACCCAGGAAGTAGATGGTCGAGCACTGAATGCTTGCATGTAAATGGATTCCTCTGAGGTATGTTCTTGGGGGCTTCCAGTTACCCCTCTGCTTGAGGATCTCTAGGATGCCTCCCAAAGGAGACATCTTCAGGGGGTGACCTGAGGGCACCTTCCCCTTCATCGAAATCCATGTCCTCATGACAGATTCTTCCGGGCAATCTAGGTGCCTCTTCTTGCATGTCTTCTTCGGGGCAATTCCTCAGCAGGTATCTCTGAGGAAGACTGTGAAGAAGAGGGGCCTTGTACAGGGTTAACTTGAAGTGTCTGTGCTCGCTGTTCTGTTGTGGAAATTGGTGTCATCTCTGGACTAGAAGATATGGTAATGTGACACTCCAATGCAGGAGGAACCAGCTGACAGCCTGCAGAGGCTAAAGCTCTCTCCATAACCAGGAAGGCAAAACCCCGTGAGGGGGAGTGGGAACCCAGAACAGAGAAAGACCACCTCAGAAAGTACAGTTGTGTACACTTACCATAAATGTAGATGTTCAAGTGTATTCACTGTTGCAGTCATTACATTTGGGTAATCTGCTGGCAGGTTGCCCTCAGTCGGCCTGATTAAGAAAGTCTTGGGGTCGTGCATCGGTTGCTGTCCCTTCTTCCATGATGTCAGGTCGTCAGGGGTATAAAACATGCAGCCGACGCCATTACATCAGTTTTTCTTGCCCTAGATGTCAGGTGCCCCCAAAATGGGGGCTGGAGGGTGGGTAACCAGGACTGCAACAGTGAATACACTAGAACATCTACATTTATGGTAAGTGTACACAACTGTACTATGTTCTTCGTATTTCACTGTTACAGTCATTACATTTGGGTAGATTCCCAAAGGTATGGTTGGGAGGATGGGTTTATACAGCATTAGGACCGGCTATAAGGTCCTGCAGGACAGCAGTGGCAAAGCCAGCTCTGGATTTAGAGAAGAAAGGCAAATGGTAATGTTTGGTGAATGTATGAACTGAGCTCCAGGTAGCAGCTTCTAGAATGTCTCTGGTAGGAACACCTCTGAGAAAGGCTGTAGAAGCAGATGCAGCCCTGGTAGAATGAGATCTGATCCCGGGGATAGTTTTACCATGGTGCATATAGCAGAAATGAATACAATGACTTATCCATTTGGAAATAGTCTGCTTTGAAATAGCCTTTCCCTCTGCCCCTGCAGCAAATGCCACCAGTAGTTGTTCAGATTTTCTTAGAGATTTTGTCCTGTTTAAGTAAAATCTAAGTTGTCTGTGTACATCCAATGAATGCAGAATCCGCTCCCCCTTGTTCTGCGGATTGGGAAAGAAAGTTGGCAAATGAATGGTCTGATTAAGAGCCGCACTGGATACCACCTTAGGCATGAAGGATGGATTGGTTCTAAGAGACACCCTGTCCGCATGAAAAATAATGAAAGGCTCCACTGCCATAAGAGTCTGTAATTCAGAAATTCTTCTAGCTGAGGTGACTACTAAAAGGAAAGCTGTTTTCCAGGAGAGACATTTTAGGTCTGCAGTAGCAGTTGGCTTGAAAGGAGGGAGAGTGAGTTTTTCCAATACAAAATTGAGGTCCCAGGCAGGGGTTGGAGCTCTCCTCAGAGGTCTTAAGTTTTTGGCTCTTCTGAGATACTGCTTTAGCAGAGGATGAGAGAAGAGGGGAGGTTCTGTGTTGTAATGAGCTGAAATGGCAGAGGCATGGATTTTTATGGAAGAAAAGGACAGGCCCTGGTGAAGCATCTCAGTTAAGTATTGTAAAATCTGAGGAATATTGGGCACTGCTGTGCTTATTCCTTGTGACTGGTTCCAGGCACAGAATCTTTTCCATTTGTCAGCATAAGATTTTCTAGTACTAGGCCTTCTCGCCTCCAAAACGACATCCATCACAGGTTTGCTGAGGGATGCTAAGGGTGAATTTAGGTGATTAGCCACACTGCAAGATTCAAAGTTTGGAGCTGAGTGTGCAGAATTTGGTTGTTCTGCTGAGACAGTAAGTAAGGTGTCTGAGGCAGGTGCCATGGTGGAAAGTGCGACACATTGCGCAGGAGTGGGTACCAGTGTTGGCGAGGCCAGTCTAGAGCAATCAATCATTTTTGGCTTGTCCTGTCTGACTTTTAGTAGAACTTTGAAGAGCAGAGGCAGAGGGGGAAAAGCATAGACTGATAGGTTTTTCCAGCTGAATGATAGAGCATCCACTTTCCAAGCTTTTGTGATGAATTCTTGTGCAGAACTTGTTCAACTGATAGTTCTGGGGTGGGGCAAAAAGATCTATGTCTGAACTCCCCCATTTGCGTGTCAACATGTTGAAAATTCATGGCTCCAGTTTCCATTCGTGTGGGTCCATGAGATTTCTGCTTAGTTCGTCTGCCAGAGCATTCAGCTTTCCTGGCAGGAATTGAGATTGTAGTTGTATTTGGTAGGTCAAGGCAGTGTTCCACAATGGCATAGCTAGTCTGCAAAGGGGGTAGGAATGTCCCCCCCCTGCTTGTTTATGTACCGCATAACTGTGGTGTTGTCTGTCTTTATCATTAATTGTCCTGGATGAAGGTGGACCTTGAAGGTTGTCAGTGCATTCTGTATAGCTAGCATCTCTTTCTGATTGATATGAAGGTGCATTTGATTTGGGCTCCATTTGCCCAGAATGCACTTCACTGCCAGATGAGCCCCCCCAAGCATAGTCTGATGTGTCTGTAGTTAGGGTTTGGGCGGCAGAGGGTTGAGTGAATGGCAGCCCCTTGTTTTGGTGGCAGGCCTCTGCCCACCATAGGAACTCTAGTTGCAGGCAAGGTATGACAGGAATCTTTGTTTCCAGGCTGTCACAATGTTGACTCCATAAACTTTTTAAGTACCACTGAAGTTTCCTTCAGGAGGCCATGAACCTCAAGGCTTACAGAATTTGTCCTGCAGACAGCAGGGTTTTTGTGGCCACCTGTTTTGAAGTAAGTCACCAATTGAATTTGCTTTTCTGGCGTAAGGTAAGCCATCTGGGCAGTTGTATTCCAGCTTGCACACAGGAATGTAATTTTTTGAGAGGGTACCAGTTGTGATTTCTTTTCATTTATGGTGTACCCTAGACAAGTTAGAACCCTTTTTACAAATGCCAGATGTTTTGGTAGAATGTCCTTGTTTTCTGCCTGAATTAGACAATTGTCTAGGTATGGATATATCTGAATATTTCTTTGCCTGCAAAATGCAATTACTGGAGCCAGGCACTTTGTGAAGACTCTGGGTGCAGTAGATAAGCCAAAGGGCAGTGCAGAGAAAGTACAGTTTTGTACCTACCATAAATGTAGATGTCCGATAGGTATGCAACTGCAGTCCTGACATATGGGTTGTCCTGCCTCAGGCAGCCCTTCGGTCGGCCGGATTCCAAAGTCTGGGTCCGGCGTCGGCTGATGTCACCCTTTCCCCGACATCAGAGCACCTAGGGTATAAAAACGTCAGCCGACGCCATCTTCTTCAGTGTTTCTTGCCCCAGATGCCAGGTGCCCTCTAAGGAAGGTTAAATTTTGAAAAAATAGAGAAAAATTTCAGACAAGTACAACAGCATAAAAACAAATACACCATAAAAGATTACCCCAGGTAGCTAAAATGAGGGGTAGAAACCCAAAAGTATACCACAGAGGGGTAGGTGGGAGGGAAAACCTGACTGCAGTTGCATACCTATCGGACATCTACATTTATGGTAGGTACAAAACTGTACTATGTCCTTCAAGGATGCAACTGCAGTCCTGACATATGGGTTGAATACCATAGCCAACCTGGGGGTGGTAGGCACTAAGACAAAGATGGTGTAGCTAAAATGCCCTGCAGGACTGCAGAGGCAAACCCTGCTCTGGACCTGGAGTATAAAGGCAGGTTGTAATGTTTGGAAAATGTATGCACGGAGCTCCATGTAGCAGCTTCTAAAATGTCCTTTGTTGCCACTCCTCTTAAAAAGGCTGTGGAGGTGGCTGTAGCTCTGGTAGAATGTGGCCTGATGTCAGCTGGCACAGTTTTTCCATGAAAAGAGTAGCAGAATCGAATGCAATTTCCAATCCATTTAGAAATTGTCGGTTTGGAAATTGCTTTTCCCTGCAATCCAGCAGCAAAAGCTACAAAAAGCTGGTCAGATTTTCTGAAAGACTTTGTTCTGTCCAAGTAGTAGCGCAACTGTCTGTGTATGTCCAAGGTGTGCAGAAGTCTCTCTCCTTTATTTTGAGGATTGGGAAAGAAGGTAGGCAGGTGAATAGCTTGATTCAGGGACACCCTGGATACCACCTTTGGCATAAATGACGGATTGGTTCTCAAAGAAACTCTGTCCTGGTGAAAAATGAGAAATGGTTGTATTGCCATAAGGGCCTGTAGCTCAGAGACTCTTCTTGCTGAGGTTACTGCCAGAAGGAAGGCTGTCTTCCAAGACAGAAATTGCAACTCTGAAGATGCTGCTGGTTCAAAGGGAGGAAGAGTTAATTTTTCCAGCATGAAGTTGAGGTCCCATGCAGGCACTGGTGGTTTCCTTGGAGTGCTGATGTTCTTTATACCTCTTAGAAACTGTCTTAGCAATGGGTGAGAAAATACAGGCGGATCAGTGTTATATTTGGCAGATATTGCTGAAGCATGTATTTTTATGGAAGAATATGAAAGGCCATTGTGAAGCATTTCAGCCAAGTATTCCAGGATCTGTGGAATGCTCATCACTGATGGGTCTTGACCCTTTTTGCTGTTCCAGATAAGAAATCTCTTCCATTTTGCTGAGTATGTTTTTCTAGTGGAAGGTCTGCGCGCCTCCAGGATGATATATTTTACCCTTTTGGAAAGTGTATCCTGAGTAATAGTCATGGACTCTTCCAAGCTGCCAGCTTCAATGTTTTCAAGCTGGGTTGTAGTGTCCTGTAATTGTGCTGTGTCAGAAGAAGTGGCCATTGAGGAAGGAGCCACGGATTGGTGTGTGTCAAGCTCCGTAGCAGTGGGTACCAGTGTTGTCTTGGCCAGTCTGGAGCTATCAGTATGACTTTCGGTTGCTCTGTCTTGATCTTTAGTAACATCTTGGTCATCAAAGGAAGAGGTGGGAAGGCATATAGTGTTAGAGAGTTCCAACTGAAGGAGAGAGCGTCCACCTTCCATGCTTGAGGATGGTATGTCCTTGTGCAAAACTTTTTCAGATGGTGATTGAAGTGGGAGGCAAAAAGATCTATATCCGGCCTTCCCCATGCTTGAGCTATTTATAAGAAAATGTCTGGATGCAACATCCATTTGTGTGGATCCATGATGTTTCTGCTTAGGCTGTCCGCCAGAACATTGTCCTTCCCTGGTACAAACTGGGATTGTAGCTCTATTTTCAATTGTAGGGAAATATCCCAGAGATTCATTGCCAGTCTGCAAAGAGGGCAGGAATGGGTACCTCCTTGCTTGTTTATGTACCACATAACTGTGGTATTGTCTGTCTTTATTAGTAGATGGCCCTGATGCATGAACTTTTCGAAGGCCTTGATTGCATGTATCACTGCCAGCATTTCTTTTTGGTTGATATGCAGGTGCGTTTCTTTTTGTGTCCATTGTCCTTGGATGCATCTGCCCTCCATGTGCGCCCCCCATCCATGGTCTGAGGCGTCTGTTGTTATGGTTTGACTTGTATGAGGTTTGCTGAAAGGCAGACCTTTGTTTTTCTGGCTTGCTTGAGCCCACCACAGTAATTCCTTTTGAAGGCATGGAATGAGTGGGATCAATGTTTCCAGGCTGTGGCTGTGCTGAGACCATAGACTTTTTAGGTACCATTGTAGTTTCCTCATATGCAGCCTTGCATGTGGAATCAGAAGAATGCAAGATGCCATGAAACCCAGGGCCTGCAGGATTTTCCTTGCAGTCATCTGGGTGTGTGTTAATCTTCTGAAGTATTCTGGTAATTGTTTTGTTTTTCTTTGTCAGAAACGCCATCTGGGTGTTTGTGTCCAGTGTGGCACCCAGGAAAGGTATTTGTTGGGATGGTACGAGACTTGATTTCTGAATATTGACTGTCTATCCCAAAGCCTGCAGTAGGTGAATGACATAGTCCAAGTTTTTTAACAAGGCATGTTGGCTGTCCGCTTGTATAAGGCAGTTGTCCAGATAAGGGTATATTTGTATCCCCTGAAGTCTGCAATGTGCAATTACTGATGCCAGGCATTTTGTGAACACTCTGGGCACAGTAGATAAGCCAAAGGGCAATGCTGAGAATTGATAATGCTCTGAGCCTGCAAGAAATCTGAGGTATCTTCTGCAACTTTGTCTGATTGGGACATGCAGGTATGCCTCCTTGAGGTCCAGAGTTACCAGCCAAGACCCCTTGCCCAGCATGGGAAGGAGTTGCTGTAAAGTCAGCATTTTGAATTTTGGCACAATAAGGTAAGTATTCAGTGCGGACAAGTCCAGAATGGGTCTCCATTGGTTTTCTTTTCTTGGAACAAGGAACAGTCTTGAATAAAATCCTTGTCCTTGTTCTGCAGAAAGAACCTTTTCTATTGCTCTTATTTGAAGTAGGTTTGTTATTTGTTTGAGTGCCTCTGCCCTTTGATTTGGTGGCAGGTTTGGCCTGCCATGTCTTGTTGGCAGTGTATGAAAATGGAATCTGTATCCTTTGTCTATTATCTCTAGTATCCATTTGTCCTTTGTAATATTGTGCCAATTTTTTGAGAATAAAGATAACTTTCTGCCCAAAGGTGCTTCTAATTGAGCCCTGGATGGCGGAGTCAAAGTCAAGTCATTGAGATTGTCCTGGCAGAGCAGTGGAAGGTCCTGCCCCACCTCTCTGGTTCGGAGGCTGCCATTGACGTCCTCTGTAGGAGCCTCGAGTTTGCCCTCTACCTCTGCCACGTCTGTTTTTGCCTCTTTGAAATTTGTCTGTGTCAGGAAAGGACCAATGTTTAGAAGGCCAATTCCTGCTGAATCTTGGAGGCTGTACCTGGAGGAAATCTTTGACTGTTTGCACTGATTTTGCCCTTTCCTCTATTTTCTTTAAAACCTCTTGTGCAGTAGCACCAAATAGCTTATGTTTCTCTAGTGGTGCATCCAAAAGCTTAATTTTCACATGGTCTGGCAATGTTTGTTCCTTTAACCAAGCATGTCTGCGTATGACCGCACCTGTCATTGCTGCTCTACATGAAGCTTCCAATGCATCATATCCACACTGAAGGAAATGGCTGCTAACCTGCTTAGTATCATGAACCAATTCCTGTAACCCCTTTCTATCTAATGGTTCAGGGGAAGCCAGTTTCTTTTGCAAGTCATCCAACATGTATTCCTGATACTGAATCATATGGAATTGACAATTTAATGCTTGCATAGAAAGGGTGGAAGATGTACATACTTTCTTGCCCCGCCTTTCTAAAGCCCTAGAATCTCTTTCCGAAGGGAGTGGGTTCTTAGCAGTAGTGGAGGAAACCCCTTTAGGCCCCTGAGAAATAGTTTCAGGGTCAGCAGTATGGCCCTTGTACAGAAATTGATGTGTGTCTGGGACCCTGTAGTACCTGTCTGGCTTGACAGGAGCAGGGGGGAGTGAGTCAGGGGTAACACTAGATTCTAAGTACACATCATCTAAAACATTTAAAAACTGGAGGAATAGCTAAGGGTCTATGCTGAGGTATCTTTAAAAATTCCCTTAACCTTTTCCTAGAATCTGAGTATTCTTGGCCTTGCCATTTGAAGTGTTCCCTCATGGAATGAAGCGTTTCCCCAAAGGAAAACTCCTCAGGAGGAGAAGCAGAGGGAATAGATTCCTCCGCATCAGAATCCTCGTAGGCCGGGAAGACCTCCTCCTGGTAGTCTGAATGTGCAGAATCACCTGAGGCCTCATCGGAGGACTGGGTGTCTACCTGCTCAACCCTAGGCCTCTTGTCAGCAGGCGGCTGAGAGCCTCTATCTGGATGAGGCTATGAACCCCTAATCAAAGAAATAAGGTCCTCAGCTAAACTTAAAATTTGAGAACCAGAAGTGGATCCCAGAGAAACAGATCTTGGAGGGAGAGACTTAGCCTGTTTGGCAGCCTTAGCACGTGTGTAGGCCTTAATGGACATAGACACTGGAGGCCTGGCAGCCCCACGTGCTGGAGTAGTGTTATCCACTGAAATGGTGTCAGAAATATCCTGGGCTACGGTCTCAGAGGGGAGCACAGAAACCGGCACCGAGCTGGCCTCCTGTACCGAAGTAACCGGTGGAGCGGTGTCATCGGTCTGTAGCGGTTGCGAAACTGGCTCAGAAGAGATCGAGACACTCGCGGTAGGCCTAAGAGTGGTGTCGGCCGAGACCGCGGACCGCGGGTGTCGGTCCTTATCCTTCCGTTTTTTACGTAAATGTGCTGTTGGAAGCTCCGACGGCATGATATAACAGAAATCTTCCCCAAAATAATCTTGTGCAAACTCAGACCGACGCCTAAGAGTGCGTTTATTGAAAGAGGCACAAGCTGCACAGGCCGAGACATTGTGTTCTGGGCCTAGGCAAGGTAGGCAGTAAGAGTGGAAATCCTTATGAGGTATTTGTTTCCCACAAGTTAAACAATTATTAACTTTTTCACTTTTATCTGACATCGGCTGAGGCAAGAAAAGGTCCCCAACGGGGTACTTAGCTTTTCTGAAGACTTCAGTAGCTGAAAACACAGGAGCTGGTCGACCGGCATGTGCGAACTGCTTCTGCTTCGGGCGCCACGCGGCAAGAAAAACTGAAGAAGATGGCGTTGGCTGACGTTTTTATACCCCAGGCGCTCTGACGTCGGGGAAAGGGCAACATCAGCCGACGCCGGACCCAGACTTTGGAATCCGGCCGACCGAAGGGCTGCCTGAGGCAGGACAACCCATATGTCAGGACTGCAGTTGCATCCTTGAAGGACATCTGGTAATGCAAGTAGCCTGCTTTGAAGCGGAGATATCTTTTGCAAGATTCCCTGATTGGGATATGCAGGTAAGCCTCTTTTAAGTCTAGAGTTACCAACCAGGCATCTTTGCGTAGCATAGGAAGTAACTGTTGAAGAGTCAGCATCTTGAATTTTGGAATGTCCAGAAATGTGTTTAGAGTAGATAAGTTCAGAATTGGATGCCATATTTGTCTTTTCTGGGTACCAGGAAATGTCTTGAATAGAAACCTTGTCCTTTTTCCTCTTCTGGTACTGGTTGAATAGCCCCCATGTTCATGAGGGACAGAACTTGTTTCTGGGCCTCTGCCCACTGATTTGGGGGCAGGTCTGGCCATCCGTTTGGGATTGGCAATGTGTTGAAATGAAATCTGTACCCCTGGGATACTATATTTAAAACCCATTTGTCCTGGGTTATAAGTTGCTAGTTTCGTGCATGAAGTGCCAGTTTCCCCCCAAAGGGGCGGCTAAAAGGTAACTGCTTAGTGAGTGTAGAGGGAAGTCATTGAGACTGTTTACCATAGGGAGGTGCCTTGTTGTTTCCAGATTTGGAGGTGGAGGCACCCCATTGTTTTGTTCCAAAAGTCCCTTGTGACTGAAACCTGGAGCCTTTGGAATGTCTGGGTTTGACTTGAGTGGCTCTCGAAGAAACTGGAAAGGACCAGTTCTTTGTAGGCCAGTGCCTACTAAATCTTAGAGGTTGCACTTGTAAGAAATCTTTCACAGTTTGCATAGATTTAGCGTTATCTTCCATCTTTTTTAAAACTTCTTCAGCCTTATTACCAAAGAGATGGTCCTGTTGTAAAGGAGCATCCAATAATTCTGCTTTAACATGATCAGGCAGAGTTTGCTCTTTGAGCCAAGCATGCCTTCTAAGCACAGACCCAGTTACAGCAGCCCTGCAAGAGGCCTCCAAAGAATCAAAACTACATTGCAAAGTATGTTTTCCAACTTGTTCAGCTGAATGCAATAAAGCCTGTAAATCTTTATTTTCCACACAGTCAGAAATTAACATCATTTTCTGTTTAAGCAGTCCCATGATATGCTGTTGATATTTAAGCATATGAAATTGACAATTTAAAGCCCTGATTGCCAAGGTTGCAGATGTGTAAACCTTCTTACCCCATCTATCCAGCGCCCTGGAATCTCTATCAGAAGGGGTAGGATTTTTAGCAGAAGAGGCCTTAATGCCCTTGGGACCCTGAGAAATGGTTTCAGGATCAGCAATAGGATTTTTGAAAAGGAATTTGTGGGAGTCAGGAACCCTGTAGTATCTGTCTGGCTTACAAGAGGCCGGAGGCAGAGAATCAGGAGCCCTACTAGATTCTGAAAAACCATCATCAACAATGTCTAGAACAGGAGGTATAGCCAAGGGCCTATGCTGAGGAAGAAGAAGAAAATCCCTAAGTCTCTTTTTAGATTCAGAGAAATCCTGGCTTTCCAAGTGGAAATGTTCCCTTAAGGTATGTAAAGTTTCCCCAAAAGAAAAATCCTCAGGGGGAGAAGCAGAAGGAATGGAATCTTCTGCATCAGAGTCCTCAAAAGTAGGTATAGACAAATCCTGTTCATTAGAAGAGTCAGAAGAAATAGAATCCTGTTCAGAAGATTCATAGACAATGTCTTGCCTAGGCCTCTTGGAAGGAGGGGGTTGGCCAGTTTTTCCTGGCCCTGGAAGGAGGGGTAGGAGCAGAACGCTTTCTGAAAAACAGAGTTTTCAAAGGATAATTCCTATGGAATTTGGGGCTAGGAGAAACAAACAAGTGCTTAAGGTCTTGTTACTCCTTCCTCTTTTTTTTTGCCGAGTCTTGAATAACTCAGCCACTTTTGTCCCAAAAAAGAGCAGTTATCAAGAGGTGCATCCAAGAGTTTTGCCCTGATGTCATCAGGCAGGGGCTGTAACCTTAGCCAAGAATATCTTCTCAGGACTGAGGCAGATGCAGCTGACCTTGCCAAAGTTTCTGCATCACAGCTGCACCTAATGGAGTGCCTAGTGACCTGAGAGGATAGGGACAACTGAGCTTTGGCAGAAGAACCTGGGATATCACTCAGTTGCTTAATGGCTTTTCCCAAAAGGGCTAGGGCATATTTGGACATGTGGGTTTGATCATTTATTGTCCTGAATGCCAAAGTTGATGAGGTGTGGACCTTCTTCCCAAGGCATTCCATGGCCTTGCTGTCTGTCAGTAAGAAGGAGGGAGGAGGGGAAGATGGAAGGAGTTTAGACGCCTTATCCACTGACACCTAAGACAGTGCCAGGGTCAGCTGCAGGGCACTTAACCAGGAATCTGGCTCCCTCAGGGACTTTGTAGAATCTATCAGGCCTTCAGGGTGCAGGGAGCTGAGAGTCAGAATTGAGAGATTCTGCACTAAATGCATCCAGAAAAGCTGGCAGTACTGGTGGTATGGCTGAAGGGGCAGGGGAATCAATCTAAAGGAGTTCATAATATCTTTTCTGAACTTCTGTCATCTCAGGGGAATACGATTTGAAAGGCTCCCTCATCTTTGCAATGGTCTCCCCAAAGGTGAGAACCTCAAGCTGGGGAATCTGCCTCTGCAGATTCTTCCTCTAGGGAGGCATAGCCAAAGGGGAAGGTAACTGGGAGACATAAGAAAGGGAATCTTCTGAGGAAGAGTCAGAAGATTCCTCAGCTATAATCTGGGAGATAGAAACAACTCTGATCCAAAACAATACCAAAACAGCAAAATCTTCAGAAGTCAGGAATCGAAAAACAGGAATCAAAGTCAAATCCAAAAGCAAATTCTTTATTCTCCAGCGCCTCAGTGTAACCACCTTTCAAGAGTATACATTCTCACTGAAAGAATGGATATATATATATATATATATATATATATATATATATATATATATATATATACTCATAGCAATAAATTAAACAATTATGTTCAAAAAAGTTTTAAAGCAGACACCTCCAGTTTATTTCATTATTCAATCCACAGGGTGTCATTGTATTGTATTTCAAAATAAAAATACTTTCCTTATATTGTAAGTTATATTTCAAAGCATTTTCATCATTACAAAGACATTTCACACTTTCTAAAACTGTTCCTGTTAAAAATGAAGCATCACTATTATGATAAACACTAAAATGTGTGGCAATAAATTTATTTTCCCTTTTATGTCTTATGTCTCTAATGTGCTCATCTAACCTAATACGAAACTCTCTTTTAGTTTCACCTATATAATATAACCCACAGGGACAGTGTAAAGCATACACAACTCCCTTACTTCTACAGGTAAAACTATCTCTTACTGTGAACCTAATGTTGTTAATATAATTAAATGTTCTAACTATATTCCTACAAACACTGCATCTACTGCAACATCTTGTATCAAATTCACTTAGTGGTCTTGGTAAACAAAATTTTGGCATTACAAATTTACCATGTACCACCATATCTTTCAAATTTCTTCCCCTTTTATAGGAGAATAAAGGTTTTTGTGGCAAAATGTGCATCAACACCTTGTCTTTCACTAAAAATTTCCAAAAATGTTCCACTTTGTGTAATTATAATCTGGGAGGTGTCTAGGGCCTGAGGCCTGGGGCTCATCACAGGAGGAGCCACTGGGGATGTTAAGTGAGTAGCAGGCCTTAGAGCCATAAAAGCATTGAAAAGATTCTGTGAAAAAGCCTGCCAAACTGGCTGGCTCTCAACTTCTCAGCTGGGGGAGAAACATGCTTCTTTTCCTCCTCCTTTTTAGGAGAAGGCCTAGAGGGCATTGGAGCCAGAGTAGACCTGGGGTCAGTTACCAGCGTAGTGGTGCAGGGATCCATCCAGGCAGCCAGTGCAAGCAGAGGTTCCCCCTCATTGGCAGAAGCTAATGTCTGCAAGACCTCTGAGATTGTGCTTTCCACTCTGGGTTCTACAGCTTCCACATCGGTACCTGCTGTACCCATTTCAGTGGTGACCAATCGTTCCTCCAGGCTGCTGTTGGCCAGGAGGGACATCGGGTGGAGGAGGTGCAGCTACAGATTCAGGCCTAGCAATTTTTGCCTTTTTCTTGAGCGGCTCAATGGGCTGACCGGACGGCCCCTCCATACCTACAGCTAACCGCTTAAGGAGCTGATTCTCAGACAGATGTTTAAAGCGTGCAGTTTGCTATGAAAGGTTTTCAGGATGAAGACCTGGCAGGTGGAGCAGGGCGTATGGTCGTGTGCAGGCCCTAGACAAAAAAGGCAAAGCTCATGGGCATCTTTATAGGGGATCTGCTGACCACACTTACACTTTCCCTTCCTGGATAACATGAACCCATACAGGCATGCAGTGACCCCAAAAAAAACTTCCCCAACGGGGTACTTATCTTAGACTTTTCGATCCGATGGCCAGTACAGCAGGAACAACTGACATTCGACTGGCGGCAGAGAGGTTCTGAGGTCTGGTGCGTGCAGACTTCACTTTTATGGCCCACATTCTCCTAATCATGTCAGACGTCCCACGCACCTAGCAGTGACAAGAAGCTTTTGTAAACTGGCCAGACGTTCAGGTAGCAGGAGAAGGAAACCCATGAGTCCAGAATACTACAACATGTAAACAGAAGGACATCATATTTTCTGGGAGTGTAATGAGTTGGTAGACTTTAAAGATTTCCTGCATACTGCTCTGTCAGAGATGCTGGGTGGGCAAGTTGGAGTGACTAGAGAAATTATTTTTTAAGCTATGATACAAATTCGGAATTGCCTAGACATAGTAAGCCCTTGCTGAGTCTTAATTACGATGGCTGCCAAAAAGGCAATTACTAGAAAATGGAAATCAAAATCTAAACCACCTTTACAGAAAGTAGTGAAGATAGTAACTTAGTTAAAACAACTGGAACTGGGATCTTTAGAAAGGATAGGAGCAAATTACATAGGGAAAATGGGAACTGTGGAATCAATACATTCAGAGGAGGAACGAGATCTACAAGAAGGCAGGAGTTGAATGAGCTATGTAATGGTTGACTAACAATGATTGGATATGTTAAAAGTGATGTATAATGTTTGCAGCTACAGTTGTGTCGGCACAGTTTAGAATGTATGATGTTTGCAACTGAGATTGTGCCGCTATGGCTTATTGTCATTTATGTAAATGTAACATGGTCTACATCATACATGATAATTTAATAAAGATGTTTCTTGTTTAAACAAAAAAAAATAGTGCCCTATCCTTCAAGATGTAAAATTGACTTGTAAATTGGCGTTAAACAAATATTATCAGATTTAACCTTTCTTTAGATCCATTCAAGGCTAGGGAAATGTTTGTGCTCTTGGCCTAAAGAGTCATTCTTGTAATGTTTAGTGAAGGTGTGAATAGATGACCAAGTTGCCACTTCTATAATAATTCTAAAGTATAGCCTTTCCAGAAAAACTCTAGATGTAGCCAGAGCTCTGGCAGACTGAGCTTTGACAATGGAAAAATAGAGCTTCCACAGGGAGAAGAACACAACTGGACTGTATAAGAAAACCATCTGGTAATAGCCTGCTTTATCAGTGGTTGCTCTTTTCTTATCATAGGAATAAAAAAACTGGTTATAAGTAGCTTAAAGTGATTAAAAGGCCTTAAAAAGACTTCTGGTAAAAGACATCCATTCCTCTCTAGATTCTTTAGAAGAAGGGGTGGAGGGAGTAGAAAAATGTTTAAACTTCAGAGTCTTTTTCTTTGGAGTTTTCAAAGTGAGTCACCTAGTAGACGCAGATGTCCAAACTTCCACCTGGATGGCAGGTACCTCTTAACTAAAATCTGAGGGACGCCATCAGCCCCTTTCAAGATGACTAAGTACAGTTCTCCATCTCTGTAGCAAGCATATATCCAGCCCTGGATTATGTGCTAAACTTCCTACCTTTACTGACTTCCCAAGGAGCAGCACGAGGGGTTCAGAAGAAGCAGACAGTCTGAGAGCTACAATACGGCCAAAGTGGTCTTACTCTTCAAGGGCCAGAGAGAAGATACACTGGTGGGAGTTAAAGTAACCTCTCTCACTGCTTTCTTCTTCTTCTTGACAACTGGAAGAGAGACATCTGAGGTAATGGCACTAGAATACAAAGTCATTTGTGTATGGACTTCAAGCCTCTGGTTTTCAACATAAAGTTTGAGGGAGTTAAGCTGGCTCCTCATTATTTTATGGGTAACATAAACATAAAGAGCAGGACTGGAAATTGTGTTCCTTTCCTAAGCAGAAAAACGAAACTGTGTGGGAATCCATTGATCCATCCATCCACAACCCCTTTTCCCATTTTTGCACATGGTGCCAGGGTGTCACTTCAACAATAACAATCATCTCTGTAAAATGTCTTCCAACTACAGACACGTCCTCTTTCTTTTTAGCCATAAACAAAAAAACAGCACAAGTGTTCACAGAAATTTGGAAGGAAAATCCCCAGTGGAGTACTTATCTGCCCAACATCTCAATCTAGCCAACTGCTGGACCACTGAAGACTCAACAAAAACAGAGTCTGACTGGTTTCTTCAATAACAAGAAAATTCTGAGATTCTGGCACCTGTGTGATCACTTTTATATCATGACATCTAAGATGTTCGGGCACATGGAAGGCACCCAAGTTCTTTTGACTACTGTCTGGACATCCAATCTGTGGTAGGATTCAGCCATGTAGCTTAGGCTACTGCAACAGTGACTTAATTATGAACACCTGCCCAATTCAGGACTACCATGCAGAAAAAAGGGACAGGTGATAACCTTTGTCAATAATATACAGTGATATTGTTTCTCTTCCAAACTGCAACAAAGGCAGTAGAAAAACAGTTTCAAAACAATTCACATTTTTATAGCATCTGTATACATCAGCAGGACTGATTGGCTAAGTAAGATTGTGGGCACTACCTTACAGGAAAAAATATACATTTTCCTATGCCTGTGGTATGTCATACAGGTGGAATCAAACTCCTCTGCCAAAACATGTGCGAAGTTAAGATGTTCTTCATCTCACATTGCTGCAGTCCTTACACTTGGGTAGTCCGCTGTCCTCGGTCGGCCCGAATATCAAAGTATAAGGCTGACGTTGGTCAAGGCGCATTTGACTGACATCAGGACGTCAGGGTACAAATGCGCATGACCGACGTCATATCCTCAGTCTTTTTTGCCGCATGGTCCGATGCAGAAGCAAAGTTGCAAGTGCCGGTTGGCGTTCTGAAATTGTTCGATTTCAGAGTTTCAGACCGAGTCAAAGTTGGCTAAGTACCCCGTTGGGGAATATTTTAGTTGTTTCTTGCCTCAGTGGTTTACCGGATGTCAGAAAAAGTGAATAATTGTATTTCTTGTGGGAAACAGATACCGCATAGAGACTATCATACTTTGTGTATTCCTTGTTTAGGGCCTGAGCACGACGTTGTTGGGTGTCGCTCTTGTGCTAGATTCAATACTATAAAGAGAAGATTGTGCCAGGTTAGTCTTGAGCGGTGCAATTATAAAATGCCGCCGGATGCTCCGGCCGCTTCGAAGCGCAAGGACAAAGCAGTTAAACCTAGGCTAGAGGAACCATCCGTTCTTTAGAGGTGTCGGTGGAGCGGTGGTTCCAGGAGAGACTTTGTTATTGCAGGATGTGGCCTCTCAGGAGGCAGGTCAGGCTGATGGGGCTTCTCAGGTTACTATACTCCCTCCCTGCCTAGGGTGGTTAGGCCTCTCCTTCTGTTTCCAAGGCTTCTCCCAGGGGCAGGCCAGGTTTAGCTTCAGTTGGTGTTACCCCTAGTTCTTCAGGAACTGTGCCCAAGAAGCATATGCTTAAAATGGCAGGAGATTTGATTACTTTGATTAGGGTTCTTTGCCCTCCTGATAAGAGACCTAGGGTGGAGCCTGAGCTAGGGAGTTTTGAGCAGGCTTGATGTTTCAGAGTCTTCGGCTGAAGACTTGCAGGAGTACTCTCCTTATTCTGATTCTGATGTGGATGATTCTACTCCTTCTGCTTCTCCTCCTGAGGATTTTTCTTTTCAGAAACTCTTCATTCCATGAGGGAGCATTTTAAGTGGGAAGGTCAGGACTTCTCTGATTCCAGGAAAAGGCTTAGGGAATTTTGTTTTACCCCAGCATAGGCCTTTGGCTATACTCCTGTTTTGGATGTAGTGGAAGATGTTTTTACAGAGGCTTCTCTTAATCCTGATTCTTTGCCTCCTGCTCCTGTTAAACCGGATAGGTATTACAGGGTGCCTGTAGCTCATAAGTATCTTTTTAAGAGTCCTAGGGCAGACCCAGAAACTGTTAGCCAGGGGCCTAAAGGTGTTAAGGCTTCTGTTGTCAAGAATCCGGTTCCTGCAGATAAAGAGGCCAGGGCCTTGGATAGATGGGAAAGAAAGTTTATACTTCTTCCACTCTAGCTATGAGGGCTTTGAATTGCCAGTTTCACATGTTGAAATACCAAAACTATCTCCTTTCACAATTGAAGTCTAAGGTTGATGCTCTGGCAGAAGGTATTGATTGTAAAGAGTTGCAAGATTTAGTACATGTCTCTGAACAGGTGGGTAAGCATTCTTTGCAATGTGGTTTTGATGCTGTACAGGCCTCGTCTAGGGTGGCTGCCACTGGGTCAGTTCTTGCACGCCTGGCTGAGGGATCAAAATTTATCTGACCATGTTAAAACAAGGATTTTAGATGCTCCTTTACAATCTGATGTGTTGTTTGGTTCTCCTGTTGAGGCAGTTTTAAAGAAAATGGAAGACAAGGCTAAGTCTATGCAGACGGTTAGAGATTTTGCAGGTTCAGCCTCCAAAGTTTAGTAGAAATTGGCCTACTAAGGGGTGGACGTATCCTTCTTATGATTCCCAGTCTATGGGGTAGATCTAGACGTGGTAGGGGCAGAGCTCAGGGCTCTTTCAGGCCTAGAACAAGGAGTTCTCCCGCACAGTCTTCGGGTGAGGGCAGGGGTCAGTCCTTTCGTAAACAGACCCAATGACCTACCTTTTCAGCTGCCAGAGCCTGCTCGTCTGGCAGCACCCTTGGGAGGAAGGTTGGCACTTTTCAAAGAAAATTGGAGTTTAATTACCCAAGACAGATGGGTATTGGATATCATACACCACGGTTACAGGTTTTATTTCCATACCTTGCCTCCTTTCAAAGGCATGCCAGGCGTTCCTCCTCAACAAAGAATAGAGGCTCACAAGCAAATTTCTCTGTTACTCCAAATAGGGGCCATACAGCCGGTCCCTATGCCAGAAGTGGGCCTAGGATTTTATTCTCGCCTGTTCCTAGTACCAAAGAAGGGGAACACATGGAGACCAATTTTGGATTTATCTATCCTCAACACTTATCTGGACATTCCCAAGTTCAAAATGTTGACGTTACAGCAGCTTTTACCTCTGCTGGGCAAAGATCATTGGATGGTAACTTTGGATCTCAAGGAGGCTTACCTTCATGTTCCTATCAGACTGAGTTGCAGGAAGTATCTGCAGCTGGGACTTCTCACTATCAGTTCTCTGCATTGCCCTTTGGCTTATCTACTGAGTGTTCACAAAGTTCTGGCTCCAGTGATAGCTTTCTTCAGGCTAAAAGGAATACAGATCTATCCTTATTTGGACGACTGCCTGATTCTGGCTCAAGGAACTTCTTCATCAATTGGAATATGTGATAGCAGTGCTAAGATGCCTGGGGTATTCTGTGAGCGAAATAAAGTCCAGTCTAGTACCCTCTCAGGACATGTGCTTTCTGGGTGTGAGACTGAATACAGCATCCCAGATGGCCTTTTGACCCCGGACAAACAAAAGAATCTTTCCCTTTACTTCCATCAACTATCTCATCAGTCCGGGCTGACTGCAAGGACAGTCCTTCAAGCCTTAGGGTTCATGGCATCTTGTATTCTGGTGCTTCCCAATGCCAAACTGCATATGAGGAAGCTACAATGGTATCTCAAAATGTATGGACACAGCACTGCCAGGATCTAGACACTGTCATTCAAATAATACCTTGCATTCAAAAGGAATTTTTGTGGTGGGCTCAGGAATGTCACCTAAACAAGGGACTCTCTGTGACCCGGCCAGAGGCGAGTCAGATTTTAACGACAGATGCCTCAGACAAAGCTTGGGAGCTCATCTAAATGGAAAGTGGATACAAGACAAGTGGCCTGCCAGACTACAACATCTACATATCAACTTGAAGGAGATGTTAGCAGTCCAGTTTGCATTAATAGCTTTCAAGGATTTACTTCTTCCAGGGCAGGTGTTGATTCTAACAGACAACACAACTGTCATGTGGTACATCAACAAGCAAGGGGAACACATTCTTATCCTCTATGCAGGCAAGCAATGATTTTGTGGGAGACTGCTCTCAGTTTACAGCTCAATCTTCAGGCAAGGTTTCTGCCGGGAGCACAGAACTCCTTAGCAGATGTGTTGAGCAGACAATTATGGATCCCCGTGGAAATTGGATCCTCATGTATTTCAGAAATTGACAGTGTCATGGGGAACTCCAGACATAGATCTGTTCGCTTCTCCACTAAACCACCAGCTGCCAAAGTTTTGCACAAAGGTTTCATCCCACAGCTTGGAAAGTGGATGCTCTTTCCTTCAATTGGAGCAATCTTCATGTGTATGCCTTTCCGCCTCTGCCTCTCCTCCCAAAGGTACTACTAAAGGCCAGACAAGACAAGCCAAGGATGATTTTGATAGCTCCAGATTGGCCTCGACAGCATTGGTACCCATTATTAAGAAGCCTGGTACGGAAGCCTCCATGGCCTTTGCCTTCGATTCCACACCTGTTGTCTCAGGAGGACAGTCATTTGCTCAATGTCAAGCTTCACTCTCTGCACCTAACAGCCTGGCATATTCTGTTTTGAACCATAGTAGGCCTCCACTTCCACAGCAAGTTTTGAATGTTATTTTGGAAGCTAGAAGGCCTAGTACAAGGAAAATAAATGGAAGAGATTTTTATTTTGGAGTGCAGCAAAGATTTTGATGTTTCTGAGCCTAATTTAAGTGTGGCTCTTCAATATCTTACTGAGTTACTGGACAAAGGTTTGTCCTTCTCTTCTATTAAGGTTCATGCTGCAGCAATTTCGGCTCACTATGATTGTGACCCACCATTGTTTTCCCTTTGTTCAAGCAATTTCTTAGAGGGGCAAAGAATATAAGACCCCCACGAAGAGCTCCTACTCCTGCTTGGGATCTCAATTTTGTGTTGGAGAAACTCACTCTACAACCTTTTGAGCCTGCAGCTACTACTGAATTAAAGTTTTTATCATGGAAGACTGCTTTTTTGTTGGCTATTACCTCTGCAAGAAGGGTTTCTGAGTTGCAGGCCCTTATGGCAGTTGAGCCTTTCTTAATTTTCCATAAGGATAGGGTATCTTTACGTACTAATCCTTCCTTTATGCCTAAAGTGGTTTCTAGTGTGGCTTTAAACCAAACTATTCATTTGCCTACTTTTTATGCAAATCCCCAAAATAAAGGGGAAAAGATTTTGCACACCTTAGATGTACACAGGCAGCTGCGATATTATTTGGACAGAACTAAAGGGTTCAGGCAGTCTCAGCAGTTATTTGTTTCTTTTGCTTTGAGTTCTCAGGGCAAGCCTGTGTCAAAACAAACTATTTCTAAGTGGATTGGGTTTTGCATTGCTTTCTGTTATTCCCATCATGGCAAGGAGATTCCAGCTGGGATTAGGCCTCATTCCACTAGGGCTACTGCCACTTGACTTTGAGGGGGTGGCAACTAAGGATATTTTGGAGGCAGCTACTTGGAGTTCAGTGCATACTTTCTCTAGGCATTATCACCTACCACTTTACTCTAAATCCAGGGCTGGTTTTGCCACTGCTGTTTTGCAGGGCATTTTGGCAGCTCCTGCTTCCTTATAGTTTGGCCATCCTCCCTTACCTCTGCTTTGGGATTCTACCCAAGTGTAAGGACTGCAGCAATGTGAGATGAAGAACATAGTACAGTTTTGTACCTACCATAAATGTAGATGTTGAAGATCCACATTGCTGCAGTCAATCCTCCCTCCTTCCCCTCTGTAGTTAGAGGCGGTTGTGTGGGTTGGGTTGTCAACATGAGGTATATTGTATATATTGTATATATTGTATATATTGGACATATTTTTAGTGCTAGGATGGTTGGTTGTTTGTTTGCTGTCTTTTGGTTTTGACCTTTATTTTTAGGGTCTTCTGACATCTGGGGCAAGAAAAGACTGAGGATATGACGTCGGTCATGCGCATTTGTACCCTGGCGTCCTGATGTCAGTCAAATGCGCCTTGAAGCCTTATACTTTGATATTACCGAGGACAGCGGACTACCCAAGTGTAAGGACTGCAGCAATGTGGATCTTCGAACATCTACATTTATGGTAGGTACAAAACTGTACTTTTTTAAAAAAAGTAGGTGCTTTTCTCTTCCTTTGTTTCCAAGGCAAGGAAATACAACTTTAAAAAGCAGACGCAAGTTTCTAGTACCTAAACCATACTGGAACCATATTGTAAGGGAAAAAGAAACTTAACACTTGAGTTAAACTGTAGAAGTGTGGACTTTTCCTTAAAATACAAAAATAAATGAACCATTAAATAAAAAAAAAACTAACAGAACTGCCATATAGCTTAGGCTACTGCAACAATGATCTAATGAGGCATTTCTGGCCAAATCAGGACTGTCATTCAAAAATAGGGAAAAGTGGTAACCTTTTATAAACTATTTAAACTGAAGCAGTTTTGAAATACTTCACATTTTATATACCTCTTTTACATGCTTGAAGTATGAGGATTGATGCTATACAGGGAAAAGTGCTTGGGGCAAGTAACAGGATAAAATGGGTGACACAGCTCTTATATTAATGGTTGATGAAACTGCTGAATGTACTGGTTTCACTTACTTATTGATGTCTGAATTAGCAAAGAAGTGCAGGCTGGCCTAAAATTGATTCTACCCAAAAAATGAAATAATGAGATAATATTACATCAAGATAAGGAGGCCTTATGCAACCCCAATGAAACAGCAACACTCTCCTGGATCTCTATGAATGTTATGTCAATTAATCACTTCATCTTTTCTTTTTCTGAGTGACAGTGGGATATGTAATAGGAGGTCGGGCATTAGTTAAAAGATGCAAGCCATTCTCAAACATTATTTTAGGCTGAGATATGTACTTAGATCAGTTTTCATTTTCCTGCTTCTACAGATTTGGTACTGAACATAATGAAGGGAGAATCTCTTAGTTTAAATAACCACAACAGACAGAATTTGAAAAAAAAAATCTTTTCATGAAGTTCTACACAGCTCAAACCTGCCAGAAGCACAGTAAGTATTTATTACTATTTTTATTTTTTTTTCCTCACCATGAAAGCCCTCAAGGGGGCATGCTGAAGTGATCCTGTTTTCTTGGATTAGCTACTTCTTGCCCACAGCACACTGGGAAGGCACAGCTGACGAGATTACGGTCTCTTCTCTCAGATAACACTTCTGTCCTCTTACAATGGAAGTAGTGAAAGAAAATGCTCAGTTTGAGAATCCTCTGTATTGGTGTCAATTACTGATTCGCTGTGACTCTTAATAAAGATTTGTCTTCCCTGCATTTGTGTTGTTTAAGAAGTAATTGGAGAGGTGACAGCAAATAAGAGAGAGAAAGAGTTTTTTAAAAAACTAGAATTTATATTATTGGGTCCTGCCTCAGCATTCCTTCCTATCATACTTCTCTGTATTGTACTTGAACCTGAATGAAAGCTTCTTCTGCAGAAATCCCCTTGCACCCTCCATTTGGGAGAACCCCCAAAAAACATTACATCTCCACAGTCAGTGGGTAAGACATGGGGAATTATTTTCCTTTTAACAGAGGGAATGGAAAATGATATAGAATAACCTCTGGAGAAAACGTTTAGTACCCATGAATCTGTGGTCATGTTTTGTCAGGCTTGTGGGTGCACAGACAAGTGTACCCTGACTGCTTCCAGAGTGGAGCAGTCGGACAACCCTTCAGGGACACTGGAAGAGTTTTCAGAGAATGGTCCAAGAAAGCCCCGATTCTGTGGTTCTCCCCTACCCCTGGGGTGATGTACATTAATAATATTATTATTATGATTATTATTATTAATATTATTTTTATTATTATCATCACTATCATTACTACCTTCTTCTCTGCTACGAGGGTCTACCTCTGATACTCAGTGATTTTCTGAACCACATCATTTTTCAGTTTACTGATTCCTAGAGTTGGATCTCTGGTGCATAGTGTGACGATTGGGGAGAGATGGGCAAAGGCTGCCAGCCTAGTCAAATAGAATTTGGTATAGAATTCTGGCATTTGTAAATAATGTAAAATACAGGCATGTTTTCCTTGAGTGTAAAATAATACTGTGAAATGTGGAACTGCAAAATATGTGACAACATTGCACTCTACTGGCCCAGTGATGCATGTTGTGACCCTTTCATGTTAGAATTCGGCTCCAATGCATCTGGATTTAGGTTTCATGCCCATTGTTTTAAGGCTAAAGTTTATGACCAGAATATGCATGTGGAAGGTGCTTTATTGCTCTGGTTTCTGTTAGAATACACATGTGAAATGACTTATATTGTTGTAAGTTTCTGAGCAGGTGTTAGACTGCTAAATAATGCAGATTGTTTGCCTGGGAAAACCTAAGTGTCAAAAATGATGTAATTTGGGAGGGCCTTAGAGACATGTTTGGTAGTAATGTTTGGATACTATTTCTCACAAGAGACTGTGAGCATTTTGATCTTGGATATCTAACTCAGCACTCTGCCTCATGCTCACAAGTAAGTTTCAGCACTGTGATTTCTTGTAGGAATAGTTAAAGCTAGTAAAGATTAATTAGGCATTTTTCTTTGAAATCGGACCTGTCCTACTGTATTATTTTAAGTTTCTGTGTAATCTCTGAACTCTTAAATATCTCTGTGGTGTAGTAGTTTTGTCTTGTGTTTTAATTATTTATTATTAAATATTTTTAAAACCTTCTACCTGTGGCTGGTTTATGTAGAGATAAATTATGCTTTAGAGTACATTATATATTTATAGAGTTTACTGTCCAAGCCCTTTCAATAAGCCTAGACTGAATAGTCACATTACCATTGGATAATAATATTACACAGTAATAATTGGGCATCCTTTTAAGGGCCTTTTAGTAGCTGATATTATTAGCTGGGTGGTGGCAGGGATTACTACCGTATGGTCTGGGTAAAGGGGCACAGCTGGAGAATCTGTGTCAGCCTTTCCCAGGAGTGTCTGTGAAGTTGTATAAATACTTATCTCAAAGTGTGTGGGTGTGTTGCGTCAGCTACTTGGCAGGGGGACACAAAGCACTGGTTGGACAGAGAGGGTACTGGAGGTTCTAGCTTGCCCAGCTAGGCTGAGACCTGGACCCTATAGCTGTGCCAGTGGGGAGTCTTATTGGGGACCTGGTGACCAAAGCAGCAACCAGCCCCAGACCGACTGTGATCTCTGTGTGCACTTAAGGGAAATTGTACTTTACTGTGTGTATTAGTTATCCTTTCCACTCTTCTAGGAGAAGACCTCCCTGGTGTTAGTGGTGAGGATTGAGGCTCCTTGATTGCTGGGCCAGGGCACGGTCGTCACACATAGAAAAGTGGATGTCTACTGCAGTGAGATTCTTACTGTCTTGTTGACTCCCGGTGAGAGTGTTTGTTTAACTTTGGATCAGAATAGAGTGGACCCATCAAAAGGGGCATTAATGAAGGATGTCCTAAAGCTTTCCGCAAAGTTGCAGAGCAGCATCCAGGCATGTCACCGAATGGCAGTCTTAAGGCTTGCAACACTAGTTGTACCATCAGCTGTGTTAGAGAGTAGTCATATGGCTACATTTAATGAAGACTGAAGGGTGAACAGCTGGGAATCCGCTGTCTTCTGGATATCTGCTGGTAATACCCCTACGAGAGACTTGGAAATTTCCTTCAAGTGTCTCTGAAATCTGGTGACATGAGCTAGATAATTCAGTGCCCTGGGAGCAAAGGTTACTGAAGCACAAGTCCATTTCCCAAAGCGATCCATTGCCCCAGACTCCCTCTCTCTCTCTCTATTAGGGGGGCGGACTGAGGAACTCTCTTCTAGCTCATTTGTGACCACTTCTACAACCATTGCATCTACTGGAGGACCCTTGCTCCAATGCTTCCTCTCTGCGGAGAAAATTTTGTCTGGTTTCTTACCTACATCAAGGTCCTTCCATGCCCGTTGAGCCATCAGATCAATGAGTAGATCAATGGATGCTACCACCCAGGAGGAAGATGAGCCAGAACCAAAGATTTCCAGGAACACAGATCCATCTGGAAAAGGGCTAATTGTGGACCATCCCCCTCTCTCTTTCATCAATTCCAGTATTTTGCCAAATGTGACGTTCTCAGAGGGAGATCTTGGGAAGCCTTCACCCTCATTCAAATCTGTCTTCTGTGACAGACTCCGATGAAGAGTCTAGATACTCCTGTTTGCACAATCTGTTTTCAATGAATTGCCTGAGGGGGAATATCAGATAGTTCAGAATCAGAGTCCAGCAATGATAGCTGGAAACCTGGGACGCCTGTGGGACTCTCAGTCCCTGTCTGACAGGAGGAGGAGAAACCGAAGCTGATCCAAGCTAGGGTTCGGATGGCACCACTCTTGATGGGAGCACGTTTTCCCTCAGTATCAACAGAACCTGATGGAAAGCTTTGAAGGCCAAAGAAGCCATTGGCTCTGTAGTCTTCCTCTTGACCTTGGAACTGATGGGTCTCTCCCCCGATACTGAACTCAGTGCTGAGCTACCTAGTGCCAAAGCCCTGAGGGGAACAGATGGCTCTGACAACTTTGGGGTCAAACCCTTCCACAAATGTCAACACCGAAGCTTCTGCTCCAAGACTCTTCCAGATCCAAACAAGTTGGACTCGAAAGAAGGAGGATACCAGTCAGCATCTAAGCTACTTGCAATATTGGCTTCGACAAAGGTGCTGCTCCAGGGCAGATCGGACATGCTGGACAAACCAGCACTGAAAAAGAACATAATGGGCAGGTAAATGGACCAGCACTCAGTACATTCCCTGAGGGCGGTACAAAAAGAACCCCAAGCTGCATCTGCATCCTGAGGAATTTTCTTATCATTCTGTCAACATCTTGTTCGGTCAAACTCCTCAAAGACAGAGATGATGATACCACTGACAGTGGTTTGGAATAGCACATCTCCTACCAAATAGGAGAGTGAGGACTGGGGCTGATTAGTTCCAGTCAGAACTGAGGCCCGTTAGGAGACGTACAGTGTCAAGAGCTTTGATAACCTCTGCACTGTCTGATCCAATTCTGACTGCTAGAAGGGATCCAGAGATATCTTACTGGACTTCTCAGAACCCCCTTTCTCCTTAGACTTCTCTGTATCTGGTTTCTTCCTGGCTTTTTTGTCCTTGATTCTGGGAGAATGAAGTGGAAGAGGAAGTAGTCTGTCTGGAGAGGAAGATGCCCTTTATCAATTTTTCACACCGAGTCTGTAAAGCCCTAGCTCTGATAGAAGCACAAACTTGGCAAGAAGTATCCAAATGGGCTGCACCTAAACAGTATACACAGTGTGTGTGTGGGTGCTGGGGGGGGGGGGCAGCTTGTGCCCACACTGTGCACTTTTAAAATCCCTGACAGTCAGCCATAAAGAAAAAGCTAAAATCACACTATTGTGTGCATACGCATGCGCACACACACAAAATAATGATCAGAAATACTGTCTGACTTAACTAGCAAATAATGCTTACTGTAAGTACAACTATACTAAATATAACTATAAACACTATTACAAACACGTCTAGAAAAATCTATGAAAATACATGCTCTACTATTATCTAAACAGCTAAGCTTCCTAAGAAAACACTACAGAAGTATATCCTAAACTAGAGAGAGTAAAACTCTCTCAATAAGGGAGAAGTCGGTATTAGTTTTCAGTTAGCAATAAGCAAAAAGATATGCAGAAAAGGAGCCCTAGGACACACGACCAAACACTTCAGGTAGCAAATGAGATCTGAGGTAATAGGGTGGAGACCAGGGAATGATGGGTTGGGGAGGAGTCAGAGTGCTGGAACCGAAAAGCCTCAAGATCTGTGCCAAGTTCAGATCCGTTTAGATCACTCAGGCTACAGTCGAATCGGATGAAAACAGACAACACTGGATCACGAATTTCTGAATCTCTTGGTGTGGGTGATTTCACCTTTGCAGAATCTTAAGAAAACTGCTAGTTAAGAGTTTCTAAGCAGACAGAGTACCACCTCATATTATAAAGAATTGCAACATCCTGTCTCTACTGGGCATCAGTACTGTAGCAAAAACCAGCATGCTTGCCTTTCTCTGATCAGCCAGGATGGGGGAGATGACTTTAGCGACTTATTTCCACCCTCCCTGGCTGTATCTTTCAGCATGCAGACCACTACTTGAACCAGAGTCACATTGGTCACAGCCAATACTTTTCCCTTTATGCCACACAAACTGGTTGCTAAAACAGTACATGTTTTTTTTGGCTCTAAGAAAGTTTGCACTTAGCTTGCACTTAAAGGTGTATTTGTGGAAGTCCTGAGAGTACTATATAGAAAAGATAACAAAGCCATAAAGATTAGAAATGACTGAAAGTGTTTAAAGAGTTCATGTGAAAAACAAAGCAGGACTGCCCCTTTTACACTAGCAACAGAAACTGTCCCATAAGTTCTGGCAATAAAAGATAGCTAGAGAAACAGAAAACAGAGAGAGAGAGACTGAGGCTGAAGCAAATGCCATCATAAGACATCTTATCATCCATAGTTTGTGAACAATGTGTTGTTTACTTTATTAGATATGAAGAACAGCATCCATGAACTGATGACCACGTCTATAGCTTCAGAGGGTTCCACATCTTAAGATGAAGTTAAATAACTCTCAAGCATTATGTGTAGGTTATATGTTTTTGATGAAAGCAAGAGTTTAGCTTCCTGTAGGTGGACTGCAGTGCAAGTAAGGCATGTGTAAAAATTTGTCTCTATATCAGTTTATCGAAAACTTTCTTCATTGAACGCCTTTTCATTGAACCTCTTTTCAGTGAACCATTATATCAGCAAAACTTTTACCAAGGTAAAAAAGTTACTTGGCCACCAAAGCGATCGTTACAAAAACTATATTTTAAACAAACTAAGGGAGGCTGTGCCCCCCACCCCACCCCCCTAATTATATATAAATACTCCAAAATTGCACTATATTGGGGGAAGGGCAAATGTGTAACAGCAGCCACCTATCTCCTTTGCTGATTTAACAGTTCTCTGAAATATGGTTCGATGAAAAGGCATTCGAAGAAAGTTTTCGATAAAGTGATATAGACCTGAAATTTCTGCCTGTACTCTGCAAATGAAGAGGCAACTGCATAACAGGTGGGATCTGCAATCCTCTATAAATCATGGTGAAACCATGTGGATAAACAGTGATCAAAAGCTGACTGCAATGTCAATTTTAATATCTGAAGTTTCATAACTCTTGACCACAACGTTACATCTGTCAAACTGCCGAGCACTAGCAGACACAGGCCATGGTTCAGTCTGCGTGGAAGTCACTTAGACTTCAAATCAGGATGGACATGGCAGCTGATGTAAACTCAGAAGAGAAATATAATCCCCTTATAACAGTCTGTATTTACTCTCTTTGTGTTTCTATTAAGTGTATTTCAAGTTGTAAGGACGTGGAGCTCCAAACTATAAAGTTTTATGCAACAGAACAGGAGAATAAAATGGGAGGATATGGATGCACGGAGAATGTTAAGTCTCAGTTGAATTTCTCCAAGTCTTGGGTTTCTGGTACCATGACAGAAATGAACCCCATTCCTAAGTCAGTTTATGATTAAAGTTCATGAAATCAGTACTGTTTGGATCACTGATGTTAGGTAAAAGTGCTCTTCTCAGCACCCTCAATTTGCCCAGAACTGGCAATTCATATACCGTTACATGTATTGGTAACATATTTAAATATTTTTGCTTGTTTTTTTTTTATAGACTAGCTGCTCCTACTACAACTGAAACAATCTGGGTATCCTTATTCCACATTGCTCTCATTTCTGCTACAAAGCCTGGTATTTTATGACTTTGTGTATCACCCTATGTAAGACACTAATCAATGGGTGCAGCAATTTCAGTGATCAATGCTACTTTTGGCGTTTTTTCCCCTAAACTTTTATATCTGGTTTTCTCACGTCAATATTTTTGAAATGTTGGTAACTGGTGATCTGGTGCGATTTAAAGTTCATACTTTGTGGTTCAGGTTTCCAATGCTTCGAAACTACTTCAATATTGTAGTACAATTCCCAGTGCAACAGTCTTTCTATATTATTGTGTCTTTCAGTATAAAGCCATCTGCCATGAGTCTGTCACACACAACAACAAGATGTGCAACTGGTTCCAGTTCTTTTTTTACACAACCTGCATTCATTTGTTTCAACATGTACAATGGACTTTGTTAACCAACGTGTACGTAGTCCACTATCATGGGTAGTCGTTATTAACCTTTTGTCCTTTGGTTTCAGTTCACCCCTCCTTAACCATTCGTGTGCATCAAACCCTGATCAACATGAGGTTGTTCCAGGAGCTCTCTGTACTTGTTCACAATATTTATGCCTTTTCCACATTCCTTTACTTCTCATCTGATCCTTATCCTTATCTTCTTATATCCTTATATTCTTATATCCTTATCCTTATATCCTTATCCTTATATTCTTATATCCTTACCCTTATATCCTTATCCTTATCCTTATATTCTTTCCTTTGCTTTTTGGCAAATGTATTTGTTGTCTGATTTTTGCCTACTTCTGATTTGAGTTCCATTCCTTCTTGACAACGATATGCTTCTGCTAAACTAAGCAGATAAGTCATCTTAGGCTTCTACTCTTCATATTTTAAAATGTTCACTATGTTTGGATCTGATGAGATCAATAAATATGTATGCAGTTCCATGACTGCAGATCTATACATGTAATCAGTTTTGAGGAGGCCCTTACCTCCTTCAGAACGAGTAATATACAACCTTGATTTTTATATTTCTTTTGATAGGTGTGAAGCATTTGTCTTGTTTTCCTTCTCCAACTGCTCCAATACTTTTTAGGGCCACTAAATCGGACCAAAACTTTAAGTTAGAACAGGAAGAGCAAACTGGTTTATAGCTAGGACTTTATTCCTAGATGTCAAGGCTGTTTTCAATATTAGTTTTAGTCTTCTGAGATATTCCTTACTGCATTTTATTCGCATTTGTTCATGTTTTATTGCCAAACCTTCAATTCCCAAACATTTATACACTTCCTCCTGCTCTCTCTCTCTCTCTCTCTCTCTCTGTCTATGGATGAGCTTATGTTTTAGCTAAGCAGCAAACTACTGGAATTAGACACATTGGTACCTGTGAATACCTTTATAGCTGAGCATCATGTCATAAAAATTCATGTAAAATATGTGGCAATAGTGACGTTAGGAGAAATAAGTGGTGAAATATATTTTGAGGAGAATGTCACTGAACTTGTTTCTTCAATGCTAGAAGGTTGATTGCAACAGTAAGCAAATAAACTCCACAAAGGTAACCATGTTGCAAAATGAAAATACACATCTTCCTTTTGAGATAGATTAAGCTAAAACCCCAACCATACATACCGCCAATATAAATAATAAAAAAAAAATAAGTGTAATAAAAACATAAAAATATAAGCAGTATCATTGGCACCAACAGGTAGCACACTTGCCTCTGGTGCAGAAGGCTGTAGGTTCTATTCCCACACCAGGCTGATCAAATGCTGACACAGGCAGGGTGCTGGACTGCTATGTGTGTCGTCCTTCAGATAAGACTTTAAACCAGAGGTGTCCAACCTTTTTGCTTGCCGGGGCCACATTGAGTGAACAGAAATCGTCTTGGGGCCGCATATAAAATATATCATATAGTTAACTGTTTCGCTGTCGCGGGCTACCAAATTCGACCTCCTGCCTATACTGTAGGTGCATTTGAACAATGAATAAATGTAATAAATGCCTAATATTTGCCCTAAAATTCAAATTCTCATTGTAAACTAATTCTAATTCTTAATCTAACAGTTAACTCTAACATTTGAGTTACGTTTACAAAATACTTTAGTAAGGTCATGCTGTAACTGCTTATGATAGAACACCAGCATAAATAAAAGTGAGCTATAACTGAAAAAATGCACTTGTATCCACAGACAATCAAACCTTGCCAGGCAGATGTGACCTAGGGCTTTAGAACATTCGCTCCAGTAGAGACTCAGAAAATGAAATTTCATTGAGCAAAAGTAATAGAAATCTAAAAAGTCAAGAATGCAATCATCACAAACATCTCATTAAAAATATACAAATGCTCAAAGAACATTTCCATTCAAGAGACCACTAAAAACATCTTTTAAAATCATTTTATGGCATTTGCCTACTCATGCAGCACAGTACTGCAAATTACATTTCTAAGTCACCCTTTAGTTTTAAAAAAGCAGTCAATATCAGACCAGTTAGCTAACATAATACAAGTGACATCTGCAAACTGGAAAACACTGCAACTGCTATCAGCAGTACACAGACTTAATGCTGTAAAAATTGGACATGTATCCAAAGTCAGGTGATGCACACCACACTCAGTTGGTAAGCAGGGTTGCTTTAACCCCATCTTGTCTATATTCTGTTTCCAAGGTTATTTTTAAATGTGAAGAGAGTAAAGGTTGTACAGAGCCAAATTGGTTTTCACTCATCAAGCGCACTATGAAAACGTGCTCATCAAATTCACCTTCTGAAGAATTACACACATATGTATGTATGTATGTTTGTGTGTATGATACACACACACACACACACACACACACACACACATATATATATCACATATACATACAACAAGCAATGTACAGATCCGTCTCTCCACTGATACAAGATAATTAAGTTTTGTTAGCATAATTAGCTAGCTATGAAGACAAAAAGACATGGCATTGGGATTTTTGGCATTCAATATATTATTATTCACTCTTCCCTTCTTACACGAAAAACTAATAGAAACACCATCTGTATTCAGATCAGAGACAAACTTACTCAGATAAATAAGTGATATTTGTTTAACACCACTGCGTTTCTGAAATTTCAAAACAAAAATGGTTAATATCTGTAATCATCAGACACAGATTCCATTTCTGAAACTTACAGAAAAAAATAAGCACATGGATATGTGTAACTTTGCAAATTCCACTGTCACTACAAACCCTGAGACATTATTAAAACGCTGCCTGTCATTTGCTCCCTCTTACAGTTTGCCAGCTGTGGTAAAGCAGAGTGAAAAGATGATGTGTGCCAATAATCATAAAGAAGCAAATACACTGCTGTGAAAAACTACAGCAGTATCCATCCCCTACAGCTGGGCTAATGGATGATTTTATTCATAGATTAGTACTAGGCTAATTGCCCATGCTAGCCATTTTAAGCCTAGACAATTATCCCCTGTGAAATTCAAACCCTGTACCTTGTGTTTGTAAGGCAAACACCTTAACAATTAGGCCACCCTCCCAACCATTTACTTTTAGGCTTGGTCAACACTGCTCTACAAAAAATGAAGGCAGAGCCATATCAAAAGCTCAAGTCCACTAAGCCAGCAGGGCTCAGCTGCTTGGCTATTACATGACATTGTGAAGTGTACTGGTATGACTCCATGAGATTGCAGCCTCCTGTAGCCATCAGCATTTAAAGTTCAATGCATATAGCACATTCCTCTTCAGTTATGTGGGCATACATGATTATATGTATATAATCAATTCTACGCCAAGTACCTCATGTAGTTTTTCCACCATCAAAACATCATTACAATATCTGGATAAAAAAAATAAATAAATTAAACTCCTTAGTCTTTATCAGAACTATTAACTCTGACTCTCCGAACATTTGTCAAGCATCATTCTACCATCTTCCAAATCTAAAATATTTAGCAGGACTCCTCTGGAATCCCATGTTCCTTCTAAGACCGGATTATTTTTGCTATTTTAAATTACACATTCATGGAGAATCTACAACTCAAGACTACCACAGCTCTCACTCAAGGATTTCCAGTGGCAGTACCTGCTGCTTCTCAGATTCTGAATTAATTCTTTCACACCAGTGTGTGTGTGTGTGTGTGTGTGTGTGTGTGTGCGTGTGTGTGTGTGTGTTGTGTTGTGTGTGTATGTGTGTGTGTGTGTGTGTGTGTGTGTGTGTGTGTGTGTGTGTGTGTGTGTGTGTGTGTGTGTGTGTGTGTGTGTGTGTGTGTGTGTGTGTAATTGCTCTTTTACAGTTTGCCAAATTCATCACAAAACACAGGATTTTATAATTTGGCTTCTCTGCAAACTACAGCACAACAACCCTGTGAAATTTCCAATGCATTTTGTATTTTTCAGTCACTATCTTGTAAGTCCGGTAGTCCCCTGCCATTTTTATCACCGCTGTACTTCTGTTGATCTATTTCCAGTGCTTCCTTCCTCCACACTGAGTGTAATGCATTGGGAAGTAAGTAATTTGCTCTCAAGAATTCTGCGCATCATTAATGCTGAAGCTTCTTTTATTAGCTTGATTAAAAACCTCCAACTGGTAATAGCTTCATCGCCAGACTGCATCTTGATATGCAATGCACTCCATCAACCTAAAAACTCCTCGTGCTGAAACAAGAATCTGCCCCTATTAAAAAAATAACAGCAGGATTTTACACTTACTGTTAATATAGGTAAGTCAGGAGTTGCTGTCCATTTTAAAGTCAATGATAAATCCATCTTTTTCAGCTCTTCTTCGGCACAAATGACAAATCCTTCTTCAGCGTGAATACACAGCTCTTATTTCGGCGCAAAAAAAACGAAACTGGGAAGGGTGCTTTTGGTGCAAGCGCACACCGGTTAAAGGTAGCGGGTGCGAACAAACATAAAAAAAAACAGAAAAAATGTTAAATTTGGGGTTAAGGGTCATGGGCCGCATGGAAGAACTCTGAGGACAGCCTGCGGGTTGGACACATCTGCTTTAAACCAAGGCCCCATCTGCTTGAGTTGGTGGCAGCTCGGGGGATATAAAAGATCCCATGGCAACAATCAAAAAGACTAGGGCTCCTTTATTTATATACAAATATAACTTATTGACAAAATATTTACATATGTAAAAATATTTACATATGTACAAATATTAAAATATACAAATCTGTTTACACATATTCATAATTTCCTATACAATAATGCTAAATTTTCATCTTTCTTACACCCCTTCTTTTTCCATAACCACCATCTGATTTCACTTAATATTGTTGCTAAAATCCATTTACCATTAAATATAATTTAATTTATTTTTATTCCAAATAACCCATACAACATAAAATAACTTTTTATCTATTCTTTTAACATGTTCTTTACTTCTATTCTTATATCCATATTTAATCATATCCACGTTTATTTTATCTACTTCTTTTATATCTTCAAAAAATCTTTACAGTTTTCCCCATAACTTTTTTACTCTTCTACATTTCAAAAACACGTTCCATATTTTCCCTTCTTGACAATGTAAACATATTCTATCACTTTTCTTTTTATATGGCATACTTCCTTTTACTGACAATTTAGCTATTATCAGTCTCGAAAAAAATCTTGGCATTCTATTTTCTGATTACACCATTCACTTCTTATTTTTATAGCTTTAATTGTTTTCATCTGTTAGATTTTCTCATGGTTTTACACAGTAATGTTGTACCATTGCATTCTTATACCATACTTTTCTAGCTTTTTCTATATTATCAATTTTTATTTTCTACAAAAATATTTTTTTCTTGGTAACAGTTTACTTCTTCTTTTATACACTCTTTTACTCTTTTTACCGTACCCCAAAATGCATCATACTTACATGTATACATTTTTACTACTAATCTCTCATATTTTTCATTTATCCACTTCAACACTTTGTACAAATGTAATGAAACAGGGTATAACATAGGTTAATTACTCCTAAACCTCCTCCTTTATTTTCATCCAAAACTCCTCTTTTTACTGGGTTTAAATCTTGAATCCTGTATAAATGAAAAAATATCTGGAATATTTCCTTTTCAAATACTGTTGGCAATACAAATTTATTTTATTTATTTTATTTTACATTTGTTTACCGGGCTAGTCTAACTGGATACATGTGCATTTTCAGTAGAGGCCCGGGGAGAAAAGCTCCTAGGTAAATACAGCTAAATTAACAAATTTCTGTGAGTCAAGCATATAAACAAAATCAAAACAAAAAATAAAAGCAAAAACAGACTGATTTACAGGATAAATTCTAACAATTCAAAGTAAATTGTCAGTATAGAATTCAATCTTAACAGTAGATGCAGTTCATATGGCAGAACCAAAAAACATTTTTTTTTTTCCTGAAGGAAAAGAAGGGGAAGATCAGAGTTTAGGGTGACTATAGAGCTAGTCAGGTTTGGAACAGTAACATAGCCAGTGAGATTTGAGATATACTTTCAGATTGTTTTTGAAAATGGATAGTGAGGGAAGTGTAGAAATGTCATTTGGTAGAAGATTCCAGGCTTTCCCTACTGTATTAGAAAAAAGAGAGTCACCGGCCTTGTTTGTTTTGGTAGAACTAGCTAAGAGTTTATGTGAAGACCTAAGGGAATCTAGGTTCTTGTAGGGAGTGATTAGTGTGGATAGAGCTGGTGTTTTGGATGGTGTGTAAAGGATTTTGTGAGCTATAGTTAGTTGATGGAATTTGATTAGGTTCTGTAGTTCAAGCCAGCCTAGCTGTTTTAAATTGAGGCAATGATGGGTTCGAAATGGGTTTCCTGTGGCAAATCTGGCGATGTTATTATAGGACCTTTCCAGTTTGCTGAGGTTGTGTTTAGATAGTTTAGTAAAGATGGGTGAGGCATATAGAAGAGGAGATAATAGATGTGTGTGTGCTATTATTGTACGAGCAGAGGGTAGGAGAAAAGATTTAATCTGATACAGGGAGCCCAATTTTTTATTAACTGATTTTATAGTATTGTTTATATGTATATCGAAGTTTAGTTTATTGTTGATGGTGACTCCTAGTAGTTTAGTGGTAGCTTCAGGAGATATAATAGTCTTGTTGATAGAAGTGACTGTGAAATCCAATGGGGAGAATTTGCTGGTGGGAGAGAATAGAAGGAGTTTAGTCTTTTTGGGGTTTAAGAGAAGGCATCTGTGAGTAAACCATTTCTCTACTGTGTTGAAGACTTGTTGGGTAAGGTATAGGAGGTCTGAAGAGGATGAGGCTGAGCATATAAGTGTAGAATCATCTGCATATTGTATACATGAGGCTTGAGGGATGGCTAGGTGGAGGTCATTGATGAAAATGGAAGAGAGTAGAGGTCCAAGGATGGATCCTTGGGGGACACCGAGGTTGACTGGTAAGTGGGTAGAGAGGGACTTGTGCCATAGTACTGCCTGCTGTCTATTGTCAAGGTAGGACTGGAACCATTGTATGGAGGATGTATCAAGTGATAGGGATTTTATTATAATAATGAGAATTTGGTGATTCACCATGTCAAAGGCTTTAGATAAGTCAATGAATAGGGCAGAAGAGAGTTTGTTTAGACTACGGTGTTTGTTGATAGTATCTGTAAAGGAGAGAAGGGCAGTGGAGGTACTATGTGAAGGTCTAAAACCATGCTGGCAGTTAGCTAGAAGGTTATTTTGTGTTAAGTGTTGAAGCAGTTGTTTGTGGATGCATTTTTCCATAATCTTAGCTAGAGGTGAGAGGAGGGCAATAGGTCGATAATTGGAAAGCTCGGTAGATTGGCCACCTTTGTGGAGGGATAATATGGGAGATTTTCCATATAGAAGGGATATAGCTTTCAGTAATGGTTCTGTTGATCAGGATTGATATTGGGAGGGCAATGGCTTTAGCAGCTAGTTGCAGAAATTCTGCAGGTAGTTGGTCTGCTGAGGGAGAGCATGGTTTCAATTTCTGAAGGAGGGTAAGCACATATGATGTAGGGACGGGGTGAAGTTGAAAGGAGGGAGAACAGTTTGTTTTTAGTAGGTAAAGTGAAGTTCTGAGGTGAGAGCTGGCTAGCTAGTGTTTGTATAGTGTTAGTGAAGAATGTGTTAAAATCATTAGCTATATTTATTGAAGTTTTGTGTTCAGTATTTTGAGGGCTAGGAGTGGTCGATTGTCCTGGGTGGAGTAGTTGATTGATGCTGGACCAGAACTTTTGTGGTTTGGATTGATTCACTTGTTGGGATAGTAGGTAGTAGTTTTTTTTATCTAATATTACAGCTTTTTTGGTTTGGTTTCTTAGTTGTCTGAAGGTTTGTTGGTGGATGGGACTTTGAGTCTTTTTCCATATTATCCATTGTTTGTTTCTATCTTTGATTTTTTGTTTGGTTTCTTTAGAGTTTCTTTAGAGAGCCATGGTGCATGTTTGGTTTTTGTTCTAATTTGTCTGGTTGGGGCATGGTGGTTCAGGATGGTAAGGAAGTTGGTGTTAAAGTAAGTAACGGCTTCATCTAAGGATAAAGTTTGTAGTGGTGACCAGTTACATGCTTTTAGTTCCATCTGGAATAGTTCAGAGTTAAAGTTCTTTTTGGATCTGATGCTTATTGTAGATGTGGGAGAGGGACAGCTAGTTTTATGTCTGATTATATAGGTAAGGGAGTGGTCACTCAAATCATCTGGGAGAGTTCCTGATTCATAAGTATGGGGAAGACGGTTAATAAGAATCCAGTCTAAAAGGCTAGATTTCTTATTGGATTTGTTTGTCCTGGTAGGGGAGGTGATAGTTTGGGAATACCCATATAGGTTTATGTGGTTGGAAGGGAGGTTACTGCAGAAGGAGGTCCAGTCTATATTTGTATCACCTAGGATTATTACACTTGCTAAGTATGCTATTTTCCCTATCAGTAATGAATTAATCAAATAAGCCTTTTTTCAGAAAGATAATTTATAGTTCTCCAAAATACACTCTTGCTTTATTTCTTCTATTGTTTTTCCCTTTGAATTCTACTTATATCTTTATTCCCAAGTTTTTATACACAACACAGAAATTTCATTCACTTTAAAATATATGCTCCCAATCTTTACTACATCACCTAAACCTGTACTTTTCTCTTTATTTAAAGCCATCTCTATCATTTCTAAACACTCATTTGAGCAAATTATTATTTCTTTTATCCAATTTTTTTTTGCAATTATTGTGTCATCTGCATATGTTAAAAGAACTGGAATTCTTAACCCTTCAGGCATTATACCCCACCTCCTTCATTTTGTAATTTATTTCACATACTATCACCTTCATTACTAATGCAGAGAGTATACAACTCATTGGACATCCCTGTCTTGCACCACTCTTCATATGTACCTCTTGGCTTAACCAGCCATTTACAAACATTTTTTACTCTATTATTTCTATATGCAGACATATACAATTTCCTAACTTTCTCACTTGTATTATATTCTTTCATTATTACTCAAGGTTTTATGCCCAGCTATGTCAATTGCTTTACTAAGGTCTCCTATCATGATTTTTCACTTCTTTTCTGTTCATAATATCATCAACATTTTTTATTCATCATTTATTTATTTTATTTTACATTTCTTGACCGGGAACGTCCAACTGGATGCATGTCCAGTTTTCAGTTGAGGCACGGGGAGAAAAGCTCCACAGTTAAATTTTAAGCAAAATATAAGGTGTATACAGAAGCATTCACATTTACATAGGTAGTCCCAGACGTAACATTGACTAGTAACATAGCATTGAAGCTTAAGACTGAACATATTTACATAGACTGAACACATCTTTTACAGTTTTAGGCTGAGGCATTACATAATGGTGAAGACTGTTAGTAGGGGTTGCAATTTTTTGCTTTATACAGTTGAGTTGTGAACAAGTTAGCCACAGTAGGGAGTACAGCAACAAAGAGAGCAAAGATTAGACATAGTAGAGAGCAGGAGAAGATACAGATGGGAAAATGGATAACAGGTTAAGTAAGAAAAGCAGGAGGTGTAAGTAGCTTAAGTATAAAGTAAGAGCAGTGGCGTAAAGAGAAAAGTAAAGTTAAGCAGATAGATAACAGAGTGTCCTAGCAGTGACATATGGGTAGTGACTAAGGGTTAGGTGGAACTGGAAGAAAGCGAGAGAAGTTGCATTCTTTTGGTGATGAAGCTGAAAACAGAGGGCAAGAGTAAGGTGGGAGGTCAGCCAGGTGGTGAACATATGCATATCCATGTGTGCTTTAGTTGTTCTTTCTGGAGTCTTTTATTTATTTATTTTATTTTATTTATTTATTTATTTATTTTACATTTGTTGACCGGGCTAGTCTAACTGGATACATGTCCATTTTCAGTAGAGGCCCGGGGAGAAAAGCTCCAAGACACATACAAAATACAATATAGAAAGTTGCAACAGTCCAAGCTTAAAAAACAGCTATTGTTAATAAAAAAATACAATACTCATCATGAGCATAACATAAACAGTAAAAGGTAATGTACAAGAGATGTTACTATATACATATATTTAAACTGCAATAACATGGTCTATTGGTTCTTTAAGGATAAGTCTAAACGGTGAAGAGTATTCATTAGTGTAAAGGAAGAAAGTTAGTCAGGGTTAGTGTTAGATGTAACCTTTGAGCCTGTTGAGGTAATAGCAGTAGGTAGGGTGTTTGTCTATGTAGTTAGGGAAGAGGGAGTCCCCCCTGCTGTGCTGTTGGTTTTGGTGACCTTGATTAATTTTTTTGTCTCTAGAGTGAAGCTGTCTAGGTTTTAGCTTGCAGTTCTAGCAGACTGGCCACAGCTAGAGTTTTGTCTGGAAGTAGTTGAGATTGTGGGCAAAGGAAAGTTGATGATAGTTTACGAGACTAGGGAATTCAAGCCAGTCAAGTTGTTTTAGGGAATGGCAGTGGTGGGCTCGGTAGGGGGCACCAGTAGCAAATTTTGCAATTTGATTGAAACAGGTGTTAAGTTTAGTAATTTCGGTTTTGGGTAAATGGGTGAGAATGGGTTAGACATAAAATAGTGTGAAAAGCAGGTGAGTTTGAGCAATTGTTATTCTAGCTGGTTGTGTTAGAAATGATTTATTTTTATAGAGACTGCCCAGTTTTCTGTGAATATTTTAATGGGTTGATTTATACGCTAACCAAATTTGAGGTTATCATCAATGGTCACTCCTAGCAATTTAGTGTGTGTCAGGGGAGATGACAGTCCCATCCCTGGACACAATATTAAATGGGCTGGGTATTGTGGTAGATTTGTTAGGTGTAAATAGCAATAGTTTGTTTTTTGGGGGATTTAGTATTAGTTTTTTGTTAAGAAACCAGTTTTTGGTGGTATAGATGGCTTTTTGGGTTATAAAGAGGAGTTTCTGAGGATCATTGGCTGAACAGACAAGTGCTGAGTCGTCAACATATTGTATTACTGTTGCATTTTGACAGATGCTGTGGAGGTTATTGGTGAAAATGGAGAATAGGAGGGGACCTAAAATAGAGCCTTGTGGGACTCCCGTGGTGATGGGTAGCAATGTGGACAGGTTGTTGTCCCACCAAACTGCTTGTTGTCTTCATTGTAGACAGTTCTGAAACCAAGCTAATGCTTGGTTACTAAGGCCAAGGTCAGTAAGGGTTTGTACTAGTTTAAGATGGGTGACCATATCGAAGGCTTTTGATAGGTCTAAGAATGTGGCATAAGTTAGATTGCCTGGGTGCTTGTTTTGGTTGATGAGGTTTGTGAAAGAAAATAGAGCAGTGGTTGTGCTATGAGAAGGCTGAAATCCAAGCTGGGTAGGAGACAAAAGTTGGTTAAGCAGGTATGACATACGTTGGTGGTGTATACATTTATCAAGTATTTTGGCTAGTGGAGACAGGATGGCTATGGGGGGGGATACTTGGTGAGGTCAGTGGAGGTACCGCCTTTATGGAGGGGATAATATAGGAGGTCTTCCAGATGGGTGGTATTGAGGTTTCTGAGCTACATCTGTTTATAAGGATGGATATAGGGAAGGCAAGTTCACTAGCATCAAACTTAAGGCATTCAGCAATTATCCCATCAGCTGCTAGTGTAATAGGTTTAAGTTTGGATAGCATCCTTTTGAAAGAATTGGTAGGGATGAGTTGAAATTGGAAGGTTGTTTTGGGTCTGTCTACAGGTTCTGGGTAATTAGTGGTGGTGGATGTGAGCTGTTTTGAACAAGATTAAAAATAGTTTCTATGAAGTATTTGTTAAACGTGTCTGTTATATTTGTGATTTCACTAGTGGAGGTTGAAGGTGGGGTGGAAGGTCTGCCAGGGTGGAGTAGTTTATTCCTGGCCAGAATTTCTTGGGGTTCATTTGATGCTTATTTTGTAGCTGTAGGAAATAATTACTTTTATCTAGAGGAACTGCTTTTTTTGTCTCATTTCTAAGTTTTTGGAATTGTTCCTTAGCTGCTGGGGTTTTTTTGGCTCTCCAGTGATACCAGGCTTTGTTCCTTTCTGATATTCTATTTTTAGTCTCTCTGCTAAGCCAGGGGACTGTTTTTCATTTTGAGTTTAGTGGTCTAGACTGGAGCGTGGGCATTTAAGATTTCTAGGAAAGTGTTACTGAAACAGGTTATGGCTTCTTCTAGCAGTAGTACTTTTAGTATGTTCCAGTTATGGTGCTTTAGCTCGAGTTTGAATTTGTTGGGGTCAAAGTTTTTTGTGTTACAGATTGTTTGTAATAAGGGGTAGGGTTGGCCTGGGTTTTGAAATTTAGTAGGACGGTGGGTTGTTGGTCACTAAGGGAGTCCAGGAGGACGCCTGCTTGGTAAGAGGTGTTGGTCTTATTTATTAAGATCCAGTCTAGGAGGCTGTCTTATTTTCGCATTTCCTAGTCTAGTACTTAACTGGATGACTTGTGAAAAACTGTAGAGGTTGATATGGTTTGTGGGGTTAATAGCTGAACATGTGCTCCAATCTATATTAAAGTCACTGAAGACGATAGTTTCCTGGGCCAGGTTTTGACTAGTCCATTGTAGGAAGGCTTCTAGGGTAGGGATGTTGTTACCTGGTGGTATATAACATGTGATAATATTGATTGACTTTCTGTCGCTAAGTATGCGTTTAGCTAGGAAGAGTTCAGAGTTACTGAAGGAAGGGATTTGCAGATTAATAGTGGTGATATTTAGGGTGTTCTTATAGAGTAATGCTACCTCAACCCCCTTTTTAGACAGTCTATTGTGGCATAGTACATTGTATCCAGTAGGAAGGAATTCATTGTCTGCTGTAGTGGGCGTTAGCCAGGTTTCAGTCAGACATAATATGTCAGGGGAGTAGGTGGACAGTAGTGTGTACATTGAGTTGTAGTGCATGCAATGAGTGTACCTTATTATTAATAGTTTGAATATTTAAGCTCAGAATTAGTAGGCTGGATTTTGGTTTAGTAGTGGGTAGATGGCTAGAGGAGAAGGTTGAATTAGCTGTGGTAGTTTGCATAGGGTTAGGCCCTGGATGTGGGTGTATGTCTCCTGCTAGGATCAGCTGGTAATTTATATAGTGTAAGAGTTTGGAAGGTTTAGTTAGGATGGCTACATACTTTGTTGTTGGTGAGCTAAAAGTGATTGGGAGTAAAATGAGTGAGTTGGGTGCTATCGCAGTGTGATGGTATAGGATTGGGGATAGCAGTGTTAGGAATATAAGTGAAGGTATCTTTGTTGGGGTAGCGTATGTACCATTTAGTGTGATTTGGCAGGAGGTGAGGTAGAGAGCTTGTGTTAGGATAAATAGGACAGTGAGATTGCATGAAAGCATAGTGGTTATTCTACGACTATGTGATGGCTTCATTACTGTAGGTGGGGATATGCAGGGGGATGTAATTTGGTATAGGTTAATGGAGAGTAGTGACAGGGAGTGCCTAATCTGTGACTGGTTGGAGTTTTGGAGGGTGGCTATGGCTAGCTACAAGACTAGGGGGTAGTGGGGGCGGGTGGGAAATGGGGGCAGGGTAAGGGGAGTGGAGTGAGCCCAAGTATTAGCAAGGGCAAAAGGAGTGGAGCAGCACCAAGGTCTGCAGGAAAGGATCTTCAAATCGGTAAGCTTGACGAGGGTATGACACACTAATACAATCTTTACTTATTGAAATTTGACTACTGAAAAGCCAATTGTAAGATATCAAGTTAGTTAAATGTGGAGACCAGCAAAGAGCAGAGGTAAACTATCAAATAAGGGCAAGACTAGGACACGGTTGGGTACTAAACAATGTTACAGCAGTGCTAGAACACTGGCTCCTGTAGCTTAAGAAAGCTAGGTTAGGCTGGAATAGGTCTTGTGGGGGAGGGGGGGAGGACATACTAGACCAGAAAAAGTGGTGGATAGCCAATAGTATGATGAAAAGGGCTGGCCCTAATTAGGCTGTAATTGTTCTTGTGGGTGAAGGGGAGGATCAGAATAGACCAGAAAAGTGGTGGATAGCCAACAGTATGATGAAAAGGGCTGGCCCTGATTTCACAGATGTGCAAGTTTACAGGAAACAATAAGAAAAAGGGAGTAGGTACTCTGATTTGCTTGTTTTGCATACACTTCTTATTGAAATAAAATAAACAAATTTTACCAAGGAGTTATGTGGAAATTAAAAGGACAAGAATTTAAAAGAAAAAGGGTTTAGCAGAAGTAGGACAAAAGAGCAGGGCTTACAAATAGTTAAAACAGCATATAACGAGAGACTGCAGTTAGAAGTACAGAATTGGGGGGGGGGGCAGCTAATGTCCTGAAACAATCAGGAAAAACAGTAGGTACTTTGGACTTGTAAAATAAAAAGAAAAACACTTGTACCAGGAAAATTTGGGATTTAGAAAGACCATCATTTACAGGAAAAATGGTTTAGCAATACTAGAAAAACAATAGGGCTTTCAAATAGTTAAAACAACATTCAAAGGAGACTGTTGTTAGGAAGTACAGGACTGGGGGGGGGGCAAGCTAATGTCCGTGGTGGACTGCTTTAATTAAAAACTAAAAATTAAACAAGGGCTAGCAATTAATTTTGTCCAGAGGGTAAAACATACTTTCTGTACATTTTGAAAATAACACTGATACTGAGGTTGCCCAGTTCTGTTAAAGAGCAGTGCAGGCCAGTAGTTTGAACTTGGCTTGGCAGGGATCCAGGAAGAAGTAGATTAAAAGGAGGAGTTTCAGTATATTTTGAAAATGACACTGATCCCGAGGTTGCCTGTTTCTGTTAAAAGAGCACTGCAGGCCAGTACTTTAAAATTGGCAGAGATCCAGGGAAAAGTAGATTAAAAGAAGGAGCTTAAGTATGAACAGTGCATCCAAAGAGACAAGAAGCTACACCAAGGGATTATCATTAATAATTGTTAACAACCCTTCCCCTTTATACTATATATGTTATCTTCCACAACTGTTCCCATTTTAGTTTCAAAACTCTTCTGTATTATTTTCATAAAGACCTTATAATCATTATTTCTTAATACTATTGGTGTCCATTTTTGTAATTCTCTTCTATCTTCCTTCTTCCATATGAATTTATGTATTCCACTATATAATTCTTTATTCATAAAACATTCATTTAACCATTTATTCAAAATCTTTAATTTTTTTTGCCAATCCCTTAAATATCTATACATTTCATACCATTTTTCACCCTGGGCCTGCAGCCAAATTTATACTTACTTGTCCTAATACGTTATCTAACTCATTTAAAGAAATCTCCTTTCCAACTCTTTACTCTCTTTTTCTGTTAATTTTGTTTTTACTTTCCACATTTTTTCATTATTTTTTCTTTAAACATTTCTGGTACATACTGTACTACACTATTCATAAGCTTTTCCTGAGTTCTTTCAATATCTCCTTTAACATTTTTTTATTTCTCTCATTACACTACCACTCTCCTTTACCAATCTGCTTAAGTAGCTCTATACTTCTTCTCTTTTTCCTTGTAAAAAACAACTTTGCTTATATAAATATTCTTGCATTTTTTCCCTTGATTTCTTTCATATATTCCTTTTTCTTTGTCAAAGTACTTTCTATCATTATGTTCTAAATCTTCCACTTCATCGTTATATCTTTCTTATATCATATTGCCAGTGTAAAAAAACATTTATTTTGTATTTCCCTAAATATCACACACCATCAGACCACTTGTTATAAAACGTTCTCATAGTAATATGATCTTTCCATAACTGTATTACTAATCTCTTTCCCTCTTCATTCCATGCTTTCTCATTTATCCTTTTTATTCCTTTGCCTATTTTAATTACTCCTTGTTTTCTTTTATCTCTAGCTATATTGCAAGATGATCAGAAAATCCTGTATCAACTACCACCCCTTCTCCTATAACTAAACCTTTTGTACTATAAAATAACCTATTTCAGTTCTACACATGCCTCATTTATAAGTCCATGACTTTTCCCCAATAAATATCTTTACTAAATTATCATGCATGATATAAGCAATCTTACATTTATATAAACGAAAAACAAATATCAACACCACTTTAGTTGCAAACATTATACATCACAGACGCCAATGAAACAACTGTAGTTGCAAACATTAGACATCACTTATAAAGGTATCCAATCATTGTCAGTTAAGCATAATATGGCTTATTCAAATCCTGCCTCGTAAACTTCATTCCTTCTCTACATATATTGTTCCCACAATTCCCATTTTTTCTATGTAGTTTGCTCCTTTCCTTTTTTAAAGATTCCCAATTCCAGTTGTTTTTTTCTCTGTTACTATATTCACCACTTCTAGTAAAGTTGGTCTAGAGTTTAAGTTCCATTTTCTAGTAATTGCTTTTTTGGCAGCCACCATAATTAGACTCAGCAAGGCTTTACTATGTCTAGGCAACTCTGACTGTGTATCATAGCTCAAAAAAAATCATCGCCCCAGTCAATCCAATCCGCTCAGCCAGCATCTCCAGCAGGGCGGTCCGCAGGAAACCCCTTAAGTCTGCCAGCTCACTACACTCTCAAAAAAATATGCTTCCAGTCACCTCTTTCCTGCCTGTCAGACCTCCAAAATTTGCTATCCACCTGAGAAAAATTCTTTGGAGTCTATTTGGGATATAAAATACCTATATAAACACTTCCAGGCAAAGATCCTAAATATTCTAGACTTTGTTGCATATTTGGGAGATACACATATATCTTCCCATTGTCTCTTCCCAATCCTTTCCAAGTTCCTCTGATTCTTATAGTTATCATGTAATATTGTATATGCTCTACTAATTATTCCCTTTTGGAAACTTCTGTTCTAGATTCAATTAAAAACTACCAGTGCTGGTCTTTTAATTAAGATCCCCCTGTTTATTTCTCTTTCCCAATACTCTGATATCAATCCTTGATAGGGAAGGCAATCTCTAATCTGCAGTCCAAATAATTCCTTGGCGTCCTCCCATTCTATTACCTTACTCTTTCTAGTTATTTGCTCACAATACCTTGGTTCCTTTGCCAGTTTTCTCCAATAAATTCTAGCCCACTCTTGCCCATCATCTGTATCCCTAACCACAGACATCCCTATCGGCAAAAACTCTTTTCTTCATTCTTGTGCTGGTTTAGTTCTTAGAATACTCTCTGCTATTTTATAATACTCTGTATGATTTTTGCTGTTCTCCTTAACAGACTGCATCCAAAATCCCAATCTCTCCTTATTTCTGAAGTCCATGGATTTTTGTCCCAATGTTTTAACCTACCACACCTTATAACTTCTAACATTTTCTTATATAATGTCCTTGCTTTTTATGCTTGCCTCTTAAATCACAATTAAAATCTCCTGTTATTACAACATTCATGTTTATCACTACAGTTTAAAATCTGATAAAATAAGCTTTCCCTTTCTTTACAGTTAATATAAGCACACAATGTTAAAATTCTATACACTTGTTCTTTCCATTTTTGCTAAAGCTACATCTAATATAGTTACTATATTTCTACAGAATACGACTATTCTAGAACATTTCGCATTTCCCAATTTCTAGATTATCTTTCCTCCCCATAGTTTCTCTGTTTGTAATCTTTCTTCAGTTGTTAAAAATCTTGTGTCTTCTAGTACAATGACATCTACATTACATGTAACATACCACTGTAAATTCCTATTTTTCTTACTATATTCTTAATACTATTCACATTTACAGAAAACACTCTAAAATTTTCATTTTCCCTTTTCCTTAGATTCATGGTTTCATAAATTCATAGCCAACTACTGGGCTATCTTTCTTAATAGGCCATTCTAAGCCTAACCAATTTTCCTTCCCAAAGTTGAGATTCAAACTCTCTACCTTGTATCTGCGAGTCAAATATCTTAACAATTATACCAACCTTCAATCTTTAGTTGTACATATTCTTTTTCATCCATTTCCTTTGTTGTTGTTTTTTTTTTTTTTGGTTTGTTTTGTTTACTTGTGTACTTATGCCTTTAAATTTTCTTTTTTGGTCTTTTACCAACACAATTCTTTTTCCCTTTTACTTCCTCCTCATGTCTTTTTCATCAATTATTTCACAACCTTATAAACCCTCTACTATTTTTTTCTCATCCAATTTTTCTTCTATCTACTACTACTAAAATTTATTTTCTTTGTTCATTTTCTTCTCTTTTTTCCTTACTGTTATTTTCATTTTTGCAATTCATCCATGAATGTCCAAGTATTTCAATTCACATTTTTGTATCATATCCCATTTCCCCACAAATAAAACATTTTCTTTTGTCACATTTACTTATCAAATGGCTTTTTCCACATACATACATACACACAAAAAAAATCAATTTTATATATATATATATATATATATATATATATATACATACATATATATATACACATACACACACACACACACACACACACACATACACACGCGCACACACACACACGCACACATACACACACACACATGCGCGCACACACACACACACACACACACTCATACAGCTCACAGTACTTTACAACACCCCTATTCCTCTCCACATTTATCATGCTTGGTATATGTATAATTTTTTTTTCTCTTTCTATTTTTAACACATTACAATCCAAGCCACCGGTCCATAAACCACCTTTGTCATAAACTTTTGCAAGGTCCTGTACTTCTTTACATAAAAGTCTTTCTACCTCTGTTCGCAATTGTACATGAATCTTTTTTGTTTCCCCTGTTAAATGCTTTTATCACATAAAGATTCCATGGATAACAGTCTTTTTTCCATTGAAAAAGCAGTCTCAAATATAATGTCACAAAATGTATCTTTGTTAACAAGAATAAATGCTCTTTCCTCATGTGCTTTTACACCTAAAAAATTGGCCCACATTTCATACCTGTCCATTTCTTTGCCTTTTTTACTTTGAATCCTTACCACATACTTCTGCTTTTTATTGTCTTCTGCCTTCTTTTCTGCTACTCCACTTTTGCCTTTTTTTTAATACTTCCTCTGTATTTTTTTACTTTCTCTGTATACATTTTCTTTTCATCTAACCACTATTCTTCATGACTGTTTCTGCATCCTCGCTTTGTATTTTTCCATAATGTTCCCCCAGGAAACATCTCCATTTTTTGGCTCACTCTGTACCACCATTTCTTTAAGTAAATCATCCCACAACTCTCCCAACTGGTGGGTTGTCATTATACATCTGTCATTTGCTGAGTCATCTCCATCAAACAGGTTTCTTAGTTCTTCAGAATCCTCCATTTCTTTCACCACTCCATCAGTTCCTCTATCCATCTGCCTCCCTGTTTCTCCAGGCCACCTATGTGCCTGAAATGGAAACAGGAAGTAGGTTCATAGCTAGGTACTAGGCTATCGGCCCAAGGGCCTATGCAAGCCTAGCCAACAAGGTTCCCCGGCTTACGCCACCCAAGAAAGTTATTTTCCTATGCCACTGACGAGCAGAGACACAGAAGTGATCCCCGGGGTGTATTTCCTATTTCCCATCCACTCATCAAGATTTTTCTTGAAGAGTGCTAATGAAGAACTTTGCTTGACATAGATGGATAGCCTGTTCCAGAGTATGGGAAGTCTCTGGGATAGGAATCTATCCCTCCAGCATGTCCTGTTTATTGTGGTGATAAGGTTTAGGTCCCTAGAGCGTGTAGCTCAGAGGGATTGGGATCTCTTTAGGTGTAGCATGTCCAACAGCTCTGGGTTTGACATAGCTTTATGTGTTAGGCAGAGATCACCTCTGAGTAGGCGATATGCTACGGAGTAAAGCTGGAGTTTTTTGAGGCGATCAGTATAGGGCATTTGTTTGAGTCCAGTAATCCTCTTTGTGAGGTACTTCTGTGGCCTTTCTAGCTGCTGCAGATGTCTTGTGAGGTACATTCCAAAAGGGGCGTTGCACTCTATAATGGGTCTAATGAGTGATGAGTAGAGGGTAACAATGACCTCTTTTTTCCTGGACGAGAACCCTTTGGTCTCGCTCATAACAATGGCGAAGAGGGGAACATCCCTGATGCCCTGGACAAATTTCTCCTAATAATATTAAAAAACACCTCTGGTCTCCCCTGAAAAGAGGCTGCTATCCTAGCAGGCCAATAAAGGATAAACAAACAAGCAAATTAATTAAATATATGTTTTTCTCATGTGGGGGGATTTGTCTTTACTTAAACATAGTAACTTCACTGGTGGACAACCATGACTACTGTAAATCTTTCATTATAATGTTATAGTTGACAAATCAAAGGTCAGAAAAAACTGCTAAACTGTTGTACACACATGCTGGCTGACAACAAAATGTGTATTTAACAAACGACATGGCAACCACTTTAAGAGATCGGCCAAATTGGGTCTTACTAGGGGTTGACAGATATTGGACTGTGGGAAGGTCACATTTTTTCAGAAAGTAACATACAAATATGGATTAAATGGCAATATCTGGTTAATTAGTTGGTATATTAGAGAGTGTTCACAAGACTACATCTGAGATTCAGTAACTACATAAGGAAGTGGGTGGGAATGGTAAAACCTGGAGTAAACCAATGGTTAAAATTTAGACAAATAAGTTCATGGGGATGATGTTTGTAGATATTATATTTAGTGCTCAAGGCACAGTGCATTTTTTACCTGATTCCTTCTGGAAAAATGGGGATGGTATAATGATTCTGGTGTTTACATCTCAGACAAAAAAAATACAGACTTTAATTCTCACCTTTGGAAAGGAAACTGGCAAGGCTTAAACTAGCCCATGAGGGCAATCATCCTAGTACATACTTATGAAACCATAAACCTAAGAAAGAAGCCAAGTACTCAGGAGAGGAGTTTGACCAGGTTCTGATGCTGACTGCCCCAACAGCTTCTACCTCCTCACCTCAGGAGAGGTTTTATGAAAGGACAATGCTCCACATTTTGTTTTATACAAATGATGGAAAGGCAATGTTATACCAGACTCTCCTGAGCTACAGAGTAATTTGGCACATCCAGAACAAATCCTGGGAGGTTTGGAGTAATGGACTTATCTTACTCACAAGGGTGAGACTATGCGGAGCGCTCACCCAGCAAGCTAACTACTGTTTTTTTTGGTAGCAGTACTGCATTGGAAACAGTTAATGACATTATCCATGAATGGAAGATGCTACACACTCTCACACGGACACACACACACACACACACACACACACACACACACACACACACGGGCGTGCATGTGCACAAGCAAAGAAGGAATGGCACTGTGTTACGATTATGTAACAGAAACAAATTACAGCCTTTAGCAAAAGCATAAGACAAGAAAGCAAAGTTTATGGTTAAAATAACTGTGGACAGAAGATACCCAGCTGAAGACTACATGTATCAAATAATGTACTGGGGTATTGGTCTTTCTCTGTATTCTTTCAGTTTCATTAGGACAGTGACTAATTACGCCAGTGATCAGAACACTGGGACTTTTACCAATCCAGATACTGTTTACTAACACTGTTTACTAACAGTTTGAAACTGTAGATCATATAAACTGGCTGTCCAACTAGGGCTCCTTTTTCTCTTTCCCAAATTACAAGCTTTCACTCTTTCTTCACCTCTGTTAGCTGCCTGAATAAGGTCCCTTTCCCCCTCATGATTCCAAGTTTTCCCCTCCATCTTCCCTTCTTGTTGCTTTCACGACATCTTTAAAAACAGGCTATAAGCTAATAATGCATTTCTTCCTGTAGTCCTCATTCTTGTGTTTCGGATCCATCTGCATAAATGCAACTCTGAACAAGTAAACTTAGCAACACTATTACTCTAAGGTAATCCTTGAAAAACACAAACTTGTAACTTGTGGGGTGGTTACATCTGAAATGAAAGCACTTGCACCTTGTGAAATTACCTGATTAACAGATTAACAAAAAACTCAGTGCTGTGTAGTGCCTTATTAAAAGACTCACAAATGTGCAATATCCATTAGTGCTTTCTATTCCAAGTTTTCCATACAGTCTCCAATAACCAACATCCACAGGCTTATAACTGTTACCCTCCTCTCTGCCAATTTCTTCCCAAGTGTGTATGTGTGTTATGCTTAGACTTTTTTGTTTTCTCACTCTCATTTATAAGTTTCATTGTAAAGTGATCACGTGTGTGTGTGTGTGTGTGTGTGTGTGTGTGTGTGTGTGTGTGTGTGTGTATGTTATGCTTAGACTTTTTTGTTTTCTCACTTAAGCCGCGGTGGTGCAGAGGTAGCATTGTTGCCTCACAGCAAGAGGTTCTCCTGTTCGATTCTCGGCTGGAGTGCCTTTTGTGTGGAGTCTGCATGTCCTCCCTGCGGTCGAGTGGCGTTCGAAAGACATGCGTGAATGGGCGTACCTTCGCTGAAGGCTGGGCGTCGGGCTGTCAACTTGGCCCCATAAAAAAATCTACTGCCAATCATTAGCGGACCGGAGTTCCACTGTGGTGACCCCCTAACCTGGAAAAGCCGAAAAGACAAACGACAACTCTCATAAGTTCCATTGTAAAGTTTTGGTTACTGCAGTCTTCTTAATCATAGGACACCCCCCTCCCCAAAAATAATCCTTCAAATATCCTTCATTTCATTATTTCCCTTCCCAAGACACAGGTATCCTTTGCAATACGAGTCTTGGCCATTGCTGAATAGAAACCACCACCAAAGAAGGTGGATGACACCAATTCAGAAGTCTTAACTCCTCCAGAACATACAATACTTAAGGACAGCAAGGTGACATGACATACTCAGAAAAAAAAGTTCATCATACCTGGGATAAATGGTAGTGGTGGCCATTCTGGGTACTGACCCTGACACGAAAGAATGTCACCCAAATTTACTCCACAGCAATGGATATCCACTCGAACCTTCAAAATGGAATTTAAGAAATAACAATGTTACTCCTATGGCAAACAATGGAAACACTGCACTATCAAAATTACTAAAACAAGGTAACCCCAAATGTAGTCAAATGGTCTAACCATAACTTTAACCAAAAACAGTAACTGAACTAGCAAACACCATAGGATAAACAGAAACACTTGACAGGACAGAAGAGAAACACACTAATGCAACATCAATATACTTAAAATGTTGCCACGTCAAGTTAAGAACAAGCCATGATAACTAACAAGACAAAGAGAGGTTAAAGCTAGACTGACAATGACCTGCTGTCATTAATCTGAAAAAGCAATGGGAGTGAGCAAGCAGGATGGGCTGCCACTGGCATTGTAAAAGACGTGAAATAATAACACTCCTATTCACACGCAGCTACACCAACATGTCAGCAATGAAATCTACATTATTACCATGAAACTACTGCTCAGCAAATCAGGAAGAAAATAAAACAGACAACCGTCAGCAGCCATCCCAGGGGTGTCATCCCATACCCACTCAACAGCGCCACAGCCATCACTATCCACCAGATCAGCACTCTTCAGAGAGATGGGATTTTGGTATACTCACTGCTCACATCATTATTTGATAAGTGATGCCACCCCAGGGATGGTGGAAGTAAAGAAAATAAAGTGGGAAAAAAGTACAGGCATGGATGACTGGCATATATGGAGGGTGGAAAGAGTATGGAGGGCAAGAAATCTTTATCATACAACTGCTCATCAAAATAATTACAAGAACAACAAAATAAGCCATGGATATCTGTGTGCATTATGTGGTTGTACCTACGTATATGTACATGTGTGTGTATATATATATATATATATATATATATATATATATATATATATATATATATATATATATATATATATATATATATATTGGCAGCCACGGTGGTGCAGTGGTTAGCATTGTCGCCTCACAGCAAAAGGTTCTCCGGTTCGATCCTCGGCTTGGGTGCCTTCTGTGCGGAGTCGGCATGTCCACCCTATGGTTGCGTGGGTTTCTTCCGGGTGCTCCGGTTTCCTCCCACATCCCAAAGACATGCAGTAGGTGGATTGGACACTCCAAATTGGTCCTAGATGTGAGTGCGTGTCTGTGTGCCTTCTGTGGAAGGTTGGGCGCCGGGCTGGCAAATCGACACTGTAAAACTCCACTGCTAATCATGAGCGGACAGGTGATCCGCTGTGGCAACCCCTACCCCTAACCGGGAAAAGCCGAAAGAAGAAGAAGATATATATATATATATATATATACATACACATACATACACGCACACACACACATGTATATATGTGCGTGTATATATATATATATATATATATATATATATATATATATATATGTGTGTGTGTGTGTGTGTATATGTACATACATACACGTACACGTGTATATGTATGCTTACACACACATTATATATATATATATATATATGTGTGTGTGTGTGTGTGTGTGTGTACTAATACAGATCCAAACTCCCAAATATTGACATTAACAAAGTCAGCACTGAAATATCAATTTTGCAAATGCCAACATGCTGCTACACATGTGCCAATCAACAATCTCAGGATATGAAAAAAATTTTTAAACAAAAACCAATGAAAACATTGTTTCCTGCAAGGGGGCAAGTCCCCCGCCCCCTGCTCCCACCACGCCCTGTGCTAATTTTATATAAATAAAGATATATATATATATATATATATATATATATATATATATATATATGTGTATGTGTGTGGGTCAGAATGACAAAGAAATCAGGTGATATAAACGACTGAAGCTACATTTGATGGAAAGTACCTTAGACTGAAAAATAATTTCATCAAAAACATTCTGTATAATGTATGTACCCTAAAAGGCTCTTCTGTAGGGGGACAAGCGTCCCTGCAGCCTCCACACCCCCTTACTTGCATATAATTAATTCCACTGTCGAACACCCATGGAGAAAAAAAAAAACAAAAAAACACCTCACGCACTCAACCAAAAAACAAACATCTGCAGATCAGGAGATACAACACGATGGTGCTCCTTGCCAAGCCACACAAAAAACATCTAAAATCACTTCCCTTACAACTCCCATTATCAAAAATGACAGCAACAATACTATCTATATAGTTCTACAATTGTCAACAGAATGGCTTTTCAAAAAAGTGAAATACTTTGAATCAGATGTAGTTTCAGTCGTTTATATCACCTGATTTTTGTGTGTCAGTCAAATGCAATCAAGTGTCACATAACCATAACTCACTCACACACACATACACATACTATATATAGATATATACATACATATTATATACAGATATGGCAACACATGCATGTGCACACATACACACATTATATACAGACACACACACACACATATATATATATATATATATATATATATATATATATATATATATATATATATATATATATATATATATATATATATATATATGGCTCTACTGCTTTTAGTCGAATTATAGGTTCATACTAGGCTATCTGCCCTACGGCATTTATAAGCCTAGCCAGAATGTGTTTGGCTTTCGCCACCCATTTTAAATTAATTTTGCTATGCCCTTTTTCGAGGTTAGTATACTGTGCCTCTGTCTAACAGTGACACAGAAGTGATACCCGGGGTAAACCTACGATCTCCCATCCACTCATCAAGATTCCTTTTCAAGAGAGTCAATTAGGGACTCTGCCTAACCTGGACTGGGATTTTATTCCAGAGTGAAGGGAGCCTCTGGGTTATGAATCTGTCCCTCCAGCATGTCCTATTTATTTTAGTGCTGAGGTTCAAGTCTCTTGAGCGCGTAGCTCGATGGGATTTGGATTTTCTGAGGTGCAGCATGTCCATTAATTCCGGGTTGGACATGGCTTTATACGTCAGGCACAGATCGCCCCTGAACAGGCGGTATGCCACTTACATTTGGCCGAAAATGATTTCAGGCAGCCCACTTCACTGAAACCTCATTTGACTGAAAGCACATTTGGTCAAAATTGGTATTTAGCCTCTGCCCCACTGCAGTGTGACCCTGGAGTGAGAATATAAAGTTAGGGGGGGGTGGGCACAGCCCCCACAGTTTGCAACCAGTTTTTACTGATGTTATATGTTTTAATGTATTTTTAATGGATACAAATGTATATAACAGTGCATAAACTGCAATTATGTGGGGGGCTACGCCCCCCTCACCCCCCACACCACCCCAACTTTATATTCTTACTCCAGGGACGCACTGCAGTGGGGCAGGGGCTAATTACCATTTTCGACCAAATGTAATTCAACCAAATGTGCATTCAGTCAAATGAGGTTTCAGTGAAATGGACTGACTGAAATAATTTTCGACCAAATTAAATTCGACCAAATATAGTAGATCCATCCATTTTATATATATATATATATATATATATATATATATATATATATATATATATATACACACACACACATATATATATATATATATATATATATATATATATAGATAGATATACACACACACACACACACATACACATATATATAGATAGATATAGATACACACACACACACACACACACACACACACACACACACACACACACACACACACACACACACAGACTGTTATACCTCATTAGGTTTCAGAGGAGAGGCCGGGATATCCTGAATGAGCAAAGGCTTTTTCAACTCTGTGCAAACTGCTGCTTGGTACTTTCGAAAGGGTGTGGAGAAAACATTAACTGCTGCCAGCTTAGGCATCCCCCTCCATGAAGCACTGTTCCTGCAAAACAATAAGAAAACACAGTTTTACTACCACATAAGTTGTTCCTGTAAACACTTCTGTAACAAGAAGTTATGTACTCACCATAATGTTCGATGTATGTAGTCCGTCTCGCCTCACATTCTTACCCGTGGGTTCGGAGCAGAATATCGGCTCCGACTCAGCCAAACTTTTCTAGCTCGAAGTCTTCTATTGGCTGGGCTAAGAAGGTATCCCACGCTGCACTGCTCCATATCCCCAGATCTAGCTTGCTGCGAACACACACTCATACCCCATGCATAACAACATCCAAGTAAAGAAGACTAAACTAAAGGTGAAGGGAACTCTAAAAACCAGACCTAATCTCCAGATCCTACAGGAAGGGGGAAGGTGGGAGGGTAAGTAAGAATGTGAGGTGAAATGGACTACATACATCGAACGTTATGGTGAGTACATAACTTCTTGATGTTATGTAGTCCAATCTCGCCTACATTCTTACCCATGGGACAGCGTCCCCAGCACCTATATCCTGGGAGGCTCAGAGGAAGATACTCCTGAGTACTGTGGAACCAAAGGAAGACCTGCCCCTAGACACCATGTCTAGCTTGCAATGAGTAACAAATGTGTGAGGAGATGCCCAGGTAGCTGCCGCACAAATATCATCCATAGACAATCTGGCTTGATAGGCTGTAGATGTAGATACAGCCCGAGTAGAGTGAGCCTTGACCGGAAACGGTAGGTCCTTACCTCCTGAGGAGTAAGTGAAAGAGATGCAATTTGATATCCATCTGGATAGGGTGATTTTGGAGACAGGGGACCCAATTCTGTTTTCCAAAAAGGAGACAAACAGTTGATCAGATTTTCGGAGATCTTTGGTTCGGTGCAGATAGAAACGTAACTGTCTGTGTACATCCAACTGATGAAATTTAAATTCTGCCTTGTTTGAAAAATGGGAAAAAAACACTGGCAACTCAATAGATTGATTAAGATTAGATATGGACGCCACTTTAGGAAGAAAGGAAGGGTTTGGTCTAAGAGAAACCCTGTCTTTATGAAAGATAAAGTATGGAGGTTTGATAGAAAGAGCTTGAATTTCTGAAGCTCGTCTGGCCGATGTGATGGCTATTAAAAAGGCAGTTTTCCAGGTCAAGAATTTTAAGTCACAGGTAGCTGCAGGCTCAAAGGGTGGTGAAGTAAGGGCTTGCAGAACAAAATTTAGATCCCAGGGCATGATCGGTTCTGAGACCGGAGGATGGAGTAACAGAGTGCCTTCAGGAAAGCCTTACAGAGTCTGTGAGCCATCAGACTACGCTCATTAGCAAAATGAAAATTAGAAATCACTGCCAACTGAACTTTAATTGTAGCGGATGCTGAGCCCTGCTGGAAGAGCATAGACAAAAACTCCAAGACTGAAGCAATTGGGGCGGTGCAAGGGTCAATTCCTTGGGTATGAGCCCAAATAGAAAACCTCTTCCATTTGCTAGAATAAATCTTCCTAGTAGAGGGCTTATGAGAGGAAGATAAAATATAAACTACCTCAGGTGAAAAGTGATGAAGCCTAACTAATGACGGAAGTGGAGTAGCCAGGCTGTCAACCAGAGGGTTAGCAGAGAGGGTGGAACTGTCCCGACATGTGTGTCAGTAAGTCTGGTTGTGTCAGAGTCCAAGGTGCGTACCACAATGTAGGGATGGAGAAAGGGGAACCAGACTTGACGAGGCCAGTGTGGAGCAATTAGAATCATTCTGCTTCCCAAGGATTGCGCATTCTGAATCACTTTTGACAGCAAGGGAAATGGAGGGAAAGCATAAAGCAGACCGGAGGGCCAATCGTGGACTAGAGCGTCCCTGGGTGACTCCCCCTGTGGGGGGATCAGCGTGAAGTAGCTGCTGCATTTGGCATTGAGGGGGAGGCTTGCCTTCTAAGGGTGACTCCTGAGCTTGCTGCCCTACTCGCTCCCTCAGCTGCATATGAAATGAGCCGCATGGAGGAGTTAACGATGGAATTGAGGGTAGACACCTGGGCGTTAACCATCTGGGCCACCTCCTCAGACACGTTACCTGCAAGAGTATCTCCTAACTCCTTGAGGAGATCTCTCTGGAGCCAAGAAAAATAAGACAGGTAGTTCAGCGACCGTAAGGTAAAGGTTGCTGACAAGAGGGTATGCTTCCCGTACTGGTCCATGGTCCTAGACTCCCTGTTAGGAGGATGGACGGAGGAAGAAGTCTCGGCTACTTCCTTCTGTGTGGCCGCCGCCACCACCATGGCATCCACAGGGACTCCTTTAGACAAAAAGTCCTTACCCAGGGGAGCAGACAGAAATGCATTGGGTCTCCTGGGTACGGGTTCCACAGAATCAGGGTTCTCCCACACCCTCCAACAAATGAAATCCAGGAGCTCGAAGTGTGGGGACACCCAGGAGGTGGAGGGCTGAGCACCAAAGGCCTTCAGGAAGACCGACTCCTCCTCGGAGGGGGCTTTGGATGGCCAGTCACCTCTTTGTTTCAATATCTCCAGGATGTCGGAGAAAGAAACATATGACTTGGGGGACCCCTCCGATTCCTCAATGTCAGTATCTGAGGTGAGAGACTCATCCTGGGAGTCTATGTGCTTCTTCTTGCACGTTTCCTTTCTAGGGGGCTCCTCAGGCAAGAATTCTAAGGGGACCTCAGAAACTTGGGGACCACTCGTGGGGGTATCCCTAGGCCTTGGGGCTCCGCTGTCTACAGATACGTGATCAGAGGCTCTCTCCGGAGTGGTAAGGGACAGAATGACCAACCAGCATGATGTGGCTGAAGATCTGGCCAGCGCACTCCGCATGGCCTCAAAGGCCACCCCCCCCCCGAGTCTGAGGACTAGCCAGCCTCCGAGACCATGACAGGAGTCGGGGTTCCTCGAGCCGAGGCACCGAGCGGGAGACTAGGAACCGGAATGTGTCCCGAGGTGTCCCCCTCGGGCCCGACTGAAGAATCCCGAACCCCGTGGACGGCGCCAATGGGGTCGGAGCTGACGTCGGCACCGATAAGCCCCGAGGGGCCATCGGAACCGATCTAGGAACATCACATGGAGTGGAACATTCCGGCTCCGAAAACAGACGTGCTCAGAGGAGGAATAATCAAAGGTATCGGGATAGGCTTCGGAGCCGACTGGGACGGAGCCGAGAACAATTTTGCCAAAACCGGTGACTGAAGGCGCCTCTGCACCACCCTATCGACATCCACATCTGAAAGTGTCCTGGAGGATTTGGAGGACAGGGAGGGAGATCGGGATCTCCTCTCAGGTGACACTAGTCTAGTACTGGGAGATTGGCTCCGAAGACGTTCCAATATAACTGGAGCCGACGCCGGTTCTATCAACACCAACACTTCCTGCGGACTCGAGGACAGTGGAGCCGAGGAGGTCGAAGCTAGTTTTATAACTTTCTCTGGTGGCTCCGAGGAGACTGAAGGAGCCAGAGATCTCTTTTTAGATTTTGTGGATTTTGGTTTTGAACTGGAAGCAGAATCCATGGCCTCTTCGAACGAGGGGTTCAAGAGTCCCTTAAGAATTAACTTATTCTTTCTTTCTTGGAGCCCCCTGGGACTAAAAGCATGGCAGAAGCTGCAGGACTCCTGCAGGTGGATTGCTCCCAGACAATAAACGCATACTGAATGTCCATCGGTGATGGACATCTTGTAACCACACTTAGAGCACTTTTTAAAACCCGAAGGTTTGTGCTCCTTGGAATCTTTGGACATTTTGAAAGATCAATCTCAAATACCAATATAATGAACAAGTCACTGTCTGACTGGAAAAACAACTACAGTCACATAAAACACCACTAAGCGCGAAACAAACTTTCCACAACAACAGCACACACAATCCTCAGAAGGGACACACACTAAGACGACTAGAGCTAAAAACCTCTAACTAAAACGGTTTTTAGACCAACTCGCATACAGAAGGGGAGACGGACACTAAAACCTCTAACTCAAACGGTTTTAGATACTGAAAACAAACAAAGGGACAAGAAGGGGATGGACTAGGTCCTCTAACTGAAACGGGCCTAGCCCGTTAGAACAGCTACAGAAAAACTCAAAACAACACCAAATAGAAATAGCTATTAAAATAGCTTTTGTTTGCAACAAATTTTCTCAGAAGAATTAGAAAAAAGGGTACTTATCCACAGCCAAGAGCAAAACCACGTCCGAGCTACACGAGCGGCAAACAAGATCTGGGGATATGGAGCAGTACAGCATGGGATACCTTCTTAGCCCAGCCAATAGAAGACTTCGAGCTAGAAAGGTTTGGCCGAGTCGGAGCCAATATTTGGCTCCGAACTCATGGGTAAGAATGTAGGCGAGACTGGACTACATAACATCAGCTGTTTCAAGACTCAAGACAAAAGACTTAGACATAGAGCCCCTGAAAATCATAACCATGGGATCTTCCGAAGCAGGGCAAGCATCGAGTATAAGAGAAAGAGGCACCTGCTCTACTGTAACCCCACAACTGCTCCATTTCTCAGAACAGAAAATCAGCATTCTTAATGTGCTTTATTAAAAACAGCTTGCTCAATAAAATACTTTTTTTTTTTTTTTTTTGCAACGGGTAAAACAAGTTTTGTTTTATTTTATCTTTTCACTGTACTACAGCTATGCATTCTGTACTGTCCATGTTCCATTTTGGTACACAGCAGAAGTGACTTAAAATGTTGATAGATATAATTACAATTTTTCCACTACCAAAAGCTTAAATCATTTAAAGTAGCACAGCTAATAATCCCTTAAAATGTTTTAACCTAAATACCCAGGACCTCTGCAACATAACAGCTTAAGCACATGCTTCGATTACTCTCCACTCCCCGTTACAGTATGTTTAGACTAGTCTGGGAAAGCAGACGTGCAGGTCGTATATCAGAAGTGCAGGTCATGTAGCAATAATGCATAAAAACAATCTCAGTTTCCACCTCTACCAAATAGCATCCCTAAATTTTCCAGTACACAAATACTAATCACCCAACTTCAACCAAACCCAAACAAATCCATGCGTATTGTAACTTTATCTGTCCCCACAAACAATAACCACAGTGCAAATGAAGACATTTTATCTTGGTTATCAAAATACATTAAACTAGAAACTATCTTACTTCTGATGTTAATATAAACTGGGCTGCACTAAATAGGTCTTCCAACTATTCTCTCAATCTTTATAATTTCTCTCAACTCATTGCCACTCCAACCAAGTACTGCAATGGCAACAACTGTTTTATTAGTCTTATACTGGACACTTACTACCATCCCCAATAAAATCACATAGTCAGGCACTCTACCTGACCTTTATAATTAAAAGGTACAACAGAACAACTAAAAACTAGTTAGAAACTTTTAGTTATGTACTCACCATAACTTCAGATGTTTGGGATCCATCTCGCCTACATTCTGAATGATGGGTTCGGAGCCGATCCCTCGGCTCCGACTCGGCACGCTTATGCCAAAGAGCGAAGTCTCTTATTGGCTGAGCTTACTATATCCCAGGATGCACCACTACCAGTCCCCCAGATCTAGTTTGTCCGCATACATGCACACACGCATACCCTGCTTATATAACATCGTCAGATGAAACAAGATAAAAACAGTTGAACTCAAAACCGTTCAATCTCTTCTGATCTGCAAGGCAGGGGAAGGAGGGTGGGTATCAGGAATGTAGCGAGATGGATCCCAAACATCTGAAGTTATGGTGAGTACATAACTAAAAGATGTTATGTGATCCTATCTCGCCTACATTCTGAATGATGGGACAGCGTCCTAGCACCTGAATCCTGGGTGGCTCACTGGAAAACACTCCTGAGTACCGTGGAACCAAATGATGCTCGTCCTTTAGATGCCACATCCAATTTGTAGTGGGAAATGAAAGTGTGCGGGTTGGACCAAGTAGCCGCAGCACAAATTTCGAAATAGCGAGTTTGGAATGAAAGGCTATAGAAGTAGCCATAGCTCTGGTAGAATGAGCTTTGATAGATGATGTAAGATGTTTATTCAAGAAGAATAGGCCTGAGTTATGCAATCTCTGATCCATTTTGAGATTGTAGCTTTTGTGATGGTTTGGCCCAATTTATTATCTGAGAAGGACACAAACAACTGGTCTGACTTACGGTTGCTGAGTCCTGTCTAAATAGAAGCGTAATTGCCTGTGAACATCCAATTTATGGAGAGTGTATTCTGCTTCATTAGAGAATTTTGGAAAGAAAACTGGTAGTTCTAGAGATTGTTGAAGACAGAAACTAGAGCAGACCTTTGGGACAAAGGATGGATTAGGCCTAAGTGATACTCTATCCTTGTGGAAAATCAAGTACGGTGGTTTAATAGACAGGGCTTGAAGCTCTGAGACTCTTCTTGCAGAAGTAATAGCCACTAAGAATGCCGTTTTCCAAGACAGATATTTTAATTCGCATGTAGCAGCCGGTTCAAAGGGGAGATGTTAATGCGCTGGTACCAAATCAAGATCCCACGGAGGTGCAGGATGAAAAACTGGTGGTCTTAACAGACTCGCACCTTTAATGAACGTTTTGCATAGTCTGTTGCTCATCAAAGGAGGATCCGTGGATTCATGGAATTTAGAGATAGCAGCTAGTTGAACTTTAATAGTTGAGACAGAAGATCCCTGATTAAACAGGGATGTTAAGAATTTCAAAACCTCTGGGACAGGAGCAGTGATAGGGTCTAAGCCCTTGAGTTGAGCCCAGATAGCAAACCTCTTCCACTTACTGAGGTACAATTTGTTAGTGGTGGGTTTGTGGGCCGGAGATAAAATGTGAACTACTTCCGGGTCTAGTGTGTGACTTCTAACTAAGGTTGGAAGTGGAGGAGCCAAGCTGTCAATTTCAGAGATTGAAGGGACTGATGCCAATGTCCCGACTGATGGATTAGCAAATCCGGGATCAGGTCAAAGGTCCACGGATCGTCCACTGCATGCTTTTTCAGGTAAGGAAACCATATCTGACGAGGCCAGTATGGGGCAATCAGAATCATTGAAGACCCTAGTTGAGAAGCTTTTTGAATAACTTTGGGAAGGAGTGGAATTGGAGGAAAGGCATAAAGTAGCCCTGTTGGCCAAGGTAGTGCTAGAGCATCCATGGCTGGTACTTCCTGATGTGGAATCAAGGAGAAGAACCTTCGGCACTTGGTGTTTTGTGGAGTTGCAAATAGGTCGCAGCACGGCGTCCCCCATCTCTTGAAAACCTGGGCTGCTACTGTGCGGTTTAGAGACCATTCGTGAGGAGAGAGAATTGTCCTGCTTAATTTGTCCGCCAATACATTTGACTTTCCCGGGATGTGGGTCGCTACCAAGAAGCGGTTGGTAGCTACAGCCCATTCCCACACTCTCATGGCCTCTCTGCAAAGGGATACGATCTGGTCCCTCCTTGTTTGTTCAGATACCAAACCACCGACATGTTGTCTGTGTGGATGGCGATGATGCCCTGAGGAAGAAACTTGTGTAAGGCCTGTAGGGATAGAAGTACAGCCCTCATCTCCAACACGTTGATGTGGAGAGGAGCTTCTTCCGGAAGCCAAGAGCCCTGAACTAGCCTGCCCAGACAATGCCCCCCCCACCCTATCTGGGAGGCATCTGTCGTCAGGGTAACCACCGGAGGGAGAACAAAGGGTTTTCTAGATCCAAGTTGGATGTCTGAAGCCACCAGCGAAGGTCCCTTTTGCATATGTCCGTAATCATGATGTGATGATTGAGGGGAAGATCCTGAAAGGACCATTGAGTTGACAAGAGCCACTGAAGAATCCTCATGTGTAATCTTGCTAGAGGAACTAAAAGAACCGTGGCAGACATTGAGCCTAAAACCTGTAGGACCATCCTGGCTGGGGCTTTGGATCTCGAGATCAGAGCTTGAACTTGGCCCTGTAAAGTTCGGATCCTTTCGGCAGGAAGAAAGACGCCAAGATCAATCTTGAGTCTATCTCTGCTCCTATAAACTTTATGCGTTGAGAGGGCAGCAAGACAGACTTTGACCAATTGAATGTAATCCCTAGGGAAACACCCAGGAGGATGGTGGCTTTGAGGTTGTCCATTAGTAGATGCCTGGTGGTGGCAGTCAGGAGCCAGTCGTCGAGATAGGGAAACACTTGGAATCCAAGACTTCTCAGGTGAGCCGTCACTACTGCCAAACACTTGGTGAACACCCTGGGGGCTGTGGTGAGACCAAAGGGCAGAGCACAAAATTGGTAATGACTGACTCCCAGGCTGAAGCGCAGATACCTTCTGGACGCCTGATGTATCGGTATGTGATAATAGGCGTCCTTGAGGTCTATGGAGCACATCCAAACATCCTTCTCCAACAACGGGAGAATGGATTGTAACGTGACCATTCGAATCTGGATTTCGTGACGGATTGGTTCAGTCTGCTGAGATCCAATATTGGTCTCAGGTCCCCTGTCTTTTTTGGCACTAAAAAGAACCTGGAGTAATTTCCTGATCCGATCTGGTCTGTGGGGACCGGTTGGATGACTCCTTTTTCTAGCAGCTTTAAAGCTTCTGCGGCTGCTATTTCCCTTTGACTGGGTGGTGGGTCCGGGATTCTCTTGGACGGAGGGGGTGAGTCTTTGAATGGGATGGTGTAACCTCCGGCAATGATCCGAACCACCCATCTGTCCTGAGTGATTGACTCCCAGGCTTTTAGGTGCTTGGCAAAACGACACCCGACTGGCTCCGGAGCAGCACAGCTGGGCAATCCCTCATGTCGTGTGGGAGGCTGAAGAGCCACGAAAGGACTCGCGGTCTCCAGAATTGCGGGGCCCTCTGCCGCCTCTGGGACGGCGTCTCCCTGAAAAATTTCCCGCCCCTCTGCGTCTGGACGGGGACTCTTCCTGCTGTTGGGGGAAAAACTTGCAGATTTTCGAACCACATTTTCCCCTCCTTTGGCCTTGGGGTAAGGCCGAAGGGAGTGGAATAACGGGCCCCTACGGCAGATAACGTTTTTCCCTCTTGCTCACAGCGGGTAAGGGTGTCTTTCACCTTGGGTCCAAACAATGAGGACCCATCAAAGGGAGCGGCGAAGGAAGACTTGAAGGCCTCCAAGAACTGACACAAGCGGAGCCAGGCTTGTCACGTAGAGCCACGCCTGTGCCTGCCGCTCTACCCCCTTCGGCCGCATAGGAAATGAGCCTCATGGACGAGTTAGAAATTGACGTAAGGATAGCCAACTGAGAGCTAACCGACTGGGCTAGCTGCTCAGGTAGGTTACCCGAGGGAATCTGACAACTCCTTGACCAGATCCCTCTGAAGCCTGGTAAAATGTGCCAAGTAATTCAGAGACCTTAAGGTAAAGGCGGCTGAAGTCAAGGTGCGCTTCCCGAACCTATCCATACTCCTAGACTCCTTATTAGGTGGATGGATAGACGTTGAAGCCTCTGCCACGTCCTGTTGTGTAGCAGATGCCACCACCATGGCATCTACAGCCACGCCTTTAGTAAGGAACTCCTTCTCGGGGAGCAGATAAAAATTTATTTGGACGAGAAGGGACTGGTTCCACGGTATCTGGATGTTCCCACGCCTTCGACAAACTAAATCCAGAAGCTCGTCAAGGGCGGAGACACCCAGGAGGCGGAGGGCTGAGCCCCAAAGGCCTTGAGGAGCACTGATTCGTCAGCAGACGGGGGTTTGCATATACAGCCGCCTCGTTGTTTGAGGATCTCTAAGATGTCTGCAAATGAGACATCATCCGAGGACGACTGGGACCCCTCCGCATCATCCATATCAGTGTCCGATGTAATAGACTCGGGGAGTCCACGTGCTTCCTCTTGCACGATCTCTTCCTTGGGGTTCCTCTGAAGACAACTCCGAAGAACCCTCAGGAGGAGGGAACCCCACTGGGGTAACCTCAGGCCTCGGGCTCCGCTGGTTACGGACAGGGAACTGCCAAAGACCCAGTCTCCACGCCCAGGGAAGGTGCTGGTAAAACCGGAGAGATGGCGAAGAGGACTTGGCCAAGGCACTCCTCATGGCCCTGAAAGCCGGACCCCAGAATCCTGGGAGTGTCCGGTCTCCGAGCCATGATAGTCGACGGAAGTCCCGCAGTCAAGCACCGAGAGGGAGGCTCGAACCGAAAGCATAGGTCCCGAAACATCACCCTCGGGTCCAGCCGAAGAAGTCCAGTACCAAACTCGGACCCGAGGGCCCGGTTGGAGTAAGGGTCGGAGCCGACCCTGAGATCTCCACCGGCTCCAACAGCACCTGCTCCACGGAGCCGAAGCAGTCGGAGGAGGAATGGCAATGGGTGGGCCATGGTCATCGGCTCCGAAGCCAACTGGGTCGGAACCGAAACAAATTTTGGAAGACTGGGGACTGGAACAGTCTTTGGAGCACCCTGTCTATATCAGAATCCGACATCCTCAAGACCGAGAGGAAACAGAACGGGTTCGAGAAGGCCTCTCCATCGGCCCCAAGGGACTAGGGGACCGGCTCGAGGCGACTCGATGAGAATCGGCGCTGAGGGAATACTCACACCAGATTCCATCGGTGCCGAGGTAGACTTCGCCGAGGAGGAAGTGTCTGAGCGGGCGACCCTTGTCTGCTCCGAGAGCAGTGGAGCCGAAGGTGACCCGCCTCGATGCCCCAGCCATCGGCTCCGAAGCCTGAGGAGTCGATACTGGTGGCATCGAGGCAGACCGTTCCGACCTCGGCTCCAAAGTCTTTGGAGCCGAAGGAGAGGCCTGCCTAGGTCTCTTGGCAGTCGGATCCGACGGACTGGTCGGAACCGAAGCCCTTTTCTTTTTGGCAGGAGCCGGAGAGGATGCCAAGGCTTCTTCAAAAGAGGGTTTAATTAACCCCTTAAGAATCAATTTATTTTTCCTCTCCTGGAGGACCCTTGAGGAAAAAGCGTGACATACGCTGCATGACTCCTGCAAGTGCTTTGCCCTAGACAATATACACAGAGCAAATGATCGTCAGTAATAGACATCTTAAAACCACATTTCGAACATTTTTTAAAGCCCGAAGGCCTAGGGGTTTGAGACATGATGTTAAACAATTCTTTGACAGGAATTCAAACAACTATAGATTTGCTTGTGATAAATCTAAGCTTATAGTTAAAGTTTAACACAAACACTAGCTGTAAATGACAGGGAACTCTCAACTACTGTAGACTAGAGACCCTGAAAGGTTTTCAAAGGTTGACCGTCTGGGAAGGCCCTGGATGTAAGGTAAATAAAACAAACTCAACCCAATCACACACAACAATCTTCACAATCCAAACGTACACAAAGAAGCGATAGCCGTTAAAACAGCTTTTGTGACCAAAAAACAGCAAAAAACTGACAGAAAAGTAGTTAATAAAAGCTACTCAGCCCAGCCAGCTCGAGACCACGCCTTCGCAGGGAAGCGGCAAACGAGATCTGGGGGACTGGTAGTGGTGCATCCTGGGATATAGTAAGCTCAGCCAATAAGAGACTTCGCTCTTTGGCATAAGCGTGCCGAGTCGGAGCCGAGGGATCGGCTCCGAACCCATCATTCAGAATGTAGGCGAGATAGGATCACATAACATCCTTAGTTTCCTGGTGTGAATGACCTGAGACGTACCTCCCTGGACTACATGAAAAGAGACATAGAGGAGCTCTCTGAGCATGTAGCCCAGGCCGGTATGACCCTGACCTTGAGTAGCATCTTACCCTCACCAAGAATGATACCACAATATGAAGACAAGATGATCAATTTCAATAATTGACTTAAGTATTGGTGTCATTCAAAGGGGATCCAATGCCTGTCAGCCTGGGATGACATGCTCGACAAGCCACGATGCTTCGCTAGGGACGGCTTGCACCTGTCACCCCTGGGCTTTCGGATATTGGCAAAGGCTCTTGCTACCCCCATAGTGCCTTTTTTAGGCAAGGCTCAAAAGACAAACCCACCTCCATAGGTATCACAAGGGATAAGAAACTAAGAGTAATGCTACTCAACGCCAGAAGTCTAAACCTCAAGATGCACGCACTCTAAACTCTCCTTAGCACGGAGAACATCGATATCTGCTCAGTAACAGAAACCTGGTTCAAGGATCCCGGGAGCACCCCAGCACTACCAGGTTATACCTCATACCATGCTTTTCGGGCCCAAAACTTGGACCGAACCACAAAAGGAGGGGGAGTATCAATATTCGTCAAAGATACCCACACCTCCATGTTGGCGGCACAGCACGAAGCATCAGAGACTATCCATGTGCAACTAACAGTGGGTAAAACTGCCTTCCAGTTTATAGCCTGCTACAGACCACCCTCCCAAACCCAGGAACCCCACTCGGCCTTCCTGAGAACACTGGAAAATATGAAGGTCTCTTCAAACACCATTATATTGGGCGACTTCAACTACCCAAACATAGACTGGGAACATTACTCTAGCTCCAACACCCTAGCCCAAAGGTTCCTAGAATTTATAAACTCAAATGCTATGGTACAACTTGTTACCACTCCCACAAGAGGGGAAAACATACTGGACCTGATCATCACCAACATGGGGACTCTATGCTCCAGACCAGAAGTGTATCCCTCACTGGTAAGATCAGACCATAAACTAATCTCACTGGATATTCACATCCCGACCCCACCCCCTGCCCAGAAAACCACAGTGAAAAACTTCTCTAAAGCAAATTTCACACTCCTCAAAACCAAGGTGGAATCCTTCAAAGCCCCCGGAACTGTGGAAAATACGGCCCAGACTGCAGAATCCTTTATAAACGCATTCTATGAACACCTTCAGAAATGCATGGATCATGCAATCCCAAATAAAACCAAGAACCAATCCTCCAAAGGCAGTCTGGTGGACCCCAGCCATAATCAAACTATACAATAGAAGGAGGAAGCTACTACATGATAGAGCAAAATCCCAAAAAGGGAAGGCATCTCTGATCAGTATTAGCAAAAAACTACAGGCACTCATAAAATCGTCTAAGGCCAGCTTCGAGAGAAAAATTGCACAGGACACTAAGGATAATCACAAGGCTTTCTTTAGTTATGTTAGGAACCTGGGTGGGAATTCCCAGATATGCTCAGAATTAGTCCAAAATGACAAAAAATACACCGAACCCACAGACATTGCCAACATCCTAGCCGACAGGTTCAGCGCAAACTCCCCCCCCCCCACCAAAAGGGCAAATATCTATCCCAGCGGAGTGCTGCCCCCCTGACATCTCAGATGTTCAGTAAGAGCCACCCTCTCCAAAGCAAAAAACAAACACAGCATCAAGGGGACCAGACAGTGTCCCGGGCTGCATCCTACATGAACTCCAAGAAGAGCTAAACCCAAACATAAAACTACTGTTTAATCTCAGCCTTACTACAGGATATGTACCCAAAGAGAGGCGTACAGCAACAGTGGCCCCTCTCCACAAAGGTGGTGCCTCAACGGATCCTGGAAACTATCGCCCCATAAGCCTGACTAGCTTGGTCTGCAAAGTTATGGAAAGGATCATCATGGACCTCATAAATAAAGATATTGGGGACCTACAGACACTGGATCCTACCCAGTTCGGCTTTGTTAAGGGCAGATCCTGCCTCTTAAACCTGGTCGATTTCTTTGAAACAGTCACCAAGGCCATTGAGGAGGGGAAGGTGGTCCACACAGCCTACCTGGACCTCGCAAAAGCCTTCGATAAAATACCCCACTCGGGCATTATAGATAAGCTCACCAGCTTAAATATAAACCCCTATGTCACTAGATGGGTTGCAAACTGGCTCAAGGACAGAACCCACATGGTTACAATTGCTGGAGCCATGTCAGACTCCAAACCAGTTACAAGTGGCATCCCACAAGGCTCAGCCCTGGGACCTCTCTTGTTCGGTATATATTTCTCGGAGGTACAGGCCAACACGGAAGGACTGTGGCTGACCAAGTTCGCAGAGGACTGCAAACTGGGTGCCATAATCAACTCTCCAGCTGACACAAGCATCCTCCAAAAGGGCCTCATAGAAACAGACAACTGGTGCCAGAGCCATGGCCTCAAGCTAAACGCCAAAAAGTGTATAGTCATCCCTTTGGCAAAACAAAGTGCCCACAAATTACCACATAGGTGGTAATCCATTAAGTACAGAAGAAGTAATTAGGGACCTGGGGACCCAAGTTGATAGCAATCTCTCATTTGACAACCACGTGGCCAAAGTGGTTAGAAAAACATTTTATATAGCCCACCTAATCATGAAGGGATTCACATCTAGATCAGGGGAGGTCATCGTGCCTCTTTACTCATCCCTCATCAGGCCCATAATTTAGTACAATGCCCTTTTGGGATGCACCTTACCAGACACCTGCAGCAACTGGAAAGACCCCAAAAGTACCTCACCAAGAGGATCAAAGGGCTCAAACAGATGCCATATGCTGCCCGGTTAAAGAAACTCCAGCTCTACTCAGTGGCATACCACCTGCTCAGAGGCGATCTGTGCCTGACGTATAAAGCAATGTCCAACCCGGAATTAATGGACATGCTGCACCTCAGAAAATCCAAATCCCATCGAGCCACGTGCTCGAGAGACTTGAACCTCAGCACTGAAATAAATAGGACATGCTGGAGGGACAGATTCATAACCCAGAGGCTCCCTTCACTCTGGAATAAAATCCCAGTCCAGGTTAGGCAGAGTCCCTCAGCGACTCTCTTCAAGAGGAATCTTGATGTGTGGATGGGAGATCGTAGGTTTACCCCGGGTATCACTTCTGTGTCACTGTTAGACAGAGGCACAGTATACTAACCTCGAAAAAGGGCATAGCAAAATTAATTTAAAATGGGTGGCGAAAGCCAAACACACTCTGGCTAGGCTTATAAATGCCCTAGGCCAGATAGCCTAGTATGAACCTATGAACCTATAAATACAATGATGACTCTTTCTCCAATGCCTTTCCTCAGGTTAAAGGGGGACTGTTTAAAACACTTACCATTAGATGAGCCATCTTTAATCAGATCTTCTTAAACTTACTAGATGAGCAGGCATCACTTAGCAATCATGCAGAACATCTAAATATGCATCCTGGGTAACTCAAGCCACTAAACAAATCATGTGACTTACTGACAAAGCTTGGAAATCTAGCAGAACAACAAAACCCTTCCACGCTGCCAGACCTACTTCCATCTACAGAATCAAGAAAAAGCCCCTGTAAAAAAAGGACGAAAAGAATTACTATGCAAATATTCAGAACACAATGTAGAGTAATCCAAAAACTTTCTGGTCCACCATCAACAACCTCCTTCACCCATGATACCAACAGCACTACAGCAAAATCCTTTAACTCCTGTTTCACTAACAAAGCAGGCACACTAAGTACGTCACAAGATCTCAACCATACCGTATTTCAGGACATCCGAGATGGCAGCACATTGTGTAACAGCTTAATTTCAGCTCTTCCAAAAAGAGAACAGAAACTCAGAAGAGACACCCAGCAAATTTGTATTTTTTGGGTAAACTTCAGCAACTTGGTAGTAATTGCACTGCCTGGATGCCAGTGAAAAAGAAATTCAGAGAACCTGAAAGAAAATCAATCACAAAAAGTGAGGAAAAAGCAATGACTGGGAGGAATCCTGAAGCTGTTCAGCAGAAAGCAGTGCAAGCTCCAGCTTTGGTGCAAGAAATGACTTCCAATAACCTAGAGGAAACAAATAAGTCAAAGGTACTCAGAGCTGGTTAAAATAAACAAAACACTTATGGAGTACATTAACTCAAATAACAAAAGGCTAGACAAAACAGAAGAAGCTTTTAACAGATACTAAGACAAGGTGATAAAACTGCAATAAAATCAGAGGCTGAAATGAAGTAAAGGCTGGCTGAATATGAGACTGATCAAGAAGAGATGCTTTTAAAAAATAACAGAATTAGAGGACAGAGCACATAGGAAAAAACTGAGATTTTCTGCTGTACCAGATAAGCTGGAAGGAACAAACTGTATTAATTTTATGAAAGAACAAATAAGCAGCTACACTGGTATCCACAGTAGGAGTTGTTAATTGAAAGGGCACAATGTGTGTATGCTCCAAACCTGGCCATGAGAAAGCAACCTAGATCTTTAATAGTAAAGATGCAATCCTACCAGCAGAAGGAGCTGATTCTGACAAAACTGTGGCAGGACGACAAAACACTAAAAGTGGGTAACCCAGGACAGCATGATTACTCACTGTAAACCTGGCAGAAGAGGAGCAAATTTATTCCACTAATTGGGGAATGTTGAGAACCCAGAGTGAGATTCAAACTGCTGTATCCAGCTATCTTCAGAATATTCTTTCCTGGAGGGATAAAATCATTTTTGATGTAAAACATGCTAAGGAGGAAATATAAAAGTTTGTCCCAAAAAAAGTGAACTGTGAAACAGAAGGAGATTCTGCTTCTTCATCGGAGGGCCTGTGCCAGTGAAACTTCCAATGTTTCAACAGAAAATGCTTGAGAGACCAACAAAAGTACAAGAGTTGACTAGAAGAACCGACAGTACATTGGAAATGAGGCAGAGACTGGATTTGGGAGCTGGAGATAAACAGGAATAAAACCAGTAACCCGGAAACTGACAAATGTGGGATTACAAAGCATTATTATATTTGAGAAACATGACAGAACAAGAAAACCTGGAAATATTGGGCTTTGTCTTTGTTAAACTTGTAGGGTACTCTAAAGCATACGCCCTACTTCATGTCATTAATGCTTAGAGGAACACTTAGGTAAGGGGAAGAATTAAATGTAAGTAAAAATTTTGTTCTTAACAGTAATATTTTTATAGTGTAAGATATAGTCTACATGCACTAAAGTCAATTATTTTCAACTGTAATGGGGATACTAAAGTAAACTGGTGCTCCTGTTTTTTTTTTCCTTATTTTGTTCTCTCTCATTTTTCAATTTTAAGAAATGTTGGCACTGCAGTGTAAAAAATGTATGGTCAAAAACAAGAAAAAATAATGTGTTTTTCTCATTCTTGCGTAGGGAAATGAGTGGATTAAGGCCTTGGCTTAATCTAGTAACAAGTTTTAAGAGAAAGCAAATAAATAAAACAGAACATTGAATATAATAAAGCTTTCCTCTTGCAAATAAATAAATGCTTGCAGAAGCAACTCTATCTGGTTCTCATGTCTCCGTGCAGCCAATCTGATAAAGAGCAATAAAAACAGAATACTTCTTTCTTTCACTGGAATTTTTTCAATGGCTAGGAGATGTTTTCCGAAAGCATTCAAGTGTTTTCTCATTCTGGGAGAGCAATAAAGATAAGACAAAAACAGACAGCACTTAGTAGAAGCACAAGCTGTACCATTCACCTTATAATGGATAACCTTCCTTTTAGGCTAACCCAAATCTGAAAGTGTGGCTGTCAGTTTGGAGCAATTGTTCCTATTAGGAAGGTACAACTTCAATATTTGAAGATGTACATAGTTTTGTGTGCTAGTATTAAGTTAATAAGTTTTAGAGGTGTACTGGAGGTGTATTTGTTTTGTTTTGTTTTTTTGTTTGAAGGCTTTCAATATAACAAAAAGTTTTGTAAGATGTGAAATAGGCTCAAATATATCCAACAAGAAAAAAGAAGTTATGACTTACCATAACATTCCATCTCTGTTGCCAATCTTCATCTACTCTTGACTTGTGGATATGGTTCTGATCCTCTGAACCGATCCGGCCGATATATAGCTCACATCAGCCAAATGTCCTCGCCAATGCCCAGGCTCTCTCTGATCCCCTGCCCCCTATTCCCTCCCGCCCCCACTACCTCTACATTTATAGTAATCACAGCCACACCCACTGCTCACCCTCACATCACCTCCACCAATCATAGCTCTTCAAGTTAGATCACATTATACCACACCAACTTCCTCCACCGCAAAATACTCCCAACCACTCATTCCCACTAGGCATTATTTACATCATCCACACTACTACTTACCCATCCACATATAGTGCAACCCTATAATTGCTATCCAGACCTCCACCTAGAACCAACTTAAACTTTATAACCATGACTATCACATGACTATGTCTAGTCTATCTTCTCATAATTCTTTATAAACACCACAAGTTATCACTCTAGCAATATCCCTAAACTTAGTAGCACAACACTACATTATGCACTCTCATACAGACACCGCACATTATAATAATATCTGCCCCCACTTGTTCAAGAACTACATAACAGACCAATTCAGAACTAAACACACATGCTCTCATTCCTACTTCAAAATAAACACAATACTTTCTCACACTCATCACCAAACTCCAACATCTATATCACCATTTTAACACCAGGCTCACCACTAATGGGGATATCCACCCCCAACTCAGGCCCAAATCCATCCTATCCAACACAAATGTCAAAACACAACACCCCCACTATCTTCACCCCTGGGAAAATCAACAACAGCAGCAAAACCAACCATCCTTTCATGATAAATATTAATATCAGAAGTATCAAAAATAAAATACCTGAACTCCAAGCCACAATAGCACACTACTCCCCAGACATAGTTACTTTAACAGAAACCTGGCTAAATAAAAAAATAGCTAACTCAAAAGTTCTCCCTACAGGCTACAATATCATTAGACAAGACAGACCACTTCATAAAAGGGGTGGAACTGCCTTACTGTACAAGTCCAACTTAACTGTACATCAATTACCAAACTCCTACCCTTCCCCCAATAATTGGGACATACTTATCTCAATTTCAACTTCACCCTAAAAAGGTCATCACCACAACTGTGATCTATATTCCACCTGGTAATATACCTGCTGGCATTGAAGACTTCTTATTCTGGTGTTCTTCCACATACTCACAAGAAACCCTTATTCTGGGGGATTTCAACCTAGACTGGTTCACCTGCATATCAGAACCACCAAGTAATCTAATAAATCTCCTTGACTACCAGCAGCTAGTCCAAATTCCAACTAGATGTGATGTTGTTGTGTCTTTTGGCTTATCCCGGTTAGGGGTCGCCACAGCAGAACTCCGGTCCGCTAATGTTTGGTAGTGGATATTTACGTGCCGAGTTACCAGTCCTGATGCACAACCTTCAACGAAGGCACGCCCATTCACGCATGCCTCCACACAGAAGATGCTCTAGCTGAGAATCGATCGTGACAACGTCTTCCTGTGAGGCAACAACGCTACCGCAGCACCACTAAAAGGGAATCCATCCTTGACTGGGTCCTAACTAACAACCCTACATTGTACCCCCACGGAGGCAGTCCCCCAGACACCTTAAGTGACAATAACATAATATACCTTATACGTAGTAGAATAAGCATATGCAAAACCACTAACTATATATCCACTAGAAACACAAAAAAATTCTCTTCTGAGGTCCTCAATACTTTACTGTGTAACTGTGACTGGACCCCCCCCCCCCAAAAACCCTCCCACTTGACCAGGCTGTAGCATATTTCAACAAAACATTTCTACAACCCCTAGACACTGACGCTCCATTGCGCAAAATTAAGGTTAGAACCTCTACAAACCCCTGGCTCAGTAAAGAAACCAAACAAATCCTCAAGTCCAGAGACACTGCCTGGCTTTACTATTAAAAAAAACAAAAACACAAAGCCTAAGTACCAAGAACTGCGCAACCATGCAAAAAAAACGCATTAGGCTGGACAAAAAAGCCTACTACACAACATTACAAACTAAATACCAACACAACCCCCAAAAATTTTGGAAAAATGTAAAGCAGCTACTAAAACCTACCCAAAAGGCTACCCCCTAAACCAACCACCTCGACACTAAAGTTCCCATCGAAACACAATTCACCTCCCACTTTGTGAACTCAGTTCTATCCTTAGTATCACAGGACAGTTCCTTCCTCACCACCCCCCCCCAACACAAATAACATTAATACAAGCTTTACCCTCAAAATAGTTTCCACCACTTCAATCAAAAGTATGCTCTCAAAACTAAAAACCTCATCAACAGCAGCCGACTTACTCCCCAGCTATTTCTTGAAACTCACAGCAGATGCTATTGTTATCTCAATCTCCACTCTCATAAACAGATCAATTGTTGAAAACTATGTGCCCAAACTTTGGAAAATATCCTATGTTACACCCATACATAAAGGCATGACCTCCGCTGAATTTAATAACTACAGACCCATTGCTTTACTCTCCCCCCTGGCCAAAATCCTAGAAAAATGCATCCATACCCAGGTGCTAAAATATCTCCTAGACAGCAACATTCTGTCACCTACTCAGCATGGTTTCAGACCTGCTTATAGTACTACTACAGCCCTCCTCTGCTTCAAAGACACAGTAAAGCGTCTCAAAAACGAAGGCCTGCAGGTGTCAACTCTTTTTTTGGATATGTCCAAAGTATTTGCACAGTCTCACACCAAATCCTGCTAAACAAATATACCCTATCAAATTCCACTCTTACCCGGTTCCAAAGCTACTTAACTGACAGGTACAAAGCTGTGAAATGGGAAAATCATCTCTCTCCTCAGCTGCCCATAACTATAGGAGTCTCACAGGGTTCTATCTTAGGACCACTACTATTCACAATCTTCACAAATGACCTCCATACCTCCACACAGCATGCATCTATCATTCAGTATGCAGATGACACTACCTTAATCTGTACTGCACAAAACATTCCCACCTTCCTGCAAACAACCCAGCTAGCATTCTCTGACGTTGAAAACTACCTTACCAAAGCCCAGCTTATCCTCAATCCAAAGAAAACTCAGCTCATGATTATAACCAGTTCTAACAAAAACACTGATAACAGTCAGTTCACTATCTACTCCACAAATACTACTCCAGTTGCTCCAGTGGCACAGCCTAAGCAATTGGGAATAACCATAGACTCCCACCTAAAATTTGATAGTCATTTCAACTTAACTATTAAAAAAGTACATGCCAAACTGGGATCACTCTACCGTATCAAACCATTTCTTACTAACAACACAAGATCAGTCATTGATCGTTCCCAACGTCTATACACCCTACTCTATGCATCTCCCATTCCGACTAATCTCAACAAAACTGAACTAAGCAAAATGGAAGCCTGCTATAACAGAATTGCCTGCTTTGCTGCAAATTGCTCATATAGAACTCATCATTGTACTGCTTTCAGACAGCTCCACTGGCTTAAACTGCCCAACCTCCTAACCTACATTCAGCTCTGCCTCTGTCATTCAATTTATTACCTCCCCAATAATTGCCCTGCCCTCAAAAACCTAGTGCAACATCACTCAGCCAAAAGCCTCTTAGATCATCAAGCAAACTACTACTAGAAGTCACCAACAGCTACAATAGCTTTGGAGATGCACTATATAGTAGTTCAGTGGCTAAAAAATGGAACTCTGTCCCCACCAGCATTCAAAACACATTATCCAAAGCCTCCTTTAAAGACCTCATCAGGCAACATCTCAAGCGAAGTTGGCAGTGCCATGACTGCTTCCCAGGCTAGTGAAAGCGGATAAGGTACACATACTAAACCTAGAGTACTTGATAATAGTTTTCATTCTTACTCACAAACACTGGCTAATCTACAATATATGTACTGTACCTACGTACTGTGTATGTATTCTACTTATGTTCCAAATTTCAGCTGTACACCACAAATCTATGAACTACCTTTAGTTTTAAATTAATATTTTTTTGTTTGTTCTCTCCACTATAACTGCTGATGTGTTGCATACCACTGTAAAAACTTGTAATTTGTGTGTATACTGATCATGTCTACATAACTAAATGTATCTGTAATTTTTCTATGTGGAGTTTTTCTCCCCGGGCCTCTGCTGAAAAAGGGCCTTTTCAGCTCAGACACCCCTGGTTAACAAATGTAAAATAAAAAAAGATACAAATAATTGTTCTGATTATCTGAACAGAACAAAGCAGTTTAAACAAAAACATAACTGCCTATGCAGGTCCATAAGGTGCAAGCAGTATTTGCCTTTATTAGAAAAATTTGGGAAGAATACAGGCAAGTTTAAGATTGATTTATATTGGCCTCTGAAATCACTTTAGGAAGAAAGGACGGGGTTGTTCTAAGTGACACTCTGTCTATGTGGAAAACTAGATAAGGGAATTTTAGAACATACAGCCTGTAATTCAGAGACTCGTCTCACCGAGGTAACAGCTACAAGAAGCAATGTTTTCCAAGAAAGAAACTAAGTCACAGGTAGCTGCAGGTTCAAACGGAGGTAATGTAAGAGACTGCAATACAAAAGTCAAGTCCCACGGTGGTAGAGGATCCTTGAATGGTGGCTTTAAATGAATGGTGCCCTTAAAAATCCTTACAAAGTCTTACAAAGGCTGTTGGATAGTAAACACTGATCACGGATACCGTTATGGAAATTTGAAATAGCTGCTAAGATTGTGGAAGCAGATGCTCGTCTACCAAAGATGGTAGCTAGAAACTCTAGAACTTTTTCTACTGAAGCAGGATCCAGACCATTATTGTAAGCCTAGATAAAAAATCTCTTCCATTTACTACAGTAGAGATTCCTGGTGGATGGTTTATAGGATGCCAACAAAATGTGTCATACAGCAGATGGAATGTCTTTATGCCTAGTGACTAACGAAATTGGAGAAACCAAGCAGTCAGCTTGAGGGTCTGTAGATTTGGATGCACTAGTCTCGGAGGATGGGATAGAAGGTCCGGAACTGCGTCCAGAATCCATGGGCAGCAAAGTTAATGAGGCAAAAGGAAGGGAAACTATATCTGTCGAGGCCAGTATGGTGAATGAAGATTACTTTGCTCCTCAACGGTGCTGCTTTCTTGAGGAAAAGAGGGATAAAAAGGAATGGGGAAAGGCATAAAGGAGACCCAGGGGCCAATCCAGGAGAACAGCGTCTCTGGGGAATTCCCTCGAGGGGGAATTAGGGCAAAGTTGCTTCTGCACTTGTTGTTCAGGGTTGAAGCAAACAGGTCGCAGCAAGGCTGACCCCACTGAAGAAAGATCTTCTTCGTCAATCTGGGGTTTAGAGACCACTCATGAGACATGAGGATGCATCTGCTGAGTTTGTCCACAATCACATCTGAACCCCCCCTCCCGGGATGTGAGTTGCTATCAGAAATATGGTCAGAAGTTATGGCCAATTGCCACACTTGAAGGGCTTCCCAACACAGCGGGTAGGACTTGGTTCCTCCCTGTTTGTTGATGTACCAGACTACAGACATGCTGTCAGATTGAAGAGCCATTATCTCTTGAGGTAAGGCAGAATGAAATGCTTGCAGTGCTTGAAGCACTGCCCTCAGCTCCAGAACACTGACATGCAGACTGGCCTCAGGGGGGACCAAGTGCCTTGGACCATCTTCCCTAGATAATGCCCTACCCCCACCCCATCTGGGAAGCATCCGTGATCACTATGGCCTTAGGCTGAGGGGGGACAAAGGGACGGCCTAGAAAAATCTCCTTGGACTGCATCCACCAGGACAGACTGTTTCTGCATCGGCTGGATATAAAATAGGTGATTCATGGGGTAGGTTAGAATAGACCATTGGTTCACAAGCAGCCACTGAAGAAGTCTCATGTGAAATCTTGCCAGAGGGACTAACGTGATCCCTGCTGCCATGGAGTCCAATGCTTGCAGAATTTGCTGAGCCAGTATTTTGAATGAAGAATAGGGTGAAACTGCAATTGTATTTTCTGCAACCTGTGGTGGGGATATGATGCCACACAAGACAAAGTGTTGATACGAGCTCCAATGAATTCCATATTCTGAGAAGGGGTTAGTTAAGACTTCGCAAGATTGATCGAGATGCCCAACTGTTGAGATAGCTCCAGAATGAAATCCATTGTTTATAGAAGTAGATGCCTGGTGGAAGTGCTGAGGAGTCAGTGGTATAGGTAAGGAAACACCCAGAATCCATGCAGCCTCAAATGTGCTGTGACCGCTGCCATACATTTGGTTAACAACCTGGGGGCTGTGGTGAGACCAAAGGGCAGCACTCTGAATTAGCAATGACTGGCTCCTAGCTGGAAGTAGAGAAACTCTCGAGCATTTGCCCATCTTTATGTGGTTATATGCATCTTGAAAGCTGACAGAGCACATCCAATCATTTTCCTCTAATAAGGGAAGTATTGACTGAACAGTGACCATCTGGAGTTTTGACTGCTGGACAAATTTGCTTAGAATGCCGAGATCCAAAATTGGTCTCTAGTCCCCTGTCTTCTTTAGCACTAAAAAGAATCTCGAGTAAAATCCAGTTCCTAAATGGTCTGGTCAGACTTCTTGGATGATTCTTTTTTCTAGCAGCTTTTGTATTTCTAATGCTGCTTGATCCCTCTGACTAGGTGGAATGTCGGAGAAGTCTTGTTTGGGTTCACGGGTAAAGAGTGAAGGGGATTAAATAACCACTGGAATTAATCCTTAGCACCCAGGCATAGGCAGTTATGCATCGCCAGGCGGTTGGGTACAAGAAGAATATTCCTCCAACTGCCTCTAGAGGCAAGCAATCAGGCCCCTTTTCAGGAGCACTGCTAGGGTTGACCAGAGAAGAACTCCTGGGAACCCTGATTCTGCGGACCACCCCTGTCTCTGGGATGGTGTCTTCCAGTGTGTCTCCCCCCTCTGCCCAGAGGGGAGTCAGTACCATGTCTGTCCTGGAAAGGCTTCTGGGACTTCTTGAAGCACATTTTGCCACTCCTTTGATTCCTGGAGAAGGATTGTTGAGGAGTGGAAAAATGTATGCCCACAGCAGACAATCTTTTCATCCTTTTACACCTGGACAGAGCTTCCTTAACTTTGGGTCCAAACAATGATGATCTGTCAAAGGGAGCATTGACGAAGGAAGACTTGAATGGTTCTGCAAACTTGCACAAGAGCATCCAAGCATGTTGTTGAAAAGCAACCCCTGAACCTGCTGACCTCATCGCCCCTTTGGCTGCATGCGCAATGAGCCTCATGGACAAATTTGAAATAGACTCCTGGGTAGCTAACTGGGAGGCCACACCTTTTCTTAGACCCCCCTCAGCCACTGCTCCCACTAGGGTAAATGACACCTCCTTGACCACACCCCTCTGAAGTCTAGTAAAGTGTGCCAAAAAGTTTGAGGACCTCACGGAGAAGGTCGATGATACATAGACCCACTTCCCAAATCTGTCCATCGCCCTGGACTCTCTGTTGGGGGGGTACAGTAGACCTTTCTTCGGCTAGTTCTTTCTTGGTGGCAGCCGCTACCACCATGATATTAACTACTAAGCCCTTTGCCCAATGTGGATGGTTCTCAGGAGTGGAAAGTATTTTGTCAGGTCTCTGGGGGACTTCTACAAAGTCAGAACCATTCCAAGCCCGCTGAGTGATCAAGTTAATTAGGTCGTCAGTGGGCGGGGTCACCCAGGAGGTAGACGGGTGAGCACCAATGGCCTGCAAGTACACAGATTCCTCAGAGGAAGGGTCTTTCAGCTTCCAATCACCCCTCTGTTTTAGGATCTCAAGAATGTTTTCAAAGGAGACATCTTCCGGGGATGACAGTGGGGAACCATCCCCATCATCGAAATCAGTGTCCTCCATGATGGATTTTTTGGGAGAATCAAGGTGTTTCCCCTTACACAATCTCTTCTGAGGTGGCTCTTCAATAGAAGCATCTGAAGATGACTTGGGAGAGGGTACACCTTTTGTACGCAAGTCTTGTGACCTTGGAGCTCAATGTCCAGGAATAGAGGTTGGTGGTAGAACTGATAAACCTGGGATCAAAGGGAGAGATTCCGATAACATAGGAGCCACCTGAGACGAGGCAGTGGCCAAGACTCTTTCCATGGCTTGAAAGGCAGACCCCCCCCCCCCCAGGAGGGATGGGAGCCTGGAATCGAGACAAACTCAGAACCGGAGTCACACCCTGCCCCAAGAGACCCACCTGACAAACCGAAACTGAAGACAGGTCCTCTATTGGAGCAGCCCAAAGAGGCAAGGCTGGCTCCATAGAAAAAAAAATCAGCGCTGACTCGAACCCCATGGGCCTGACAGCAAATACATGGTCCCGTGGACCTGTTGGGCCCAAAGGCACCAAAGGCAAACACAAAAAGGTTGTCGGTGCCAAAGTCATTGGAACCTGTGAAGTCAGAGCAGAGAGCTCTACAGCCTATGAAGCGGTCAGAGGAGGAGAATAAGAAGGGGTCAGAAAGAAACCCCCTGGCACCAGAAGGGAAAGGGGGCTGAGAAGGTGAGGGAAGACCCCTAGCTGTCAGGATCTGATCCACCAACCTTACTATATCAACTTCTGAGAGACTTTTGAGGGAGTGAACAGACAATCCAGAAGGAGACTCTGGTCTCTCTAGAAAGGGGCTAGGGAGTTGTCCAATGGAGGGGTAATAAGTGGTCCTGGCCTGAGTAGAAATATCAGTCTTCGGCACTATCTGCATGGGTGTAGGAGATATTGGCACCAACACAGCAGCAGTGCCAATTGGTGCCAGTGTCGGGACAGCAGCCAAAGTAGAGGCAGTACGAGTCGTACTTTGAGTGGGCGTAAGGGTGCCGAAGATTCAGTCCATTCCAAAAGTTTTGGAACCTTAGACTTTGGTTCCAAAGAGGAACCTGCAGATAACATGCTTATCCATTTTAACAGTCGGTGCCGAGGGAGATGTCGGCACCGAATTGGAAGTTCTGGAACCAGAGGCGACTGGTCTACCTTGGACAAGGCTTCTTCAAAAGGGGCTTTAAGAAGCCTTTTGAAAATAAGCTTATTCCTATGTTCTACCAGGGCTCTATTACTGAAACCCTGACAGACTAAGGTCAGTACTTAAGTTGGGTGCACCCAAACAATAAACACAACAATCATGGCCATCCAAGTCTGGCATTTTCCTGCCCCACTGTTTACACTGTTTAAAACCAGTAGTGCAGCTTTTGGATTTATCTGCCATCACCCTAAATAAAAACCAGGAGAGGCAGAAAGAGGCGGAAAGAGGAGAAAAGCCAACAAACAGTCACATTGCAAAGGAAAGCACTACCAGCAATGGTAGAAAAAATACCTAATGGTAAAGGAGAGGCGGGAAAGGGAACTACCAATGATGGTAGGGGAAATTACCAATGGTAAACGGAAAAGTAACAAACACACTCACACTAAAAGGATAGACCAGAAAATTAAGGATTCTAAAGATTTTAGAGATTAATATCAGTAACCAAGGTAGAGAAAAAAGGGACAAAAATATAACGTTTTACTTGGCTATGAGAGAGGAGTCGGCTGACGTGTCCTGCTGTAAGAGCCAAAACTGGATCGGAGGTAATGTACAAAGGGGCACTGTGGGTAGACTAGTAGCTCAAGAGTTTTTTTTGGTAGGTGCGAGCTATATATCGGCTGGATCAGTTCCGAGGATCAGAACCATACCCACAAGTCAAGAATAAATGAAAACTGACAACATCAGATCAAGTGTATAAAAGATCAACCTGCCAAACATCTGTGTGTGTGTGTGTGTGTGTAACAAAAGCTGGAACTAGATACTTTAAAAAAGCTGTTACAAATAAAAGGTGGGAATAATAACATAATGATGCTTTCTATGTTATCTTTAAATGTCTTACAAGTATATACAAAAAAAAAAGTAGTGAACTATATTAAAAAATGTAGATTGCAAATAGCTATGATATAGGGGATACTTTTGGAAAGAAATGAATGTGTGAATTTGATAAAGAAAGGTTTTCAGGATGGTTATTCATCAGAATGCCAGGGACAAAGGAAAAAGGAATACTTATGTTAAATGCAAGATGAGCTCCAATAGTGATACCAGTGGATGAAAAAGATAATAATGGTAGATTTGTAGTACTAAGGGGCTACTGGCAAGGGAAATTATTATACTGGCATGTATTTATATTCCACCTAAACTGCTATAATGGAGCTTTTCTGCGAAAACAATCAGTTTTCAGCAGAGAATATTACTTATAGGTGGGGACTGGAATTTGATTTGCTGTACAGATGATGTGTCTGGGGGGGCCCAGAAGGGAAACTATAACAAAGGAAGGTAGATTTTTGAAGAAATGTATGAAAATATTTGGCATGGAAGATGTGAATTCAGTAGTAGAAGTTTGGAATGAATTTACATATTATTCTCCAAGATACAAAAATTGGGCTAGGCCAGGCAGATCTTACATTTAACAGGAACATGTGCATTTAACTGAAAGTTTTGATATGCATCCAATAACTAACTATTTCAGATCATCTGCCAATAATAACCAAAATAAAAACACAGTGTAATGAAATAAAAATGAAACACTGGCACTTTCCCACCTATCTTTAGAAAAGGAAGAAATTTAAGGAATGGGTAGTGGAAATTATTTGGGAGTTATTATAGACGATAGAAATTTCTTTTGAAAATATAACTAAAGAGTGGGAGAAAATCAAAGTGGAGTTTAAAAATAGGGAGGAAATAAAAGACAGACAGATATGGTGAAGAAGTAACAAGAAGTATTTAGAGGGACTGACAAATGGTAAAGTATTACAGAACAGGCAAAGTCACAAAGGATAAGAGGATCGATTGCAAAATGCTAAGCAGAAGATAATGGATTACCTTGATAAAATGCATGAGTGTAGAAAGATTGTTTTTTTTTTTTTTTGATAATGCCAGAGCATAAAAACTTTTAACTCAACAACTCAAGCAACAGAAAATAGAAAGGGTTGTCGCCAATCTTAGGGAGCCTATACCAACGAAGATAACAAGAGATCCTGTAGGGGTACTAGAAATATTTTGGAAACTTTATGAAAGTCTGTATAAAGCAGAAAAATATGGAGATCAAGAAAAGATACAAATGGAAATGTTTATGGAATAATTAAATATGCCAAGGTTAGAGGTAGATGAGGCCCAATTACTAACAGTTAGGCTTGAGGAGATTAGATAATATAGTGATATATAACCAATCCACAGGAAAGTCCCCAGAAATATATGGTATTTCTATGGAAGTGTGGAAGCTAGGAGAGAAAAAAACTGATAAAGATCTGGAAGGTTTTGTTTAATAGTATTTTAAGAAAAGGAGACGGACCAACATACCGGAAGAAAGTAGCGGTAGCTGTAATACCTAAAGAGGGTAATGATCCATCAGATTCAGCTTCATACAGGCCATTTCAATCCTAAACCACGATTACAAACTGTTTATATCTCTAACGGCTAAAAGAATGGCAAAGGTGATGCCAAAAATTGATGGATATAGATCAATGTGGTTTTGCGGTTTAAATGACTGACTGTTGAAGTGATACCCCAACCCCATGTGCAAAAAAAAAAGGGGGTTGTGGATGGATGGACGGACAGAGGGCTGTCGGAACGACCAACAATGCACTGTTGGCATTTATGGAGTGTGATTTAAGAAAAAGAGCAATGAGAGGACAAACAACAAGTTACACATTTAAGTCAAAGTATGTTTTTTTTTTTTTCAGAAAACGTGAAGGGGTCCCAGAACAAACTGCCTTGAAAGTGTTGAAAACAAGGTAATTTATGCAAGCAATAATGCCCAACAGGGTGTGTGTTACTATGACAATGCCTGCCCAGGGGTATTCTAAGGGGGTGGCAGGCCTAAACACCCCAGGAAGGGCATTATTTCCACAATAACACACCCTGGAGGGCATTACTGTGCTTAGAGAATGGGCTGTCTGTAAAACTTCTGTGTTTTAACTCCTTATTTTTTATTACTATATTATTTCATTATATATTTTAATGCAAAATAGTTCCTCCGCCTAATGTTTCAAAGCTGCTTTAGTATATGTAAATGGTGCTGGAGGAAGCGTTTACATCTAAAACGCATCATTTTTTTTTAAATATCTAGATATTTACTTTACTTTTTGGTCCCTTCCTTCTAAAATGTGTGGTTTGTTGCCAGTCATTGGTGACTGAAGTTACTATATAATGATATAAATTTGACTTTCAGACTTTACTTCCTTTAGAAAATTCATGTTAACACAAATCCTGTTATTTAAGGTACTTTGTAATTTTATAAGAACATTTAAAATCTTTTCCCATTTTGAGCCTGTGTTCCCCCTTTATTTTAAGCTTTAGCCAGATATCTTGAGATAAAAGGTCAAGAGGTATGCAAAGCTCTTTAATGCTGCTGCCACTGGTCCATCAATCTCACTTTCTCACGCGCGCGTGCACACACACTTCAGAAAATGCATGCTAACACAAGTCTTACTTATAAAAGTAACATTTAAAACATAATCCTATTATGAGCCTTTGTTCGCCCCTTTATTTTAAGCTTTATCCAGATATCTTGAGTTAAAAATTCGAGAGATACGCAAACCTCTTTACTGCTGGTGCTGCCAGTGCTCAATCGCTTTCACTCTTCATTCTCTTTCTCACTCCCACCTTATTTTCATGCATGTAAGCACGCATACACTCACATACTGAAACAAACACAGAGAAACATAAAACACACACACACTTTTGTTTCATTTAGTTTTTACATTAGCTAAACTGCAAAAGCTTTGCTTAGCAAGTGTAAAATAACATCTGATATTGTTAATCCTCGTTCATTCCTTACACATGGGTATCGGTTCCGAGCTCAGAACCGAGCCGGCCATTTTCCAAGCTCGCGTCAGCTTCAAACTCTCGAGCTAAACTCTTACCCACAATCCCCCTCTCCCTGTTACCTCAGATTTTGTTTGCCGCGTTGCCACTTGGTCGTGTCAAGCTACTTCTCTTGAGCTAAGTACAGTCAACTGTTGTTTAATAGTTTTTACAGATTACTTTTCTGTCAGAAAAGTTCATATTTTATTGTCTCTTACCCTATCGCATCTAGTGTTTATAATTTCTTCAGGTTTTTCTGCTTCTTTCTTTCTTTACCACTTTTACCGCGAGGTATTATCTCTCTACCATCATTGGTAATCCTTTTCTCTTTTCTCTCATACCTTCGGGGTACTCTCTTGTACCATTGCTGGTACCCTTTCTATTAATTGATTTGCTGTCATGGCAGATAAGAAAGGTAGTCCGGAGTTTAAGCGGTGTTCTGATTGTGGACACAAACTGCCTACTTCTGATGTACACTTTTTGTGTGTTTATTGTTTGGGAGCTTTCCATTTGTCTGTTGACCCACCCTGTACTATTTGTAAGAACTTTTCTAACAGAACCTTGTTGGAAAGGAAAAACAAGCTTTTACTGAAGGGACTTCTAAAATCTCCCTTTTCAGAGGCTATTTCTGGGTTGGAGGCCTCAACCCCTCCTAGAGCCCATAAAAAACCTTAAATGTTGCTACTAAGGCTAAATCTTTGCCTTCGTCCCTGGCTGGGGACTCCCGCCAACCAAAACCTAAAAAGGCTAAAGTTTCGGCACCGGAGCTCACTCAGTCAGCCCCAGTGCTTTCGGTGCCTAGACCTTCAGCACCGAGGCCTTCGGCTCCATTATTGATTTTGGCTCCGTCTTCTCCTGCAGCCTTCTATATATCGGTACCGAGGGGCTCCTCGGTTCAGACCATTACCACTGTATTGGCACCAACCGTTCAGTCGGCACAGACCTTGATCGCGTCGGCTCAGAGATCTTCCTCGGAACAGACGCCTTTATTGTTGACTCCAGTTTTGTCGGTTCCAGCTTTGGCACCGACCCCTGTGTCAGTGGGTCGGTGCAGATCTATGACCTCGGCACCGATGACTTCTTCTGTGCAGACAACAGTAGTCCAGTCTCTCTCAGCACCATTGTCCTCGGTGCGGTCAGATGAGATGGGTACAGAGCCTGCCCCTTCTGTGGACAGGCCGGTTTCTCCATCAGTTTCCGTGAGGTCCACTAGAAGCCCTTCCGAACATGATGTGTTGAGTCTTGTGGACCAGGTACTTTTGGCCAGAGGTATCAAACCCCTCAGGAACTATCCTTCCTTGGGAGGTGATTACCCATCTCCAAAGACCCCTTCTTATTCTACTCCTTCATTGCCTTTGAAGTCCATGGATGTAGCACAGTCTTCCCCTTCTGCGGTTTCCTTTATGGATCTCACTAAGGAACCACAGCTGCCTTCATGGCAGGAAAGTTTTGCTATGACCCAGGATGTCAGTTGTGACATGCATAGTTTGCTGCTCCACAGCCATCCAGGGACTCCGGGTCAGCAGGCTGAGTCACTTAGGGGAGGGGTGACCCCTATCCTACACATGCACTCCTCTTCGGGTGGACGAGCCTTCCAACTGATGGAGAAGGCTTTCACTGCTGCTGGCGATACCAGACTGTCTATACCTCCGTCCTCCTCTGGTACACTGGTTTCACAAGTTGCACCTAGCGGACACCGGGTGCAAGGGCTGCAGGACATATTCCCTCAGGAATCCCCTTTTCCGCTGTCTTCTCCAGCTTCTCCCGCTGAGGAGATCCACTGGAAAAGTTTGTGTAAGAGGAAGCACATGGACTCCACACAGAGGAGTCCCTCACCGAAGACACAGATTTTGATGGGGGGCAGGATCCCCTCGGTCACCCTCTGAGGTATCCTTTGGTGATATCCTCGAAATCCTGAAACAGAGAGGTGACTGGCAGTCCTCTAATCCGACCTCTGAAGAATCTGTGTTCCTGCAGGCCTTTTGCACCTGGCCCCCTACCTCCTGGGTTACTCCACCTGCCGATGAACTTGTCTGGCTCATCATGCAGCGTGCCTGGTAGGCTCCTGATACCGTCAAAGCTATTCCCAGGAGGCCAGATAAGATCTTGTCCCCTCCTGCTTCGGATCCCCATTGGTCCAAAGGTCTTCCTGTGGATGCTTTGGTGGTAGCGGCCGCAACAAAAAAAGATCCAGCAGAAGAAGAAAGCCAGACTGTCCATCCGTCTAACAGAGTCCCGGGCCCTGGACAGAATATGGAAGCGCACTTTTGCTTCAGCGACCTTTGCTATCAGGTCCCTGAATTATATGGCACATTTTATCAGGCTTCAAAGGGATCTGGTTTCTGAGCTCTCTGAAACCTTGGCTGGTGCCGTGTCTGATGAGGTCTGTGACAAAGTGGCCTCTCAGCTGGCCACCACTGAATCTATATCTAACTCCTCTATGCGACTGATATCTCACGCATCAGAAGGAGCAGCTAGAGTGGTGGGTTCAGCTGCGGTCTTGAGACGACACGCCTGGATACGCTTGTGCAACTTTGCGGAACACTAAGTCTTCGTTCCTTAATGCCCCCATTGAGGCCTCCTCATTGTTTGGGCCCAAAGTTAAAAGTACCAGATATGAACAGGACGGTAAGACCCTTTCTGCCATAGGTGTCCGTTATTCTTCCCCTTAACGTTCTTTCTCCCAAAACCAAAAGAGTGGGAAGATATGGTTCAAGAAATCTCAGGGTCCTTTCCGTGACACACAGGCAGAGTTCTCTCCCAGGGGAAACTCACAGGGAAGATGCTCCTTTCGGGGCAGAGGGGGGGCCCACATAACCAGGGTTCCAGGGATTCTTTCCCTGGTCAATCCAACCAGCGCTCCTGAAGAGCGGCCCAACACCTTTCCTGTGGAGGTGGTTGGGGACGTTTCTCCTTGTACCCTTCTGCCTGGCTAACCATCACCACCGAATCTTGGGTACAAAGGATTATAATCAGAGGTTATTATATCCCCTTCGATCTTTGTCCTGTCCCTTCAAAAAATCTTCCCGACGTTCCACCCAGTCAAAGGGAAGAAGCAGCACTAGATCTAGAAAAGCTGCTAAGAAAGAGTCTCATCCAAATAGTCCCTCCAGACCAGATAGGATCCGGATTCTACTCAAGACTATTTTTGGTGCCAAAGAAAACCGGGGACTGGAGACCAATTTGGATCTCAGTGTATTGAACAAGTTTGTGAGAGTACAAAAATTCTGGATGGTCACAATACAGTCTATCCTCCCACTTTTGGAAAAAGACAATTAGATGTGCTCTATAGATCTTCAAGATATGTACTACCACATAAAGGTGGACAGGCCATCAAGAAGATTTGTGTGCTTCCGTGTGGGAGCCAGCACTACCAGTTCAGAGTACTGCCCTTTGGACTCTCTACAGCCCTCAGAGTGTTCACAAAGTGCATGGCAGTTGTCACAGCTCAATGCGTCTTCAAGGATTCCAGGTGTTTCCATACCTAGACGACTGGCTCATTTCCGCCCCCACCAGGCATCTACTGGAAAAAGCCCTGGCATACTCTCTCCTCACTGATCAAAGGCTAGGCATAACCATAAACTGGCAAAAATCCAATCTCACCCCATCTCAGTCGACAGAATTCATAGGTGTTATCTTAGACGCAATAAAACTGCAGAGTTGCTATTCCAGAGCACAGAATTCTAAGGATAAAGCAACAGCTAATTCCAATCCTTTCAAGGGAAAACTCCATGGCTCACTCGGTTCTACAGCTGTTGGGTTCCATGGCAGACTCCATAACCATTGTTCCCCTGGCCAGGTTTCACATGAGGCTTCTACAATGGCTACTGCTCGCCCAATGTTATCCTTTTCAGCATCCTCCTTCAGCCATGATTCGAGTAACCCACAGGTGCAAACAGGATTTAAATTGGTGGATGACACACAATCTCTCACAATGGTCTCGCCCCCTCTCCCCCCAGCACTCCAAGGCCACAGTGACCACGGACGCCTCCCTGATGGGGTGGGGGGCTATGTCAGGGACAGACAGTCCAAGGCACTTGGTTCGAACTAGAGGCCCATCTGCATATAAATGTTCTAGAGCTGAGGGCGGTGCTTCTGGCGTTACAAGCATTCCATCCCCTGCTGCCGTCTGGGACAATTGCGATTCAATCAGACAACATGGTGGTCTGGTACATCAACAAGCAAGGTGGAATCAAATCTTACCCCCTTTGTCGAGAGGCCATGAGGATATGCCAATGGGCGATGGCTACTAACAGTTTTCTTCTAGCAATGCACATTCCTGGGAGTTCCAACGTGATAGCAGACAGACTCAGCAGGTGCATTCTTCAACCTCACGAGTGGTCCCTGAATCCCTTGATAGCGGCGGAGATCTTCTACCGCTGGGCCGTCCTTGCTGCAATCTCTTTGCATCCCCGACCAACTACAAATGCAGCAACTACTTCACCCTGATTCTCCCTCTTGGACAGTCACCCAGGGACGGTCTAGTCCACGATTGGCCCTCGGGTCTTCTTTACACATTTCCACCCTTTCCCCTCATTCCCCAGTTTCTGAAGAAAGCCCGTCGGTTGAACAGCAAGGTGATCCTCATAGCACCATATTGGCCTCGACAGATTTGGTTCCCCTTCCTTTGGCCTCACCTACTAGATTGACCATGGATTCTCCATCCAACCCCTGAGTTGATCTCACATCCAAAGAACCGGATTCATCCCAACTTGAACAGCCTGAAGCTCATGTCTTGGCTACTCCAATTCCCTTGATTGCCAGGCAGAATGATCTTTCTTTACCAGTACGTGATATTCTCATTGCTTCTCATAAGTCTTCCACTAGAATTACTTATCTGAGCAAGTGGAAAAGATTTACCCGTTGGCTGAAAGATAAACAAGTAGACAGCACCAGTGTCGATAATACTAGACTATCTGGCCGACCTGTTTCAATCGGGTCTATCGGCCTCTACCATTAGAGTTCATTTGGCTGTAATTTCTAATTTTCATGAGGGTGTCCAAGATTCCTCTCTTATGTCCCATAAATTGTGCAAGACCTTCATAAAAGGTGTGAATCATCTGAAGCCACCTTTTACAGAACCTATTCAACCATGGGATTTATCATTAGTTCTACAAGCTCTGACAATGTCACCTTTCGAACCTGCCTCTTCTTGCAACCTCAAGTATTTGTCATGGAAAACCTTGTTTTTGGTCGCCATTACCTCTGACAGACGTATTTCTGAGCTTCAAGCTTTATGTATCAAGAGTCCATACTTGATTTTTCATAGAGATAGAGTGTCTCTGAGAACTAATCCATCATTTCTGCCTAAAGTGATCTCTGAAATGTCCATTAATCAAGCCACTGAATTACCAGTTTTCTTTCCCAATCATTCAAACAGAGGAGAGTATTGCCTACATACCCTGGATATACACAGGCAAATCCATTTTTACTTAAATAGGACTAAACTATTTACTTTTGTAAATCTGACCAGTTATTTTGGGCCTTTTCTGAACCTAGATTAGGATCTGCTGATGCTAAGGTCATATTAGCTAGTTGGTTGAAGGACTGTGTGACCTTTATTTATACACAACGTAATATCTCGTTGCCTACTACCATGAAAGCTCATTCAACAAGGTCAGTGGCAACTTCTGCTGCCTCCATGCCAGAGCTTCTTTACATGACATCTGTGCAGCTGCAACTTGGGCTATGCCTCATATCTTCATCAATCATTACAAATTGGATTTGGCCTCCAGGGGAAGAGCATCTTTGGTTCTATGGTATTCCGGAATGTCCTTCCATGAGAGCCTCCCAGGAATAGAGGTAGCTGGGGACTCTGTCCCATGCATAAGGAATGAACGAGGATTAACAATATCAGATAAAGAAGTTATGTCTTACCATAACATTCCATCTGTATTGTTGATCCTCGTTCAGTCATTACAACCCTCCCTCCTTCCCCGTCCTGTGGTTTCTAGTGGATCTCACCATCCGGTTCTCTTAGGTTATTTGACCAGAGGTAGCCTCTACCTTCTTTGACTTGCAAACTCAATATGAAGTAACAGGGAGAGGGGGATTGTGGGTAAGAGTTTAGCTCGAGAGTTTGAAGCAGACTCGAGCTTGGAAAATGGCCGGCTCGGTTCCAAGCTCAGAACCGATACCCATGCGTAATGACTGAACGAAGATCAACAATATAGATGGAACGTTATGGTAAGACACAACTTTTTTATCTCGCTCAATCTCACTCTCACTCACACACACATACATTGACACACAGACAAGCACACACACACTTTTTTTTATACATTTTACACTCACTAAACAGCAAGAGCGCTGCTAATGGTGGCCATTAGATTTTTTTCATCCAAGCTCCATGGCAGCTTGATATGCTGATGTGAAGTGGCAGACTTGTTTTTCAGCAAGCATTACCTGTATGTATGAGAATGTTCATTCTCCAATCAGGGTGCAATCTACAGGTCGCCCATTCTCGAAAAAGAAATAATGGCAGGATCTCTTTATGGCTCTCAAGTATGCAACAAAGTCCAGAAGGTTTAGGATTTTTTTCTTGTAACTGTTTACACAGCTATCTTTATATATCAAGCAGACTTCAAAGAATTTTTTCCTAAGGTAGATACCAAATCCTGGTAATGTGATGAGAAAGAGAACTGTGAACATGTTTTTGGGAAGTGTAATGTGTTAGCAGATTTTAAAACTCCCTGCAGAGTACTCTGTCAGAAACAGTTAGGGAGCAAATGGCTGTAAATAAATTCTTTTGAGCCAGGAGACAGGATCTGAATTTCCTACAGAGAAAGGTACCAGGATATATAAAGTTTAATGCTACTGGATGCCAAAAAGAAATAACTATAAAATCTACATCTAAATCAACTGTAACTGAAGTACTAAATATTGTACAGGAGATAAAAATTACAGGTGAGATCTTTAGAAAAGGGAAGGAGCACATTACATAGAAACAAATTGCATTTGTGGAAAGAATGCATACAAAATAATGTTCAAGAGGAGGAGTGAGGTTTAAGGGAAATCATGACTTCAGCAATTTATATAATGTTAGGGTGAATTCAGTGTTAACAAGAAAGCAAATGTGTATATGGGTCCTAGCTGAATCACAGAAATTACGTTTAATCAAATTACAAATTACCGATACCAGTGTGCCGAAAGAACAATATGATGAACACTGACTTTGCCGAGTCACAACACAGCGAAAACACACCCAAGTAAAAAATAAACACCAAAAACAAAAATTTCCTAAAATTTTTGCAGGGGGGCAAGCCACCCTGTACCCCATACACCCTCATATATACCAACTCTGAGATCGTGCTACAGTGATAACAAGGGTGGACTTCTCAATCTTAACTGTAGTAAATGTTATGATGTTGTGAAAAGAATTTGCTGAATACTCAGCATTTCATTGAAACGAACTTCAGCAAAGTCAGTGTTTGGCATACTGTTCTTTCGGCACACTGGTCTCTGTAATTTGGAGTTCGATTAAACGTAATTTCGGTGATTCAACTAGGACCCATATATATATATATATATATACATACACACACACACACACACGTGTGTGTTTGCATGTGTGTATGTGTACTAAAAAGAATGACAAATGTTAATATGGCTTGTTTTATTTTCTATTAATGTATATGTGCAAACGTCTTAAGTGGTAATTTAATAAAGGTGTTTAAACAAAGAAAAAAAAACAGTAATGAGAGTTGGGTTCAGCAAAAAAAAAAAAAAACAAACTACGATTCAAGGGACTCTACAAGAGAAGATGAAAAAAAAAGGAGGACAGGCACATTGGTCAGACGTGACAGACTGCTGGTATTCAGTCAGTTTTTTCATACTCTCGTATTTGCTTCAGACAGTAAAGCCAATCAGTATGATAAAAACATGAATAAATCTTCACTCAGGGACTTTTACTGAATAAGTGTCACTCACAGTTGTCACTTGTGTACACTTACTAAACACGAACCAACTATGCATACACAACACCATGTCCACTTCACATTTACGATAAGAGGCAAAGATCTGAGCACTACTAAGTTGTTAGTAATATATATTTCATATTAAATAAACAAGATAATTACATAATTATGTACATTTGGAATACTTTTCACATTTGACAACTATCTGGGTTGGAATTACCATCTCTGAATCCCAGCCACTGATCACATTTGTTGTAAATAGTAATGCCCTTCTTTACGACATTATCACCCAGAATAGCTGCACTAGTTAGTAATACTCTGTACTGACAGCAGCTCTTCTTTATAAGATACTACCACGCAGCATAGCTGAACTACTTGGTAATACTTGGTACTGACAGCAGCTCTTCTTTATAAGACACTACCACGCAACAAAGCTGTACTACTTGGTAATACTCGGTACTGACAGCAGCGCTTCTTTATGAGATACTACCAGGCATCACAGCTATACTACTTTGTAGTACTATGCTGCACAGCTGTACTACTTGGTAATACTCTGTACTGACAGCAGCTCTTCTTTATAACATACTACCACGCAGCACAGGTGTACTACTTGGTAATACTCTGTACTGACAGCAGCTCTTCTTTATAAGATACTACCACGCAGCATAGCTGTACTACTTAGCAATACTCGGTACTGACAACAGCTCTTCTTTAAGAGATACTACCAGGCATCAAAGCTGTACTACTTGGTACCACCATGCAGCACAGCTGTACTACTTGGTAATACTCTGCACTGACAGCAGCTCTTTATAAGATACTACCACACAGCACAGCTGTACTACTTAGTAATATTCTGTACTGACAGCAACCCTTCTTTATAAGATACTACCACGCAGCACAGCTAAACTACTTGGTAATACTCTGTAATGACACAGCAGCTCTTCTTTACAAGATACTACCATGCAGCACTACTGCAGTACTTAATACTCGGTACTGACAATAGTACTTCTTTACGTATATGTTTAACATTTGTGCTGTCAATAATGCACCCCTTTTCATAAATTTAAACCATAGACGGGGCCTTCTCGGTTATTCAGGACAGTGTCCCTGCTGGCCTTGGAACAGTGACTAGAACAAGCCCACCAGGTATGTCCTTCGCTGGGGGTGCAAAGGTACTAGGATATGTACTACTCAAATATGTGGCCCGAGTTTGATGACTAATTTCTCTTAGGTTAAAGCACTGGTTAGTAAACTCCAAAAACACCACTCCACGAACCAACTCACCAAAGACAGAAAACACACACTAGACAACTGGAGAAATGGTCACCATCCACTTTTACTGTGTTCCAATAATCATAAGCAAGAATGGTGTACTTTATATACATTTCACTACACTCATACAATAATTGATCAATTAATCAGTGAGTCAAGAAAATTTAAATCCAAACTGCATCCTAAGCAATTAAAGTGCTTCAAAAACATTTAAAGTGCAACCACTTACATTCCTATTGCATTAAACATTATAATTTAAGAAGTTCATACAAAAGCACTTATGCATCTCTAAATTAACAAATACTAAAACATTTTGCCCTGCAATAATTAATCAATTAGTCAATGAGTCAAGAAAATCTACAGTGCATCCTGAGCAATCCAAGTGCTTCAGAAACATTTAAAGTCCATCGTACAACCCCCTACATTCAAATTGCATTTAACATAATTTAAAAAGTTCATGCCAATGCACCTATACTTCTTTAGATTAACAAATGCTTAAATATTTACCCTATACATATAAATCATTCATCCTATATGTCTATGCATTTTTAGAATAATGTATACCAAGGCATTTTATCCTACACGTGTATGATTATTGGAACACAGTAAAAGTGGATGGTGACTGTTTCTCCAGTTGTCTAGTGTGTTTTTTCTAAAGCACTGGTTAGTCATCCTCCCTAGAGTGAAATTTTTCTCACTCTTCTGCTCAACACCTCACCTGTTGCTATCCATCTCTCTTTCATTGGTGATCTGACCTGACATCTATGTAAGTTAATGGCTTTGGTTCTCACATGGTATGCCAAGCACTAGGCTATATAGTTATTCCTGTGTTCAGAAGAAAAATTGTTTAAAAGTTACTTGTCTGATTTCTAATTCAGACAATCAGGTTGATTAGCATGCCTTAACTTGTCTACATGTCTTCTCCATGTTCCTTGACTCAGAGAATGAGCAAACTGAATCACTTAGCCATTCCACAGACTGTAGCCATGGTCTTCCATCTAGCTCTGGATTTTATAAATGGATACCCATTCAAATGCAGGACCTGCACACCATGCACTCTTCTACCTGCTCCTGATTTCAAAATTCCAGTCCAGAATGCAGGTTCCTGTTGTGAACAGCAGTGCTGACACAACACTGATGCCTGTACGTGTATTATTTTGAAAAGTGAACACAAAAACACAATATATCCTATGCTTCAGGGCTCCTAGTATTTATAGCCCAAAACATATGTACAGATCTTTCCACAAGTACATTTGTGGCTGGATGGCAATGCATAAATGTGAAAAGGTAACGTCCTTTACCTTCATAAATATCTAAGAATGTTTTGATTAGAAGCGCAGACCACTTTCACTGCCAAATGATTCTGGCAATCAAATGGAGAAAGGAGATTTTGCCAATAGGGATTACTGCAAGTAGGGGTATACAGAAACAGGATATACAAGAGGGGGCTGGAATTTACTTGCAAAAACTGGTAAATGAACCAGGGTATCTGGAGTAAATAACTATAGAGGAAAAGGTAAAAGAACGGGATGAGGCCAAGAAGACATTCGGACTGCAGGCTAGAGACTGCCTTCCCCATCAGGGATTGATATTGGAGTATAAGCAAAGAGAAAGGGATAGGGGAATCCTACATGAAATGCCTGCTCTGGTAAAGTTTTAGTTGAATCTAGAATGGAAGCTACAGTTAAAAAGGGGGTAATTAGTAGGGCATATAAAATACTACATGATAACTATAGGAATCAAATCAAAGGAAGTTAGAAAAAAATTGGGAAGAGAGAGACTGGATATGCAATTCACAAGGAAACAACGAGAGGATATATGTATAGTTGCCAACTATGCAACAGAGTAGGATTTTTGCTTGGAAGTATCTGCAGAGGTATTTTTATACCCCAGGCAGACTGCAAAGAATTCTTCCTCAGGTAGATGGCAAATGATGGAGGTGTGATGGGGGAAGAAAGAGGTAACTGGGAACATATGTTTTAGGAGTGTAGTGAGTTCGCAGACTTTAAAAATTCCTTATAGAATAGTGTGTGACTAAGGAGATGATTTTTTGAACTGGGATAGAGGATCTGAATTGCACAAAAAGGCCTTGTTAAGTTTAAATCTGGTGGGTGACGGAAAAAAGCAAGCACTAGAAAATGGAAATCAAAATCTAAACCAACTATATTTGAGATATCGAATACTGAATATTGTAAAAGAGATGAACAGAAATGGAAGTGGGATCATTTAGAAAAGGGGAGGAACAAATTACATACAAATAAATGGTAATCATGGGAACAATCCGTGCAGAATAATACTCTGCAGGAAGAGTGAGGTTTAAGGGAATGCAGGAATTGAGCAATTTGTTACGTTGGACTGATGTTAGTTATAAAAAAGAACATATGTGATGCATAATGCATGTAACTGGAAACATATTATTGTTAGTTTCTGTTGCATTAATGTATGTTTGCCTGTGTCTTAAGCTATTGTTTTACAAAGGTGTAAAAATGTTCTGGCAATCCATTCCTACTCCTAACAAAAACTGAGTGGGATTAAAGAAATGTTCTTAGCCATAAGGAATATTTGTGGATAAGAAGAGGCCATTGTGGCTGACAATGGTTCATAAACTATGGAGGACTAAGTACAAGCACACTGTGCTTTCTAACACCTGCCATCCAGTATGATTCAGCCCCTCACCACCACCAAAAAAGTTTGCCCATGCAGGCTTTACAACTCACACCAATTCCCTACTGTATAATAGCACTGTCTGCACACACTGCATCAAGAATAGGAATAAGCCATCACTGTGACCAGCCTGGGCATGCACAACATTACATTTTACTGAAAAGAATTAAAATATGTAACTGGCGACTTGCAGAGCTCTTCCTCCAGCCTTGATCCAGACTGCTGTCACTCCAACATTAGGCTGCCGGGGGCAGCAGTTCACCTAATGAAAAATGGCTGTATTACTCTGCCTTGCATCTGAGTAGCTCAGTGATGGCAAACCTTTTTGGCTTGGCATGTCAAAAATTCGGAAAATGCCTGTCTTGACTCTGCTGGCATGTCACCCCCTGCCCCCCACTGAACAAAAGAGAAACAATTCTTTATTTTTTTTAAATAAATGAATATGTATAGTCCAATCATGTGTGCCGCTGTGCATTATAAAAGTAAAAGAAAAATCAATGACTTACAATACAGAAAACAATAACTGGACTTAAAACAGGGCACCAAAAAATTTGCCCGACTTTAATAGTAATTTTGAAATGAACTGAAAAAATTATGGAACACACTGCATTTGATTTTATTAACATCAATTGATGACTTTTTTGTTGCTGTGTTTTAATAGACAAGTGCAGGGTCACATATTTCTTGTATTTTTGTTTATTCAGTTTCTTTGATAACTCTGGTGTTGGTGAATGCTGGTGTGTCACCCAAAAAATTGTGGCGTGTCATAGGTTCGCCATGACTGAAACAGCTCAATTATTTGTAATGGCTTCTTTTTGAAATAACTTTGAAACTGTGGGTAGTTTGCATATTATTCACCAAGATCTCATCCACTCTCTTTGACCCTGAGATCATCTTTTCACACACTGTCTATTCTATGGAAATGACAAAGATTAACCCTTTATTCAATACAGTATGCAATGTTACTAGCCATGGTACCGTAACAAAAAATAAATACAACTAAAAATCAGCAGACATTTGTTGCTATCACTCAAAATGCATCTTGTACTACTTATTCGCACTCCCACCGGGGGCAGCAATATCCTAGACCTGGTCATTACCAACATGGGAAACCGGTGTTCCACACCAGAGGTCAATTCCTCGTTGGTCCGATCCGACCACAAGCTAATCAGCCTAGACATCCACATCCCACCCCCACCCCCAATTAGGGAAACCATCGTAAAAAACTTCTCCAAAGCCAACTTCACACTTCTTAAGACAGAAGTGGCAAACGTCACGACACCCATGCAGATGGACAATAGAGGTATGACTGCTGAATCCTACACAAATGCACTTTATAAGCACTTACACGAGTGCATGGATCATGCTATCCCTAACAGAACCAAGATGTTATCCTCCAAAAAAGGAAGCCAATTTGGTGGTCCTCTGCCATAAACAAACTCTACAACAGAAGAAAGAAACTGTTGCAAAAAAAGAGTAAAATCCCATGACTGGAGGAACTCCCTGGTCAACCTCAGTAAGAAGCTACTCCCTGGTCAACCTCAGTAAGAAGCTGAGATCCCTCATAAAATCCTCCAAAGCTAGTTACAAAAACAAAATTGCCACTGACTCTAAAGACAACCACAAAGCATTCTATAGCTATGTCAAGAATCTCAATGGGAACACTCAAACCTGCTCTGAGTTACAGCACAATGGCGCTAAATATACAGAACCAACTGATACTGCCAACATCCTAGCAGATAAGTTCAGTGCTAACTTTACCTCCCCCTCTCACCCCCTAAAGGGCCCATCTCTATACCGGAAGAATGCAAAGTTCCTATAATCACGGCTGCACAGGTAAAAAAACACACTCTCCAAAGCCAAGAACACAGCATCCATGGGACCTGACAATATCTCAGGCTGCGTTCTACATGAACTACAGAATGAACTGGCACCCTACCTAAGTACCATGTTCAATCATAGCCTCACCTCAGGCTTTGTACCCACTGAATGGTGCACCGCGACGGTTATCCTACTCCACAAAGGGGGGGGCCACGACGGACCCCGGGAACTACCGCCCCACTAGCCTGACGAACCTGGTCTGCAAGGCTATGGAACGTGTCATTGTGGAACTCATAAACAAAGACATTGGTAATCTCCAAACTGTGGACCCTACCCAGTTTGGATTTGTAAAAGGCAGATCATGTCTCCTAAACCTGATTGACTTCTTTGAAGCAGTCACCAAAACCATAGATGAGGGTAAAATGGTTCACACAGCTTATCTAGATCTCGCCAATGCTTTCAACACCATCCCCCACTCTGGAATTATAGATAAGCTCACTAAACTAGGTATAAATCCCTATGTCACAAGATGGGTTGTCAACTGGCTCACGGACAGAACCCACACTGTGAAAGTAGCGGATTCCAAATCCGACTTCAGACCAGTAACAAGTGGAGTACCACAGGGTTCAGTCCTGGGTCCTCCTGTTTGGTATCTACTTCTCTGAAGTGCAGGCTAACACAGAAGGTCTTTGGCTAACAAAGTTTGCAGATGTCTGCAAACTAGGAGCCATAATCGAAACTCCTACCGATGTGGACAAACTACAAAAGGGCCTCACTGAGACAGATACCTGGTGTCAAAGCCATGGCCTGAAGCTCAATGCCAAAAAGTGTATTGTCATCCCCTTTGGTAAAAACTCTGTACCCATGAACTACCACATAGCTGGTAGTCTACTTAATGCCGAAAATGTGAGGAGACCTTGGGACACAGGTGGACAGTAGTCTCTCCTTTAATAATCACATTGCCACAGTGGTCAGGAAATCCTTCTACGTGGCTCATCTCATCACAAAAGGATTCTCATCCAGAAAAAAAGAGGTCATTGTTCCCCTCTACTCATCACTCATTAGACCAATTATAGAGTACAATGCCCCTTTTGGTATGTACCTCACAAGGCATCTACAACAACTGGAAAGACCACAGAAATACCTCACAAAGAGGATTACTGGCCTCAAACAGATGCCCTACGCAGACCGTCTCAAAAAACTACAGCTTTACTCCATCGCATATCGCCTACTCATGGGCGATCTCTGCTTAACATACAAAGCTATGTCAAACCCAGAGCTATTGGACATGCTCCACTTAAAGAAATCCCAATCCCTCCGAGCTACACGCTCTAGGGACCTAAACCTTGTCATCACAATAAACAGAACATGCTGGAGGGATAGAGTCCTGTCCCAGAGACTTCCCATACTCTGGAACAGACTACCTATCTATGTCAAACAGAGCTCCTCATTAGCACTCTTCAAAAAAAATCTTGATGATTGGATGGGAAATGGGAAATTCACCCCAGGGATCACTTCTGTGGCTCTGCTCGACAGGGGCACAGGAAAATAATTTTCTTGGGTGGCGAAAGCCAGGGTACATTTTTTGGCTAGGCTTATATAGGCCCTAGTACCTACCTATGAATGTTTTACAGTCAATCTTCTATCATGTGATGAGTATCAAACAGTGAACACAACAACAGAACAGGGAAAAAATGCACAAGGTCCTTAGCAGCGGCATGGTGTCATTCTTAATCAGTTACTATGTTGTAGCTTCATATTTCTACCTTCTAATGTCTGTGTCTTAGTTGAAACTGCCATTGCAAGTAGGGATCTACTCCAAATTTCAGATTAAGAAAGACACACCCATTAAAGGGAACTCTGTGATTAACTGTGAGATACCAGATAACAGGTACCTGTCTCAGAGCCTGGAAAATCAATAGCACTCTGAACACTTACTTACAACTGACTTGGGACAAATACAAACATATGACTAATATTGGGAGAAGCACTGATTTACCTAATACCCCAATTAAGATGATAAAACAGCAAGAGATAACCAGCTAGGTTAACTACCTGAAAACATTGGTAGTCGCTGCTGAAATTCTATCTCCCAACTACTAAAACACACAGTAATTAAGGTATGGTACTAATGCTTGAATAATAAAACAGATGAATGCTAGCATGAAGATGAAACACAATGGTGTGACATCTTAACAGTCAACCACCAGCAGTGTCCTCCATTGTGTACCTTGCACAGTACTCCTTAAATATGGATCTCAACAGTTGGCCGCAGTCAGTAAATCTGGTCCACTATACAAGACCTTTTTTAAATGTAATTTTTTTCCCCCCTGTGTCTGCCAGCAGTCAGTCCTCCTTTGGCAGTCTTCAGCCATTCATTCCTTCAATGCACAGGGACCTACCTTCAACTGGAAGGGACAAGCATTCAGGTAGCCATGAAGGAGTCTGTGCCCGTTTTGCACCCCTTCAACCATGCATTGCCACAGCCTGGAGTGCCCTCATCCCAGTGGCTTGAGGGCCTGGTTTCACCTCTCCCCAAGGCTGCAGCCATCTGTATTTCAGAAGCAGGCCTTAACTGTCTTCAAGGTGGGGAATTAAACTGCAACCCCACTCTGTTAACTAAAATCATTCCTTGTTTAGGCTATGGAAACATCTCTACCAGCCCTAACCCCACTCCTGGGGGGCTGCTGTGGACACGCACATTTCTGCTGCACCTACTATCACCCCCCATTACATGTGATGTTTGTGTCAAGTTGACATAATCTGACATAAACAGCCCATGCAACAAGCCAAAATGGGACCCCCAGTCAACAACCAGTTTCATCTCAGAGAACCATGTGTAACATTGAGTATCATTTAAATGTAGTTAGACAAAAATACAGTATTCTCTTTGCATAAGTCTAGAAATGCAGCCATATTAAAGCAGGCCTTCACATTTTGCATACAGTTTCAATGAATGCACTTTCAATCAGTGAAAATAACCTTCAGTCAAGAATACTGTTAAAAATAAAATGTGCCAACAGAATGTGCAGTACATCCAGTGCAAACAAACAGATTTTGTTTAGATGCTATGAGGTTTGGGAACCAATATTAAAGAGATGTGTAAAAATTTACAGACTTTTGGTATTATTAGCAGACACTGGAGACACAGTTTGTTTGTTTGGGCTGATATGCAGAAAGTCATTGCAGTGCAGTCCTTAGAAGCTGGATACAAACACTCGAGAGTGAGTGCAGAAGTCAGGTCAAATAATCCAGCATTCCCGATTATTAATAATATTCAGGAAGAAAGGAACACGAGTACAGAAGCTACAGATATAACAATTTGCAGACAGTATAATGAGTGCAGAAGCTACGGACATTAAGATTTGATTCAGATATTGTTCACATCTACACTACACGCTTCAGAGACCTTAACCTTATTACCACAATCAGCAGAACAAGCTGGAGGGACAGGTTCATAACCCAGAGACTGCCCATGCTATGGAATAGGCTTCCCATACATGGCAAGCAGAGCGCCTCACTGGCCCTCTTCAAGAGAAATCTTGATGACTGGATGGGAAACAGAAAATTCACCCCGGGGATCACTCCAGTGGCTCTCCTCAACAGAGACTGTGGGAACTAAGGTCGGGTGGCACGATGCCAGGGTAATCCTATAGGCTAGGCTTGTAAAAGGCTCCAGGGCCATTAGCCTAGTACACATCTATGAACTTATGAACCTACCTCCACTGTACATAATAAAAGCATTCTTAACCAAACTACATTGTATGCAGACTTTTATGCTGAAAAGTACAAAGAAATTTGGCACATAAAGGAGAGAATGGCACCTGTTCAGCATAGTTCTGGGTAATTAAAAGATAAAGACATTCATTCCAGTTTCTTCCAGTAATTTCCAGTTCATTTGGATATTCTACAGTCCTATCAATTCTAACACCATGTTTATAGCAAATACCTTGCATTACAACTGTATCAGATTTCAACACTGGCAAACAGATAAAAAAAACTATGTTCTGGACCAGGAAATAGCAGCTAGCTTTACAATTTCTAGCAAATGTTTGAAAAGTAGCCCAAACAGGCAACCTGCAGATATGATTCACAGACACTTTTCTGAAGAAAGCAATGGCAGAGTGAACATTCACTGCTGACCTGAGGATTTTACCAGGTTTATCACAGCAAAAGGCTATGCACACAACCTTTAAGAAAATTACTGTTTGGACACTTTCTTGCCCTTGTTGCTCTCAAGAAAGCATATGTTAATCTATACAAAAACAGAAGCCCAGTTAGTATAGCAAGAAAACTAGCCAGGGATATCCATCCACAGTGTGAAGATACATTTTTTCAAGACTGGAATATGCCAAAAAGAGACTGGTAACTGCATACTGTTTCAAACTTTGAAGTAATGTAACTCTGATACTAAAGGAAGGCTTGGTGTGGAAGGAAACCCTGTCATATGGGGAGGTTGAACAGTGCCTGTAATACAGACATGCAGAGTGACAATAATGGTTATCTGAAACAATCTTACCTTTGAAAACTGCAAGTGCAGCAGAAACCTGACCTTAAAATGGATAAGACAAGACTAATCTTTTGCAGAATACGGCAGAAATACCATGGAGGAACAGATCTAACAGCAAGCATGAACTAAAAAAGCTTCTCTAGTAAGTTTTACAGATTTTCAAATAAACCAAAGAGCAACTACCATCACACAGTGGAAAATGAAAAAGACAGACAAGCAAGCCTTAATCAGTAAATACATGCGACCTAAACAAAACAGGGAAGTAAGGTAATACATCTTTACCAGGGTAGGGTCACACTCTACTGAAGAAGCTGACTTTTAATCAAAGGAAAAAAATAAACTTATTTGCTGTAACAAACATTTTCAGTCAGATGGTTCTGTGCACCTCACAAAAGGTTATTATTCATCTGTTATGGAGGTAAATCCAGTAAGCAAAATGACCTCTTTGCAATGACAACCCAAGTGCATACTCTTGTAAAATGACTTGCTCCGAGCCAGACAGCAGGCAAATGAAAACTAAAGGACTCAAACCCTGGACTACAGGGTAAGGCCAATTAAACTCATACCTCTATTATTCTCTGCTAAGTGCAAGACCATGTGAAATGTGGATAACGTCCAGAAAGTGAAGCCCAGAGTACTGCGGGATGCAGAGAAACCATGCCGACAGCTTCACTGATCAGAGGGATGGAAGATGGAACCCTGATAGAAAACCTTAGAATAAGGAGTAATAAGAAAATCATAAAGAAGACAACTTGGTCAAAGAGGAAGAAACATCCCTGCTCTGGTCTTGATACCAGAAGTGAAATAAATCTGGCACTTGCCACTGTCTAGGAATACAAACAAATGTCCAGTAGGAGAACTCCAATAAAAGAAAATCTAAATAGCCAGTATGGTGGCAGGGACCATTCACAGGGACTCTGAAGGTCTGCATTGTGACAATCCACTAAGGAGATGTCTATGAAGGCTGCCAGCCTAGCCAGATAGAATTGTGCAGATAATTCTGTCATTTGTAAATATAAATGTTGAAATACAGGCTTGTTTTCTTAAATGAAAGAAAATGCTGAACTTCAAAACAACATTTCCCTCTGCTGTAAAGAAAGCTAAGACAAGCATTTCATGTTTGTCCTTTGAAGTTAAAATTACTTCACGTCTGTCCTTTGAACTTAACGATTCGGAGTCATTCTGTCTGGACTATCACATTCTTTCTATTTTTTTTTAACCAAGAGTTAGATAGCTAGATTTAAACAAGCAAATGTATTTTTATTGCTCTGGTTTCTGCCTAGGTGTAAAAGAATGTAGATGCAGTTTCTGTTGGCCTGGGAACCCCAAGAAGGGTGAAGAATGATGTAATGTTTATCAGAACTGCAATTTCAATTTAAACAGAGAGAATTAGAAGGCATTTAGCATTTTTGTCTTGACCATCCAACTCACAGCACTGTCTTGCTCATATGCAAGTTATCTTAGACTTGTGTTTTCCTTTAGAAATAGCTAGGAACTAGAAATATTAGACTTAGTGTTTTCCTGTGATGTCAGAACTGTACTACTGAATTATTTTAAGTATTTGTGTGTGATCTCTGAACTCTATTGAGTGTGTAGTAGAAAGTATTTTGTGGTTTTAATTATTTATTATTAAATATTTTAAAACCTTTTAACTGTGGCTGGTTTGTGTAGAGATAAGTTAAGTTCTAAGAGTACATTGCATGTACATAAGGATCCTGTACCAAGTCACTCTAATAAGCCTTGAGTGTTTAGTTATACTACCAATTGGATAATAATATTGCACAGTAATAATTGGACACCCTTTTAAGGGCCTTTGAGTAGCTGATAAGTATTAGCTGGGTGGTGGCAGGGATTTCTACTGTATAGTCTGGGTAAAAGGGGCACAGCTGGAGAACCTGTGCCAGCCTTCCCCAGAAGTGTCTGTGGGGTTGTGTACACTCATCTCAAAGTGTGTGCGCCAGCTACTTGGGCAGGAATGCGAAGCATTGGTTGGACAGAGAGGGTGCTGGAGATTTTAGCTTGCCCAGTTGGCTGAGATCTGGACCCTACAGCTGTGCCAGTGGGGAGTCTTACTGGGGACCTGGAGAGCAAGGAAGCGACCAGCTCCGGACTGACTGTGATCTCTGTGTGCTCTTAAGGGAAATTGCACTTTACTGTGTGCATTTGTTATCCTTTCCTCCTATATGAGACGTCCCTCACTGGTGTTAGTGGTGAGGATTGAGGCTCCTTGATTGCTGGGCCAGGGCACAAGCGTCACAATGTCTATATCAGGGGACTGCTGAACAGACAAATCCACTGTCCAAAGCCCATTTCCAAAGGTATAAGACCTCTCTGTAGAGCTAGTAACAGTATATTCCTTCCTTTTTTGTAAAACACCAAACCACCAACATACTGTAGAAGTGACTCTGGTTATCGGGGAAAAGTGTGTGCCGATTTTAAGAAGTACTAACTTGATTGCTCTCGTATCCAGTTGTGTGGTGCATGGAATCTAGAAAAAAATGACCTCCCTTGCACACAGCAGAACTGACACGGGGCATCTACTGCAAGGGTGGTTTTCAATGAAAAGTAACCACCGCTGGACCAACTTGTGGTAAGTAGAGTGGGGGGGTCATGTAACTATTTAGGTATTCTTTCTCCTGGGGCCATCAAAGGAACCTGCTATGAAGGTACACACAAAGAACCTGCCACAGGAATTTATAATAGTCTTATGGCTAAACAAACTCTTGCCCTGCACTCGCCATAGCAGAAGAAAGTGGCCTTTTCCAGGCAGTATCCGAGGAGCAATCAATAAAGACCAGTGACAGTGATGAAGATGACTTCAGATGTGACTACAGCATGCTGACTATAATACCCAGGTTTTGGATAACTCCTCTCCAGTCCCTGGCTCTTTGGAGTTATTGTTTTGATTTTATCCAGAAATTTAGAAAGAGAGATGTGGAGGCATTTAAGTGAACAAAGTCCCCTAGCATTCATTCTGCAAAGGCTCTTGGAACTAACAAGAGACCAGAGACCAAATAATAAGATGCAGAAATGAAAGTAATAGTGCACTGTGGAACCACAGGAACTTCTGGTGCAGCTTTACAACAGGACATCCAGGTAAGTGTCCTTAAACTCCAACTGGCATTTCCAATACCCTGTGGGTGGGAGTAGAAGAGAAACATGAAAGGTGACCAAGAGAAATTTCTGCCACCTGATAAGGTTTAAATCGCTAGATACAGAACATGTCTCAAGTCCCTAAATATTAAGGTTACTTTAAAAAAAATGGAATTCTGTCTCTCACCCCCCCTCACACAGCTGAACATTAATTAATGGATTTTGCTGTTACTAGAAAAAAAATACACCGTTAGCCGTTACCCCGTTGATCCATTTGAATGCTAATCAGGTAATCCAGTGAGACACACAGAAAGACTTTTTCTTCTAACCTGACAAAGTCACTTGGCCTGGGTGGATGTGCCGAGAACTAGATAGATGTGAAGAAAAGACTGGGATGCAGGAAGGTAGTAAAATCACAAAGTTTAAGCTAGTTTAATGATTACTCATCTCCATATTTCCCTACGGAGAGAAAAGCAGGCCTTTCAATGGGACATATAGAAAAACACCAGTAAAAACTAAGCAGATTTACTAACATGCTCTAGTGCCTTGGCTCATCAATGGCATTCAAGGAGTAAAACAGTACACAATTAGCAGCATTATATGATCTAATCAACAAATAGAATTAAACAATCAAATAATTAAACAAGCAGGCTATTAAATAAATTAAAACCTACAAATAATTTAGATTAAGACTCTCGAGTTGCAGTCTGTGTTCAGATCTTTGGGTATTAAAGTGCCATAATTCAGAATAAAAATTTATTCTTTGTATAGTAATTTGTTTAATCCCCATTTCTTGTTCATATTTAAAATTAACTTTCTGCAAAATGGTACCTTTAAACCCACTGGATCAGAGTTATGAAACAGACTGAAATGCTGTAGGGTTTTTTTATTACAGCTTAAGGACTTATCAGGAATTTTGTATAGATATCCTGTATTTCTTACAAACGTGGGAAGAATTTGTAAGATATGCTTGTACATTATGTATTCTCAGTGCCAGTTTCTTTGATGTATCAAGAGACTTCTTCTTTGGAACCTTCCCATGTGGTAGTTGTTCCAGCAGTAAATTTATAGTAGATACTTTTCATAAGATTAATGGTTCTTTTTAGATATATTGGGAGATACTGCTGTAATACATGGGGCATTGTTTATGCTTTAAAATGTCCGCACAACCTTTTTTAAGTGAGGGAGAGTAAGAGAATGTTTAAGCCAAGATTGTAGGAACATGTTAGAGACATCAGAAACTGTAAGGTTGAGAGTCCTATTACACAGCATTTTAAGCTGCATCATAACTCTTATCCAATGGGTTTAAAAAGGTACAATTTTGGAGAAAGTTAATTTTAAATACGAACATGAAATGGGGATTAAACAGAAATCACTATACAAAGAATCAATTTTTATTCTGAAGTATGACATGTTAACACCCAAAGGACGTAACACAGAGAGCAACTGGAGAGTTGTTGTTGTGTATTTCGGCTTTCCTGGTTAGGGGTCGCCAAAGCGGAACTCCGGTCCGCTAATGATTGGCAGTAGATTTTTACGTGCCGAGTTGCCGGCCCTGACGCACAACCTTCAACGAAGGTATGCCCATTCACACGTCTCCACACAGAAGATGCTCTAGCTGAGAATCAAACAGGACAACGTCTTACTGTGATCTTACTGTGAGGCGACAACGCTACCGCAGCATCACCGAGAGCAACTGGAGAGTATTAATTTAAATTATTTGCAGGTTTTAATTTAATTACTTAATAGCCTGGTTGTCTAATTCTGTTTGTTGGTTAGATCATATAATGCTGCTGATTGTGCACTGTTTTACTCCTGAAGACCATTGATGAGTCAAGGCGTTAGAGCGTGTTAATAAATCTGCTTGGTTTTTACTGGCCTTTTGGTTGTTTTTCTTGCAATGGAACATCCTTGTGACTGGCAGTCAAAGTTATTTTGGCCAGATCTGGTTTGCTTTTCTAAGTTTAGCAAACAAAGTCTCTTTTGGGTCATTTGCATTTTCTGAAAGGACAACTAGAAATCCTGGAAACGGCCCAAGCTGTAGATGAACTGTACCTTTCCTTTTTCATCACCTCCATCCAGGAATTACAAACTTAAGTGTGTCTATGTAAAAGTGTATATGGCTACACATCTTACGGTCCTTATGATCACTTGCGTATTATTGTTCTTAAGTTCCTATGTGCTCAAATCACAGCCAAAAAGCAGCAGTGCTTGAAATAGAAATTCATAATGGATATTTTGTTTCAAGGAGTAGCCAGACATGTCTGTAAACTGCAATGCCAGAGGCTGCTGACCTGCTCACTGCATCTGCGAATTATGGGCCCTCCACACCATGTGGGAGCTAGACATGAAAGCTGTAGCAAACTGGGACTTGAGCCCTTCAAAATGACCCAAGGATACCTTAACTAGTGCAGAAGATGTTTGCTACAACGCCTCTCTCTCGAAACAAACATTCTGGATTAGGTACTACATAGCCCTCGCTGGTAACATGCTGGATGGTTCAGAGTCCTAGGCTCTTTTTTTGACCTGAAGAGCTGTCTGTATTACATTTCAATGCAGCCATTAAAACAGTGGTGTCCAGTTTGGAGGTTTCCAACAACGAGAACTCCTTAAAAAAAGGCCAAAACTTTGTCTGATTTCTGCAAAACATGGTCACCATTCATGTGAAGTAGAGCTCCTCCCTATACCTATTTAAGCACAACTTGGACCAGTGGATGGGTAATCAGAAATTCACCCCTGGTATGGCTCCAATGTCTCTGATGAACAGAGACGCTCAGTAAATTACCCCCCATATACATAAGATTTGTAGTCACATTCATGTTGCATGGCTAGGCTTATAAGGGTTCTAGTGGTCGATAACCTACTATACACCCATGCACCATCCTGGGATGTGCCCGTACAGCCTCTATACACCCATGCACCATCCTGGGATGTGCCCGTACAGCCTCTATACACCCATGCACCATCCTGGGATGTGCCCGTACAGCCTCTATACACCCATGCACCATCCTGGGATGTGCCCGTACAGCCCCTATACACCATCCTGGGATGTGCCCGTACAGCCCCTATACACCATCCTGGGATGTGCCCGTACAGCCCCTATACACCATCCTGGGATGTGCCCGTACAGCCCCTATACACCATCCTGGGATGTGCCCGTACAGCCCCTATACACCATCCTGGGATGTGCCCGTACAGCCCCTATACACCATCCTGGGATGTGCCCGTACAGCCCCTATACACCATCCTGGGATGTGCCCGTACAGCCCCTATACACCCATGCACCATCCTGGGATGTGCCCGTACAGCCCCTATACACCCATGCACCATCCTGGGATGTGCCCGTACAACCCCTATACACCCATGCACCATCCTGGGATACAGCCCCTATACACCCATGCACCATCCTGGGATGTGCCCGTACAGCCCCTATACACCCATGCACTATCCTGGGATGTGCCCGTACAGCCCCTATACACCCATGCACCATCCTGGGATGTGCCCGTACAGCCCCTATACACCCATGCACCATCCTGGGATGTACCCGTACAGCCCCTATACACCCATGCACCATCCTGGGATGTGCCCGTACAGCCCCTATACACCCATGCACCATCCTGGGATGTGCCCGTGACAGCCCCTATACACCCATGCACCATCCTGGGATGTGCCCGTACAGCCCCTATACACCCATGCACCATCCTGGGATGTGCCCGTACAGCCCCTATACACCCATGCACCATCCTGGGATGTGCCCGTACAGCCCCTATACAACCATGCACCATCCTGGGATGTGCCCGTACAGCCTTAAGTATATTCTGATTAGTGTCCACAAGTACAGAATTGCTCAGGTAGCCCGATCCAGTGCCCTGCTTGATGCCATCTTAATCAACTCAGAGGTGCAGACATTTCTGCAGTATGTCAGCATTTCTATTCCTGTGAAAGGTACAACACAAACCTTTATATTTATTTATTTTGCTTTTGTTTACTGGATTTGTCCTACTGAGTTTAATCAAAAAACCCTGTTCAGCAGTGGCCCGGGGAGAAACCCTCTGGCATATTGCAAACAAAAGCTCTACCACATCACAAACATTTTTAAACATATATTTTGTAATAAAATAAGAAATATTAAGACAAATGTCCCTGGCAAACACTGGAAATTCAACAGGGTCCCATTAAAACCAGCTCTTAAGAAAAGAAGACATAAAATTTAATCCAATATCTATCTCTAACCTCAGATTCAACATATATAGTTATTCAACACTCTGTTTTATCTTAGTTCCTTACCAGGGCTACAATACAACAGATTTTATAAGTGCTTAAGGCCATTTTGATGTTATTTTAACTTTGAAGATTTATACTGGGTATTTTTGCAAGTTCTATTTTTATTTTATTTTGATTTCTTATTTCTATTTTATGAATGGTGATTGCATTATTATTGTTCAAATTAGTTTTTAAAAAATCTCTCAGGTTCAAATTTTTATGACCTTTTAAATAGTCATCTATGGTAGAGTTGTTATTTTTGGATACAAGCTCTAACACAGTATTAATATATGTATATAATTCTATGTGTATAATTTACTAAGTTTTTAACGTTGCATATTTGTTCACATTTTATATCTTGTTTATACAATGACTCTGTATCTTTAAAGCACTGCTGGCAAACTTAATTAGTTAATTGATATCCAGTTTGTATAAATAGGTGGTCTTAGTCTTTGGTGTTTGTGGTTTGACAAAGCTTTTAGCGAAAGCGCTTACCCAATAAATATTTTTTACTACGCTTATCTTGGGACTGAACAGTCATTGCATCAAGATTCTCTATACATTAGAGCTTAGTTCTTTGCATAAGATTGGTGTTTTGGCGCCAACTTGAACTATCTACTTTTTTGCCTTTGGAACGTTTTATTTAAGTATTTCATCTGCTTGGAGTGAAATTTCGACAGGGGATACTGTTATTTATTCAATATATTTTGTAATACACATGAACAGACATTAAATAATATATATTAACACTTACACATTTATTTATTTGCATTTGTTTACCAGGATAGTCCAGCTGGGCCAGAAGTGCCCATTTTCAGTGGAGTCCTGGGGAGAAAAGCTCCACATACAAGACATTTCATATAAAATACAGAATTTACATTAATAAAGACATTTAGCATATATTATTGGCAGCTTACCTGCAGGTGTGGAGAACATAGCGTTTATGTGTATGGTTTTATGCCACTGAAGCTCTTTTTGGGACCTTTGCCGTGCTGGAGTGTACTGGTGTGTTTTCGTCATTAAAATCGGTGAAAAGGAAAGAAGCTGTGCTTTTTTACTCCACTGGTACATTTTACTTAGTTTGGTTGCTTTTCAAGTGCTAGCCTCCATTAACTTGTGTGTACTTTGCAAGTTGGTATGGTGCATATGAAGGCCAGGGTGGGGCTGTAGTCAAGGTGTTAGTGATAAAGGAGCGGATGGGGATATGTTGTGTGGTGCATATATATGCAGAGTTGGGCATGGGTTTGGGTGGATATCATCATCAAGTTCTACAGTTATGAGGTAGATGCATTTTTGCTTTATTTTAATGTTTAATACCCAATTTCTGAGTAAATGACTGTAGCTTTGGATAACTGTACTTGAATAGATGGATACATAAACACTGTTACAGATAGGGTGTGTAAGTACTTTACTTGGAGGACAATATACAAGTTTTGTTGGAGTTGAGGGTAGTGGATGCTAAGAGTACAAGTAGCAGGAGAGATACTGCTATGAGGAACTGCAGGAAAACATGTTTCTGGAATGTAAGAAACAGAGTGATTTAAAGATAGAGGCTGGGGATGTAGTTATGGCAGGAAGTAGAGAAGGTTTGTTTGGGAAAAGAAGAAACTAAAATGTATAATAATAGAGTGTGTTTAGTCTGAAGGCTTATAATGGATTCTGAGATGTGTAGATGTTTAAGAGTATAGGTGCAAGGATTAGTTATATTAATGAGGATTAACAAACAAAGAAAATGAAAACCATTTGCCAAAACCACCCTCAACATCGCTACAATTTTTTCCCAAGGGGACAAGCCCCCCCATACCCTCACGGGGGGACCCTCCCCACACTTCCAGGACTTAAATATACAAACTATGAGGTCTCACAACAATGGAGAAATAAGCAAACTCCACTGTCATCAAACATAAATTCGGTGAACAGAACTCGCTCTTTTTGCATTCACTGAAGTTACGTTTGATCGTACAACATGTTCCGGATAGATTTATGAGGTGGAGGGATCTGTTAACAGACTAGAGTAAGTCTGGGTAAGGAAGGGTAGTAAAACAAAATTTACTGATTTAACTGTGTATAGATGTAGAGAAACTGAGGGTAGTGGGTGTAAGCGGTATAAAGATAAGGAGGGTAACAGATATTACAGATGAAGAGATGAAAGACATTAACCTGATTGTAGTACAGGAGAAAAGATTGCAGGGAACAAGGGAGTTTTGCTCATGAATGACTCAGAAGTACTGTTTGGGAGGGGTCCAAGTAAGAATGAATACAGTGCAAAGCAATATGGCAGGGAGAAAGGCCGCTGGGAATGATGCTAAATAAATGTTAGATGAAAGTTGGGAAATAGATGAATAGAAACCAGAGTTTACAATGTAAACACAAAAGAATGGCGGCCATACTCTTGGTACACTATAAACTGAATGAGATTTTAATTAACTTAGTCAGTACACTCTCCTAACTTCCAACTCTGCAATAACTGTAGTACAGTTTATTTTAAGGCAGCAATTCAAAAAATTTCAGCTTTCAGTTTGTTGCAGGTGATCATGGAGTTAAAGAGGTGGGTGTGAGGGGCATGAATATGAAAAGGTACCTCCCCTTGCACAAAAAAGCTTCCTGGTGCTTTTAATATATGTATATCTGTATGCAAGTATGTATGGATGCATGTTATGTATTTATTTTTGACCAGTCAAAGCAAACAAAACTCATGCAACCACCAAGGAGTACTCTTATCGTTTACTAAGAAAGTAATTTTAATAACTGCTGCAGACGTACATACTAATGTCTGCACACATTTTACTTGCAGCATACAATATAAGGTTCACATGCTTGTTTAAAAAATTTACTTTAAATTGGCAGACTTACAAATGCAAGTGGAATTACTTGTTACAAGCAGTACTATGGCTGAAACCAGGAACTAAAAATGATGAGGTTATCCCACCAGGGTACAACATACTTAGACTAGACAGTAACACCAGGAAAGGTGGAGGAGTAGCAGTTCTGTTTAAAACCACAACAGATGTCACACTAGCCCCGCAACAACCCTCCTTGTTCAATAATGCAGAAGCCCTAGTTAGCAAACTACAGCTTAACAAAAGTAAATCTAAATGCATTGCCTGCATTTATATCCCCCAGGCAACAATGCAAATACCATAGAAGACATGCGCCAATGTCTTTCCAACACATATCCCCATGAAACTATGGTGTTAGGAGACGTTAATATTGACTGGAACAATTGTTCCTCTGAATCTCCTACCACCCATATAAACCTTCACGGTTATACCCAACTTATATCCTCACCCATCAGAATAAATAAACCCAACTACAAAGGCAGCATCCTGGACTAGATTCTTATCAACAATCACCCAGACCTGTATAACACGGGTACCCTCCCAGATGATATAAGTGACCACCTATTCTCATCATTAAGCATAAAGTAGATAACCACCACCAAGTTCTATATATATCTATCAGAAACAACAAGAACTTTAACTCCTCTGAGTTTCAGAATGAACTCAGAGCATGCAATTGGGCCATACTTAAAGAATTTCCACTAGATGATGCTGTAGCCTACTTTAATTCTAAATTCCTCTCCATTCTAGATTCCCACGTTCCTATCCACACCTTCAGAGCCAAAACTAAGACTGCCCCCTGGCTCTCTAAAGTAACCAAAATTATAGCACGAAATAAAGCATGGGACAAATGGCGCACATCCAAAGACCCACTTGACCATATTAAATTCTGACAACTAAGGAATGATACCAAGAAAGCCACAATGCTAGACCAAAAAAACCTTCTAGCAACACCTTCTGCAAAAACACCATAACAAACCTCAAAACATTTGGGCAGGCATAAACAAACTGCTCCACCCTGGCCAAACCTCCACTCCCACCCCCTCAACTTGCGACCTTAAAACTCCACAGGAACCTGCTAACATCATTAACATTTCTTTTACCAAAACCATCCAATCACTAGCTAGTCAACTACCCCCTACCAGCTCCTTTCAAAACTCCTCCACAACCCCACTCCCTTTCACCTTCCAACCTGTATCTACATCCACCATCCGATTTCTAATTAACAAACTAAAGCCCACTACCCTGGCAGCTGATCTCCTCCCAGCAGAATATTTACCAAAAGAGGCAGATGCCATTGCATACCCTGTCTCGATCATAATAAACCGCACCTTGACTGAAGCCACTATCCCTTCTCTCTGGAAGGTTTCCCATGTCATTCCCCTTCATAAAGGAGGGAATTCTTTAGGGTCTGTATTAGATGAAAAATCAAAATGTCGAATACAACATGCTCGACACATTTTGATCAAACGTACATCTAATCGAACTCTGAAAATAATGAAAACCTGAGTTCCAAAAAGTTTTGTTTGTCCCACACCTTCCCTATACTAACATGCAACACACACACATACAACTAATACATATAAACCCCTACATGCTCACATCATTCAACAACTTTCAAACCTGAACACACTCTTCTACTTTTAAAACAAAGTGGGGGGCTTCGCCTCCCTAACTATATATACCAACTCCAAGATCGCTCTACATTGGGGAAAGGGCAATTTCCTGGTGATCGCAACATACACACACAAGTACGGAATTCACTTACCTAGCCATTCCAGACAGTGTAGCGTCCTTTCGTCACAAGCTACACTCACTACCATGCCCAACTAAAACTTTTCAGAACTCCGGTTTTCGTCTTTTTCAGTGTTCGATTAGATGAACGATCGATCTAAGTATGTCGAGCATGTTGTACTCGACATTTTGATCGTTCGTTCATCTAACAGGAACCCATTCTTTAGACCTCTCAAACTTCCGACCAATAGCCATACTATCACTATTGGCCAAAATTATGGAAAAGTGCGTCCACAACCAATTAATGCACTCCCTCACCCAAAAAAAATAATTACTGGCCAACTCTCAGCATGGTTTTAGGCCACACCACAGCACCCCTCTTATCCTTCTCTAACTCTATCAACATCAACTGAAACAACAACAAACTTACCTATGCTCTCTTCCTAGATCTGTCTAAGGCCTTTGATATGGTCAATCACCAACTGCTTCTCCATACCCTGAAGGAACTGTCACTGAATAGTAGCTCTATTAAATGGTTCTAATCTTACCTGTCTGATAGACAACAAGCAGTTTTATGGCAGAATACCCTATCCACATGTCTACCCATTACTCTAGAGTCCCCCAAGGCTCCATACTAGGACCATTACTCTTCTCAGTCTTTATCAATGACTTACCCACCATCACTCCCAAGGTCACCTGCATCTAATACGCGGACGACTCTACTTTAATATGTACCACCTCAACTGAACTTAAGACCCTAACCCAGAATACTTTCAATGATGTAGAAAAATGGTTTGCAAACAGCTTCTATTAAACCCCAACAAAACTAAACTGCTCATCTTTTCCCCAACCTTAAATCCTCCTCACCATTCTTTACTAGAAGTTCCAACAATGGCACAATCATATCCCCAGACACTCACACAAAACTCCTGGGCGTCACAGTCAATAACGTCCTGAAATATGATATCCAAGTCAATAAAACCATCAAATCTATCAACAAAAAAGTGGGCTCCCTATACAGGATCAAACCCTTCCTCACTCCTTTTGCAAGAACCACTATTGCTCGGTCCCAGCTACTTTCAACCCTCCTCTATACCCCCCCTTCACTAACCTGAACCAAGCCACCCTTACCAAATTTGCTGGTTGTTACAACCATATTGCTAGATTTGCTACAGGTGCTACCTCTAGTACCCACCATTGTATCAACCTAACTCAACTAGGATGGTTGGAGTGGCCCAGTCTTCTCTGATACAACCAACTTGTAATAACCCACAAAATACTATATCAACCCAAAAAAAACACCAGCACTAAATAAGATCATCAAACCATACAGCAACCTGAGCTCACTACGCTCTGCTGACAAACTGCCGGTACAAACAACTAAGAGCATAAATGTGGCTGGGGACTATTTGTCAGCTCAGTAGGCAAAACTTGGAACACGCTACCTGCCAAACTTACTCACCAATCCTCCTTAACCCAGTTCAAAAAAAAGCCTCAAACTACACAACAGCATTGGCAATGTCCCTGCTTAAACCCCAACTAATCACCACCCACTGTTCCTGCAAACTCTCCCTAAGCATTTCAATCATATACTCTAAAGTGTATGAATTATTGATGGGACTTAGCCCATAACTGTGTGTATTATTGTCTGAAACCGAAGCAGCATGATTTTGATGTTGTCTACTATGTTTTACCCAAGTTTGTAACCCTACTGAAAACTGCATTCCAGCGATTCGTGAGCATCCACAGTTTACCTCAGGAATTAGTTGCTATTTCTCAGAGCCTTTCCTCTGCTATCAGAAGCGCATAAAGTTTTACTTAAGCTCAATGGAACTACTGTCATCAATGGAGCAAACACGGTATACAGAGATGGTGACATTACTATGCGAGTTAATTCATCCTTCAGTTCCAGACGTGAGTCTACCATTGGTGACGGGATTGCTAGCATGCGTGGCAAAGATTCTGTGAATGTCCCTTTGGATAACCCTTTCACTAGGGTGGACGCTGCAACCAGTGTTTTTTTCTGAAAAACATATAACACAAGGAACACAAGGAAAAGGAACAGTCACAAACTGTAAGTCACATATATTCAACTTAGAGAAAAATATTTAAGTTACAGTCGTTGGATTATGGTATTTTTTATCTTAAAACTTGTGTGGAATGCAGACAAGTTCCATTGGGATTGAGAGGTTATCGGTTCCCCAACAGTATATCTATGAGAGATTGGATTTTTAAAGAACTTATTACTTTATATAATACGTGGGCCGAAGCACTGAAACAATTAGGCAGAACACAGAAAAAGCAGGGCTCTTAAAGACACAGGTTTTGGACTTGAATAGTTCTATTTTAAACTATAGTGACTTTTTATCTAACAAGTCTTTGTATGATAACATTAGTCAAATTACAGAAACATGTAGCATTCTTAATTAAGAGAAAACGTAATAAATTAGCTTGTGACTCTTTAGTGTATGGTAAAAAAACAGGCTTTTTTCTTAAAAGAAATGAATGTGGACTTGGATTTGGGAATGTTGGATTCTGGTGGTTCTGTAGTTCCTATTAATATTACTGACTACTAAATTACCTTCTGCATCAAATAATATTAGCGGCGGTAGCCACAGTATGGATGGGAAAGTCAGTCCCAATTCTGTTATCAATAATCTAAGTGTTTCAAGGAATTTTTCTTTTCAGTTTTTGTCCCCAGTGGTGGGCAATATAGGTCGGGGGGAGAAAAGGAAGAGGGAACCAGGAACACAGAAAAAAGGGAAGGGGACGAAAGAAATAGTCTCTACTAGCAAACTGTACAATTCAAGCAATTTACAATTTGTACGTGAACAAATCAGCATTTTCGAGAAAGGATTTTCATTCGTTCCATCTTTAAGGTTCTCTATCATAGATACTGTGATTGATTTACAGCTTTTTGTCAGGAAGCTTAATTTAAAATACTTTTTGATATAATTAAAATGGCTGCTGAAGTTTCGTGTAGGAAAACCTAGTAGTGTTAATCCTAAATTGTTGTCCACCCTTAATGTTTTTTTCAGATTTATGGGAGAATGATTTTCGATCCCTACTTAATAGTAAACCTAGCAGGAGGTATTACAACTTAAACTCTGATGAGTTTGTGGCTTTGAATTCTCTTAGAAAGTGTAAAAATTATTGATTTATGAAGGCTGATAAAGGGAATGTCCTGGTTATCATAAATATAACTGATTATAAAACAGCCATTCTTAAATTGCTGAGTGATAAAGATGGTTACAATTTGGTTAGTAAGGAATTTGTTTGGAGGAGTTTTCTCAAATTAGATAATTGTTTACTATAATTGCTCAACTAGGGTTATATAGACTTGGCAACTTTTGAGTTTCTATTAGTGGAGGAACAACAATTAGGTATCATTTTCAGGATACCAAAACTACATAAGGATGTGGTGAACTCTCCTTTCAGACCAATAGTATCAGCCAAGAAAATTAAGACCGTCACTTTAGCTCATTAGTCGTTTGAAGCCCCTAACATTGCAAACTGATTTGATTTTTTTCTGAAGGATTCCTGGGAGTTTTTATTTTAAACTTGCTTAAGAATTTTACTTTTACAGGCCATGAAACCTTGCTTGTAACAGTGGACGTTGTTTCCTTGCACACTTCTATCAATCAAGAGATAAGTATTACATTTGTTAAAGACTTTCTCAATCATTATACAGACTTTGGCCAGAATAAGATTAATACTATGTGCTTATTGTTAGACTTGGTACTAAGAAATATATATATTTTTGTTTTTGATGGAAAGATTTACCAACAAAAAGTGGGGTGGCAATGGGTGCTAAGATGGACCCCGCTTTTGCTATTTTGGTTTTGTTAGTGGAAAGCAATCATATTGACTAAACTGGAAGGTTTTAAATATGTTGCCTTTCATAGGAGATATATTGATTTGTTTTTTTTATTTGGACTGGGGCTTTAGAAGAGTTGCACATTTTTTGGATGACATTAATTTAAATGGTGCTGGATTAAGATTTATGTTGAGCTGTGCTTGGACCAGAGTCAGCTTTTTGGATCTCAGCATCTCTATGAATATGGATGAAAAACTTTTTTCCAGCACTATTTTTCAAAAAGATACTTACTCAGACAGTTTCTTGCCCTTTAAAAGTATGCATCCCCATTTTATGAAAAATGAAAATGGTTTGTAGACAAATTATTCATCTTAGTATGTTGATTAGTGACGATAATTTGTTCTTAATGGAAACTGACAATTTTTTTTATTTAACATTTGTTAACCAGGAGAGTCCGACTTGGAACAAAGCCAACTTTCAGTGGAGGCCCAGGGAGAAATGCTCCAGAAGCATGTCTTTGTACCGTGGGAGAAACCGGAGGAAACCTACATGAATGCAGGGAGGACATGCAGACTCCACACAGACGGCACCCCAGACGAAAATCGAACTGGAGAGCTACCGCTGCACCACTGCACTGTCCACTGAAATGAATTGATACATTTGTTTCCAGAAACTACCCAACAGCAAAACTAATGGAAACTAGAGATGAAATTATTGGGGTAAGGCATACGAAGTTTCCTCCCATTTTATTAAGTGGGTTTGTTCCCAAAGTTAACAATGTTGATTCAAATAACATTAAGAATCTTGCTTTCCCTGTCCCGATATGTGTTGACTCTTATGATATTAAAAAAAATTTTGTTGATAATTGGAAAGTTATTTTAGGCAACAGTGATCTTTATATGTGTAGCTGGGGATTACCCACAAGAAAGTTTCTAGTATTAAATCTTTATTAGAATTCAGGGACCTTTGGACACTTACCCATGTTATAACTGCAAGCAATGTAGGTTTATCAGTTCTGCCCAAAGGGTTTTTCTTAAACATTTGAATAGAACTGAACAAATGCAAGAGTACAAGTACAGTTTATTCAGCTACCTATGCAGATTGAAAATGTTATTACGTACGGAAAACTATGAGGGCTTTATATAAAAGGATTGATGAAAACTGGACAGCTATTAAAAATGTGATTTTACTAATGCCATAGCCAAGCATGCCAGTGAGTGTCCCAATTTTAGGAAGGTTACATTTTTTGTATTAGATTTTGTGGGTCCCAGGCCATTTGCAGATGATTACAATACTGTTTTGGAAATAAAGTAGTTAAAATGGCAGATTTCTTTAAGGGCAGATTGTGTTCCTGGTCTCAATGGGCTCATTGATATTAAGTATTTGTTGAAGAATCGAGCTACTCATTAATGATTATTTTCATATTATATTTGATTCTGTTGTGGTTAATTTGACTGTTTTACTGATGTTTGATTTTCACTGGTGATTTTGATAGCAGCTTTTACTATTTAAATAGGGTTTTGTGTATTTGTCATCTGTTCTAAAGAAGTTCATAAAATTAAATGAATGAAAGTGCTCAACTATTTTACCTTTTAGTCTTATTTGGTCTTTTGAGTTTAAGCACTTTTTCGTTTTTTAAGTTTTCGTTTTTTAGTGCTTTTGCTGTTGGTGTTTGGTAACTTCATTATTTACAAATAAAAATGGTGTAGTCAAAAGCCACGATGAAGAGAGCAATTTGAACCTTACACTACTGTGACAATGAAATGGAATCCCATTAATTCAGTGAAGAAAACATCAAAAATCAACGTCACTTAGAAAAATACTAACAGTACACTTGGAGAATTAATGCAATGTTCAAAGTCCAGTTGCACATGGAAAGCACAGCCTCAAAATCCACTTTGGCAGGGAAAGACAAATGCTAGAAAAAGTTTGCATTCTGCATGCTGACCAGGCAGTTCACAGCTCCAAATCAAACCTGCTTCCTCCACTGTTTCCTTCATACATAATGTAATCCTTCCACACATTCATAATGTTAAAATGACATGCATAGCCGGTCTTAGGCATCTAGGGCGCCGCTGTAGCAGGGACGCTTTTCCAGTATTTATTTGGTGTAGGTACACCAGGATGGGGGAACCTGGGTGGTGTGGGGGGTGCCGTTAAGCCCTTTTGCCTAGGGCACCAGCTGACCTAAGGCTGCTGCCAATGACATGGAACACTCTACAAATTTGTCAAAACCAGCAATTAATACATATGGTTACTCAACATAAGCTTAATTCTATACCCTGCAAACAGCAGCAAGTGAAACATAAGAGAATAGTAAGCTAGATGAATATATGTCCAGAGTTTTGGTCAGCTGTAACGACTTTTCAAGCAGCTTCAGTCAGTGCAGTGATAATTAAATCCCTCTACCACCACACCATTGCAGGACAGAAGTCTCCACACAAACCATGCATTGCTGACATCACTGTATCCACAGTAAGAATGTTGCACCCAATCATACGACAGCAGCGCATTACTAGGAAGGCACAATGGTGACAGGACTATATCCACCATCCATGACATTTACTTATTAAATAGTCATGACATCCACAATGCATGCATCCATGAAGGAAATAACAGTGAAGATTTAGAAGGGCTTCACAAACTAAAATCAAGCAGTACAGTGGATTAGCAGGCAACGATTAAGAACAGCATAGTTCCAGCCAACACAATCTCTAGTCCAGGGAGCCAGGGCAATCAAATAGCATAAAGCATGACTCATCACCACTGCACTGCAGAAACGAAAAAGAACATGGAACATAAAATAATCATTTTTAATGAGCAGAAATGACAAAGGTTAATTAAAATTAATGGCTGACACTGCTGGCTTGACAACTACTCACTGCCATCTAGCTGAACCATATCCCTAAAGTTGCCCTTAATATTTGTGCTATACTAAACTTAATTCCTCAAAACAGCCAACTCTAATTGCATTCTAAGGTGAGCCAAATCATCAAGGCAAGAGTGATGCTGCGTCCTACAACTACCAGGATCATTGGTTAGCTGCGTTTTTAACAAAAGCCATTGTCCATACAGTCGCAAGGTTTCTTGTGTTCCTCTGACATTGACAAATATGTGCACTATCTTTTCTTGTGGATCCACATGCGGGGGGTCCAACTTTACAAAGCTTGTGTTGTGCTCTTGCATCTTCAGCAGTGCATCCCAATCTGATTAACTTCTTCATGCTAGCAACACTTTGACAGTGACCCCCCCTCTGATGCAGTTTTGTTACTAATGTCCCTTTATCTTTACAGCTTATTTAGTGTGTTAACATCTGCAGATGACCCTAATAAACTAGCAATTTATACCAGCAATTTAGAAAATTAGGAATATCTAAATGGCGTGAGCTGCAAATATCAAAACACATAAGAAAAAGGTTCAGGTTTCTGTAAATATAGCCAATTCAATGTGCACAAAGGTGACCTGCAAAATCTCATCATGAAAGATGTTACTGTAAAATTAAAACTTTTATAATTATAAAGACGGCCTCTCCGGTGCACTTACTGTATTGTTTGTTATGAAAAGTAGTGTAAAAGACCTGTTGGAGACAATACAGCCCTGTCTTTTAAATGGGTTTTAGTTGGCCTGAGAGCTGGCTTTTCATTACACATTCAGGTCTCTCTGAAGTAACAGTATCACCAAAACTTTTAAGTGTCCTTATCTTTCTAAATGTTGTTCTGTTCCTCATAACATTTGAGCTTCTGGCCAAAAACATTATTACAACCATTAAATATAGATTTCTGTTTGGAATCAGTTGTCCTAGACAGGCAAGCCGAACAAGGCAGACCAGACATAGTACAGTTGTGTACACTTACCATAAATGTAGATGTTTGAGTGTATTCACTGTTGTAGTCATCACATTTAGCAGCTTCTAGGATGGCCCTGGTAGGGACACCTCTGAGAAAGGCTGTAGAGGTAGATGAGCCCTGGGTGAATGGGGTCTAATCCCCTGTGGGATAGGTTTTCCATGGTGCTTATAGCAGAAATGAATGCAATGGCCTATTAATTTAGAAATGGTTTGCTTTGAAATAGCCTTCCCCTCTGCCCCTGCAGCAAATGCCACCAGCAGTTGTTCAGATTTCTTTTGAGGTTTAGCCCTGTCCAAGTAAACTCTAAGTTGTCTGTGCACATCTAGGGAGTGCAGTATCCGTTCCCCTTTGTTCTGTGGATTCGAAAAGAAGGTTGGCAAATAAATGGACTGATTAAGAGCCACACTGGATACCACCTTGTGCATGAAAGAGGAATTGGTCCTGAGGGACACCCTGTCCGCATGAAAGCTGATGAAAGCTCCAATGTCATAAGGGCCTGTAATTCAGATACCCTTTTTGCTGAAGTGACTGCTAAAAGGAAAGCTATTTTCCAAGAAAGGAATTTTAACTCTGCAGTTGCAGTTGGCTCAAAAGGAGGAAGAGTGAGTTTTTCCAATACAAAATTAAGGTCCCAGGCTGGAGTTGGGGCTCTCCTGGGTGGTCTTAAGTTTTTGGCCCCTCTGAGGAACTGCTTGAGCAATGGGTGAGAAAAGAGGGGTGGTTCTGTGTTGTAATGAGCTGAAATGGCTGAGGCGTGAATTTTGATGGTGGAAAAGGAAAGGCCCTTGTGAAGCATCTCAGTTAAGTATTGAAGAATCCAAGGTAAATTGGGTGCTGCTGTGGCCATCCCTTGAGTTTGGTTCTAGGCACAGAATCTTTTCCATTTTTCAGCATAAGATTTTCTAGTACTAGGCCTCCTTGCCTCCAAAATGACATCCAACACTTGTTTATTGAGGGATGGTAACAGAGAGATTAGATAATTAGCCAGGCTGCCAGGTTCAGGGTTTGAAGCTGGGGGTGCAGAATCTGACACTCCTGCTGAGACAGCAGGGTAGAGGTCTGAGGTAGGTGCCATTGGGCCAGCAGTAACACACTGCGCAAGAGGGGGTACCAGTGTTGGTGTGGCAAGTCTGGTGCAATCAGTATCATCCTTGGTTTGTCCTGCTTAATGTTTAGTATTACTTTGGAGAGGACAGGCAGAGGAGGAAAGGCATAAACTGATAGATTTTTCCAGCTGAAGGACAGAGCATCTACTTTCCAAACTTGTTTGTGGGGAGTCCTTGTACAGAATTTGTGCAATTGGTAGTTCTGGGGGGAGGCAAACAGGTCTATATCTGGGATCCCCCATTTGTTGATCAGCATGTTGAAAATCTTTGGTTCCAGTTTCCACTCGTGGGTCCATGAGATTTCTGCTTAGTTCATCTGCCAGTGTATTTAGTTTTCCTGGCAGGAATTGAGCCTGTAGATGAACTTGGTAGCTCATGGCTGTGTTCCACAGAGCCATGGCTAGTCTGCAGAGGGGGTAAGAATGAGTAGCCCCTGCTTACCACATAACAGTGGTGTTGTCCATCTTTACCATTAATTGTCCTGGAAGAATGTGGTCCTTGAAGGCCGTCAGAACATTCTGTACAGCTAACATTTCTTTTCGATTGATATGCAGGTGCATTTGACTTGGGTTCCATTTGCCCTGAATGCACTTCCCTGCCAGGTGAGCCACCCATGCATAGTCCGATACGTCTGTTGTTAGGGTTTGGGCGGCAGGGGGTAGAGTGAATGGTAGTCCTTTCTTTTGGTGGCAGGCCTCTGCCCATCAAAAGAATTCTAACTGTAGGCAAGGTACGATAGGAATCATTGCTTCTAGAGCCTGAGAATGTTGACACCATAGGCTTTTTAGATACCATTGTACTTTCCTCATGCAGTCTTGCATATGGAATTAGTAGAATGCACAAAGCCATGAACCTCAAAGGCTTGCAGTTTCTGCCTTGCAGATAGCAGGGTTTTTGTGGCCACTAGTTTGAAGTAAGTTGTCAAATGAATTTGTTTCTCTGGCGTGAAGAAAGCCATCTGGGAAGTTGTGCTCAAGCTTGCTCCCAGGAATATGATTTGTTGACAGGATACCAGTTGCGATTTCTTTTCATTTATGGTGTACCCCAGACAAGTTAACACCTTTTGTACAAATGCCAGATGATTCAGAAGTATGTTCTGGCTTTCTGCCTGAATTAGACAATCGTCCGGGTATGGGTATATTTGAATATTTCTTTGTCTGCAAAATGCAATGACTGGAGCTAGGCACTTTGTGAATACCCTGGTGTTAAGCCAAAGGGCAGTGCAGAGAACTGATAGTGCATGCAGCCTGCTTTGAAGCATAGGTATTTTCTGCAAGCTTCCCTGATTGGGATGTGCAGGTAGGCTTCCTTTAAATCCAGTGTTGCCAACCAGGTATCTTTGCCTATCATGGGAGGCAACTGGTGAAGAGTTAGCATCTTGAATTTTGGAATCACCAAAAAGGTGTTTAAGATAGACAGCACCATGAGTTGTCTTTTCTGGGTACCAGGAAAAGTCGTGAGTAGAAACCTTGACCCTTTTCCTCTTCTGGCACAGTCTGAATAGCCTTTAACCTTAAGAGAGAGTACTGTACTTGATTTTGAGCCTCTGCCCACTGATTTGGGGGTAGATCTGGCCAACCGTTTGTGGTTGGTAACGTGTGGAAGTGAAATCTGTATCCTTGGGAAACTATGTTTAAAATCCATTTGTCCTGGGTAACGAGTTCCCGGTTTTTCTTTTGCAGAGCAATCTTTCCCCCTAAAGGAGCAGTCAGTTGAGAAGTGCTTGGAAGTTTTAAAGTTAAGTCATTGAGACAGCTTACCATATGGGGAATCTTACTACTCCCTGATTTGGAAGTGGGAGCCCCCCACTGATTAGTCCTGTGTGTGCCCTAGAACTGAAGCCTGGGTGTTCTGCTGGTTCTGGGTTTGAAGTGAGAAGTCCTGGAAGAGGCAGGAAAGGACCAATTTTTTGAGGGCCAATGCCTACTAAATCTAGGAGGCTGCACTTGTAAGAAATCTTTGACAGTTTGCATAGATTAAGCGTTTTCCTCCATCTTTTTAAGAACTTCTTCTGCTTTGTCGCCAAACAGGCAAGTCCTGATTTAAGGGAGCATCCAGCAATTTAGTTTTAACATGATCTGGCAAAGATTGCCCCTTAAGCCAAGCATGCCTTCTAAGAACAGACCTGGCGACAGCAGCCCTGCAAGATGCCTCTAGTGAATCAAAACCACATTGCAAAGTATATTTAACAACTTGTTCAGCACAATGCATTAAATCCTGTAAATCCTTATTTTCAGCACAATCAGGAATCAACATAATGTTCTGTTTAAGCAATCCAATAATATGCTGCTGATACTTTAAACTTATGAAACTGGCAATTTACGGCCCTGATGGCCAAGGTTGCAGAGGTGTATACCTTCTTACCCCATCTATCCAGGGCCCTGGAATCTCTATCAGAGGGGGTAGGATTTTTGGCAGTAGTAGCCTTAATGCCCTTGGGTCCCTGTGAAATGGTCTCAGGATCCGCAGTAGGATTTTTAAAAAGGAACTTGTGAGAATCAGGAACCCTGTAATATCTATCAGGTTTTCTGGAAGCAGGAGGTAGAGAGTCAGGGGCCAAGCTAGATTCTGAAAAGGCATCGTCACCAATGTCCAGCACAGGAGGGATAGCTAAAGGCCTGTGTTGGGGCAAGAGTAAAAAATCTCTAAGCCTCTTTTTAGAATTAGAGTAATCCTGGCTCTCTCAGAGAAAATGCTCCCTAAGAGTATGCGAGGTTTCACCAAAAGAAAAATCCTCTGGGGGAGAAGCAGAGGGAATAGAGTCCTCTGCGTCAGAATCCTCATAGGTAGATAAGGGAAACCCTGGTCATCAGAGGAGACAGAAATTTCAGAATCCAGATCAGAAGTATCATAAGCAAATTCAGTCCTAGGTCTCAGAGGGGGGAGGTTGGCTTCCCGATTAAAGTAATAAGGTCTTCAGCCATTCTTATAATTAGTTTTTTTAGGCACAGAGGCCTGACCATGTGGTCTGGGCGGTTTCCTAGGCATGGTTTGAATTTTAGGCCTAGAAGAAGATGGCGTCTGTTTAATAAGCAAGTCAGTAGGCCTGAATACACCCTCAAAAGCCAGTACCTGCACAGTGGCTCCGGACCCATCCAAGGTACAGACATCCGCAGGTTCCACACCTGAAGCATCTCGCGGCATACCGGACTCTGAATGGGTCTCAGCAAAGGCCTGCGAATCTGAAGTAGCGGGTATCAGGGGCTGCGAAAGCACCTCACTGAGTACTGGTGAACTGGCGACTAGCTTAGGAGAAGCGTCGTTGGCAGCTATGGACCTAGGCGAGCCTGTCTCTGTCTTTATCTTTGCGTTTTTCAGAAAGTCAGTAGTCGGGTGGCTTACCGAAGACATATCTGGATAATTGAACCAAGTACCAAATTATTTAGAAGCCAAAATGTACAGACGACAAAGAGCTTGTGGTTTAAATAAGGCACAATACCGACAGAGCGACGTCGTGGTCAGGGCCTTGGTAAGGAATACAGTACGAATGAAAATCTTTATGGGGTATTTGCTTTCCATAAGAAATACAATTATTGACTTTTACTGACATTGGTTTAGAGCAAGAAAAAGTTTCCCCAACGTGGTACTTAGCTTTAGTTGAAGACTTCGGTTTTGAAACTCGAAAATGAAAATTTCAGGAGTCAGATGACCGGCACTTGCGAACTGCTTCAGCTTCGGTCACCGCATGGCAAGAAAGACGGATGTATTGGCATCGGCTGTATGCTTTATACCCCTGACTACTTGACATCATGGAATATGAGACAGCAACCGACGCAGGACCCAAGACTTTGATAATCAGGCCGACTAAGGGCTAATGCAAGCAGATAACCCAAATGTGATGTCTGCAACAGTGAAACACGAAGAACATTTACAGCCCCAACAATCTCCAACTCATCCTGAGGAAATTCCAAGTAAACTGAAAGATATAATCATTCCAATGTATCCAGGGTCTACCTCAGGGTCTTCATCCAATGGGCTATGTCTGGTACACCTCCCACAGGACATGCCTGGGAAGCATACTCATAAGGTAGCTAAATGCATCATGAACAACTAGTTTCAGAATGAAGCAGCAGTGGGCATACTCTGAGCCTCCTGGACTGCTTAGTTCCTAACTTTGCCACTGTAAAGTAACCTAACTTATGCTGCTTGTATCCCCTCAACCTTAACTTGTGAACAGGACTCCAAGATACTTAACTCCTTCACTTAAGGTATCTGCTCCCCCTCACTTAAAGCGGGTAGTCAACTCTTTTCTGGAACAGAACCATGACCTTTAATTTGGAGTGCTAATTTTCAACCCAACCACCTCACACTCACAGAATCACCCCCATGCAAGCTGGGGATCACATTCACTTGAAGCTAAGAGGGCCTCTTTTGCAAAAATCAATGACAGCCCTCGCATCAACAAACTGGACACTCTCAAAACCTTGGCTATGCCGTGATATCCTGCCCAAGAAAGTCGCATACAGAAGATGAGACAAGTCAAACCCTCAATAGAGTCTTACACACACCTTCAGCATACCAGACTTAATAGCAAGAATACTGACACGACTATCACTTCTGAAATACAGGAACAAAGAGTCACAGTGCAGTGGCCCTGGGACCCAACACTGTTGTACCACTTTGGTGTCAGTTACTTTGCATTCAAGCATAAGTTGTCTGCAAAACTTCTTTTGTGAATGGCTCCCATATTTGACAAAAGATTTTGGCAAGTCTGCTCTGGGTGAGCCTCTCCCAACTAAAATAAACATCCTGCATGATCACACTATTTATGAAGCCTAGCACAGCCGAATCATAACACTGATGTTTTAAACAGCAAAACTCATACCTATATATCTCTCAATTGTCCAGAATTCCCAGATTTTTGCCTCATATCTTTGGTCTATTTCTCAATTTGTGGTTACACAGGATAAGTCACTAAATAATGACATTTGTTTGAGTTTCAGGTATCATACCTTTCAAGAAAATGTATGCTAATGCAAAACCTCCCATTCTAGCAACTTTTTAATTTGATAAAAGCAAAGCAATTTTTAAAGTCTAAACCTATTTCGTGGGCCTTTGTCCCCCAATTATTTTTGCATTTGTTCAGATTTCAAGTTTATGAAAGCAATTTTTTTTTTAAATCTGTCCCTATATTTGGGCCTTTGTCTCTCCGGTATTTTTGCCTTTTTCCAGACTTCTTGCACTAAGAGGTTGAGAGGTATGCAAAAATCCCACCTCAGGTTTCCTCTGAAAAGAGGTCACTAGCTTAGTGGGACTAATCTGATCAAAGGTTAAATAAAAATATGGTCTCCAGCTCATAACATATATTATGGTCTCCAGCTCATAACATATATTATGGTCTCCAGCTCATAACATATATTTCTTAGATTCAGTTTAAAAAGTTTCTTTGCATGCTTTTCTAACAAGGCTTTTGCTGCACAGTCTCATCAGCAATGTGCCCGCAAAAATGTACAACCTTCCTTATGGTGCAAAACAGCTCCAGTCTTGCATTTATCATCTGATAACCAGCTTAATCCAATTCAGAGCAGCACATAGCTCCCAAATGTCCCTGATTTCAGGGATTCCCAGATCCTGACCCAAACTTTAGCTCCGCCTTTCTTAAGCTCTGTTAAAAAATGGTGACTTTTAGAAAAAAAAATATGCATTACTTTTAATACATAATGACAATTAGTGACTAATGAATGGATGGGTAATCGGAAATTTACCCCTGGCCTGGCTCCTATGTCTCTGATGGACAGAAGCAGTCTACCCCATATAAATCAAATTTGTGGATCCCATTTGATTTGCAAGGCTAGGCTTTAAGGGCCTTAGTGGTCGTTAGCCTAACATATGAACAATAACTAAGTTATAGACTTCATTTACTTCAGAAAATATATATTAATTCATAACTTTTATTCGGCCAATACCCCATATAAACTGTCCCTGAATCTGCATAGAGCTACCACCACATCAACTGTCCAGATTTTTACCTCGTATTTGATCTACTCCCATAGCTCTCAACCTTCCATCTCCAAAATGAGGAACACTAGTCCTTATAATGTGGAACAAATGGGCAAAATGTGGAACACATACTAATGGCTAACAACTTCAGCTAAGAAGGTCATAGGATGGTTAAAATATGCTGGTTTTACTTATAAAGAAGATCATTTAATGAATTAATATGATTAATTTCTATTTACAATGGAATTCACTTAAAAAAATTCCTAACACTGAATGTGCGACTCTTTCAATGTGGAACTTTGAGGAACGTGAACTTTAAGAGCCCAAATGAGGTACGTTCCTCGTAATGAGGTACATTTGAGAGGTATACTCCACATATTTATGGTTTTCACACATATACCTGGGATGATCAGAGGGCTGGAGTCACTAAATAATCTGAGGTTCATACTTCATATCCTTCAAAAAATGTATGTTAATACTAGCAACTTTCTAAGTTTATAAGAGCAATATTTAAACTCTGCACCTATTTTTGGGCTTTTTCCACATTTCTTGCTCTAAGAGGTTGAAAGGTAAGGCTACGAGCAGCAGCGAAGCCAATGCCTATTCCCAAAACTTAAAGGGCACAAGAATGCAAAATCGTCCTAAAAAATGAGCGCCAAAAGTTTGATGCGTGCATGCCCCCTCCCCCAAACAAACGCAACGCCTAAATTTGAGCCGCAGGAAATTCGTAAAATCGATACACCAACAAAATGAGACATGTAGCTGAGAACGACTGAACTGAACAACCAACCGCAACGATGCTGCAACTTAGTCCCCTCTAGTACTTTGCCGATACTGCTTCTTTTTATTGTAAATATTTAACTTACAGTTACACAGTGTTCAATGAGAGCATTTCGTTAACTGGCCAAGGAACGCACTACGGAATTAACAAAATAATCGTTATTTATGGGTTTATTCTTTGCCGTTTATGCGTGGGACTGGCTCTAGACTTTGGAAGTAAACTTTATCCGCATTGTGCAACATTTGCTTAACAACTGAAACTGTTTCAAAACAGTCACTCAAAATTGAGAAAATAAAAATCTCCAAATCCTCAACACAGAAACTGGATAAGATAAATAACAAGAATAACGATGATAGACATAAAGCGTTACATCCTGTACGTCATGTAGAGCTCGTACCTCAAATTAACTCTTACTACACAGCACTTACAACTTAGCAGAATCGTCCAGCCCACTAAAAGGTAAGCCCATTACCTATTATTTGTGTGCACCCACCCTCCGCCACCAGTCGCACCTGCAGAATCGTTGGAAAAGCTGCTGTAGCAATGTTTGCTTTCTCCAATAGGCGAAGTTTTTCGTAACCAAACATGCAAAATTCCTCGCCATCTTTTCCAGAAAACATCTGTAGCTAGAAGTAATAACTGCGTGACGTCAAGCTAGCGCTCCAGACAGTGTCATTCTCCACGGGGCAAAGTTCGCCGCCATGTTGCCTTTACTTTTCTACTATTTTTGTAGTGTTCGAAGTGTGTCTACACACTGTTAAAACTGTCTTTTTTTACTCTGTCCACTATGCATAACTAATCATACCACTCAATCTTCCATAATTTTAGCTCAAAATAGTGCTTTGTTCTTCATAATCCCTAGCGATTTGGGTGACGAGTAGTTTAATTATTTTATATATCTCTCAACTGTCTGGACCCGCGGTGGTAGCGTTGTCGCCTCATACCTCTCAAGTGTACCTCATTACGAGGAACGTACCTCATTTGGGGTCTTAAAAAGTTCAAGTTCCTCAAAGTTCCACATTGAAAGAGTCTGTCACACATTCAGTGTTAGGAATTTTTTTAAGTGAAATCCATGGTAAATAGAAATGAATCATATTAATTCATTAAATGATCTTTTTTATGAGTAAAACCAGCATATTTTAACCAACCTATGACCTTCCTAGTTGAATTTGTCAGTAAGCCATTAGTATGTGTTCCACATTTTGCCCATTTGTTCCTCATTATGAGGGCGAGTGTTCCTCATTTTGGAGATGGAGGGTTGAGAGCTATGCGCCTCACAGTAAGACGCTGTCCGGTTCGATTCTCAACTAGAGCGTCTTCTGCGTGGAGACATGTGTGAATGGGCGTACCTTCGTTGAACGTTGTGCGTCAGGGCTGGTAACTCGGCACGTAAAAATCAACTACCAATCATTAGCGGGCCGGAGTTCCACTGTGGCGACTCTTAACCGGGAAAAGCCGAAAGACAAACAAACAAAGTCTCTCAACTGTCTGCATGTCCTCCCCGCGGTCGAGGGGCGTTCGAAAGACATGTGTGATGCCTTCCTTGTAGGTTGGGCGTCGAGCTAGCACCGTAAAAATCTACTGCCAATCATTAGCGGACCGGAGTTCCGCTGTGGCAACCCCAACATACCTTTCAACTGTCCAGATTTTTGGCTCAAATTTTTGGTCTTTTCCTCAAACTTTTTTATTGTCGGACAAATCACTCAGATTTATCTGAGGATTTAAATCCCTAAATAATGACGCACATTTGAGTTTCAGACTACAAATCCTTCAGAAAATGTATGGTAAAACACACTTGTTACTCTAGCTACTTTATAAGTTTATACGAGCAATATTTAAAAGATGTCTGTACTTGTTGGCCTTTCTATTTATTTCTTGCATTGAGAGGTATGTTATTTTACTTTACATTACCAAATACATGTTAATTTTACCTGTCAACATACTTCACAACCTCTAAAAGCAAGAAATCTGGACTAAGCCATCTATAAATGGGGGGGGGGGGGCATGGACAGTAATACATGTTAATTTTACCTGTCAACATACTTCACAACCTCTAAAAGCAAGAAATCTGGACTAAGCCATCTATAAATGGGGGGGGGGGGGCATGGACAGTTTTTAGTTAATTTATTGCTCTTACAAACGTAAAAAGTTGATCAAATAACAGATTCTGCATTAGCATGAATTTTCTTAAGTGTGAAGTCTGAAACCTCAAATGTATGGCATTATTTCTTTTACTTCAGTCCTCCATGATTTGCCCGAAAGCCAAATAGTTACAGGCCAAAAATATGACGCATAAGCTAAAATCTGGATAGTTGAGATTAAGTGACCGCAATTCTAGCTGATTATTTCTGAATTTGCCCACGATTCTGGAGGTAAGATGAGAGCTAGTGGGCTGTGCCTCAAATTGGTCCACAGTGGTCAGTGCTCATTCCCAGTTAATGAATTTAAATAAATATATTTTTGATCAAAACTTTATTCTGTGTGTGACGGCCGTGCCCTGGCCAAACAATCAAGGAGCCTCAATCCTCACCACTAACACCAGGGAGGTCATCTCCTAGAAGAGGAAAGGATAACTAATACACACAGTAAAGTACAATTTCCCTTAAGTGCACACACAGAGCACAGTCAGTCTGGGGCTGGTTGCTCCCTTGCTCACCATCCCCACTGGCACAGCTATAGGGTCCAGGTCTTAGCCTAACTGGGCAAGCTAAAACCTCCAGTACCCTCTCTGTCCAACCAGTGCTTCATGTCCCTGCCAAGTAGCTGACACAACACACACACACTTTGAGATAAGTATTTATGCAACTGGGGAAGGCTAACACAGATTCTCCAACTGTGCCTCTTTACCCAAACTATACGGTAGTAATTACTGCCACCACCCAGTTAATAATATCAGCTACTAAAAGGCCCTTAAAAGGGTGTCCAATTATTACTGTGCAATATTAATATCCAATGGTAGTAAGACTAACAGTCAAGGCTTACTTTAGAGTGGCCTATTACAATAACCTCTATAAATGTGCAATGTACTCTAGAGCTTATCTCTACACAAATCAGCCACAGGTAGAAGGTTTTAAAAATATTTAATAATAAATAACTAAAACACAAGACAAAACTACTACACCACAGAGGTATCGAAGTGTTCAGAGATCACACAGAAACTTAAAATAATACAGTAGGACAGGTCTGATTTCAAAGAAAAATACCTAATTAATCTTTACTAGCTTTTACTATTCCTGCAAGAAATCACAGTGGTAAAACTTACTTGTGAGCACAAGGCAGAGTGCTAGTAAGTTGGATGTCCAAAGTCAAAATGCTTCCAGTCTCTTGTGAGAAATAGTGTTTAGACATTTACTAACAAACATGTCTCTAAGGCCCTCCCCAAATTACATAATTTTTGACACTTAGGTTTTCCCAGCATTCATATTGCATCATCTTAACACCAGGTCTGAGTTCTCAGGCCACAAACTGCATTATTTAACAATCTAACACCTGCACACAAACTTACAATCGAAGACATTTCACATGTATATTCTAAAAGAAACCAGAGCAATAAAACACATTCCACATCTAAATTCTGGTCATAAACGTTAGCTTTAAAACAATGGCATGAAACCTTCATCCAGCAGCACTGGAGCCGAATTGTAAACATTAAAGAGATTCATAAGATCTTTTCAACTTAAAAAGACACATTTGAAATACTTGGGTTGGTTTTCCTTACAGCAGATGGCAATGTTGCAACAATCTTGAAGTTCACATTTTACAGTGTTTTCTTACATTTAAAAACACAAGCCTGTATTTTACATTTATTTATACAGTTGATAGAATTAGATATCAAATTCTATTTGACTAGGCTGGCAGCCTTCGCCCGTCTCTCCCCAATCATCATATCTCCCCCCCCCCGGGAACTCAAGCAAGGTTTTCAAGTGCCCCTTGAGAAACGCTTGAGAGTGTCAGGTCTACCTGGGTGTACCTCACCGCATTCCCTGTCTTGAGAGCCCATCTGCATTGGCATTGCTACTCCGCCTACGGTGCTGCACTGATATCTCATATGCTTGCAACCCCAGACTCCATCTTAGCAATCTGGCATTTTGCCGACTGGCTCTGTTTAACCATGTTAGAGGGTTGTGATCTGTCATCACAGTGAATTTTCTTCCATACAGATAAGGCTGAAGTTTTTGTAGTGCCCACGCTATGGCTAGACATTCCTTTTCTACCACTGCATAGCATTCCTCACTGGGTTGGTGCCTACGACTGAGATAAACCACTGGGTGCTCTTCTCCCTCTGCAGAAATCTGGCTAAGTACAGCCCCCACCACATAGTTTGAAGCATCCACCTGCACAACAAAGTCTTTGCTGTAGTCTGGACTGGCTAACACAGGGGGTCCTCCCAAAGCTTCCTTAAGCTTCTGAAATGCCTGCTCATATGCTGGGGTCCTCACTACCTTATCTGGCCTGTGGTTCCTTGTCAGGTCTGTAAGGGGAGCAGCTATGGTACTATAATTGGGAACAAACTTTCTGTAGTATCCTGGTGTCCCCAAGAATATCCTCACCTCCTGCTTTTTGATAACGGGTGCAGGCCATGCCTGAATAGCTTCCACTTTGGCAGGTTCTGGCCTTATCTTACCACTCCCCACTCTATGTCCTAGGTAGGAGACCTCTGCCATACCCACTTGACATTTGCTTGGCTTAATGGTCAACCCTGCCCTCTGTAGTCTGCCCAGTACCTCCCTGACATGCTGAAGGTGCTCTTGCCAGGAATGGCTGTAGATATCAATATCATCCATGTAAGCAAGGGCAAACCCTCCTGCTACTGCTAAGATATGATCTACCAGCCTCTGGAAAGTCGCTGGGGCATTCTTCATCCCAAAGGGCATCTTTGTGAACTCATACAAGCCAAAAGGAGTCACAAAGGTTGACTTCTCTCTAGCACTGAGAGTCAAGGGCACCTGCCCGTAACCCTTGGTAAGATCAATGGTTGTAAGATACTTAGCCCCACCCAGCTGCTCTAGGGCCTCATCTGTCCTAGGCATGGGGTAAGCATCTGACTCTGTGTGACTATTTAATTTCCTGTAATCCACACAGAACCTGATGCTGCCATCCTTCTTTGGCACCAGTACCACTGGTGAGGCCCAGGGACTGTTGGACTTTTGGAGTCTGTTTGACTCTCTCAGGCACCCTATAAAAGGCCTGCCTGATAGGCCTTTGGATTTCTGTATCCACCTTTTGCTGCACCAGGTGGGTGCTCCCTGGTTTCCCAGAGAACACGTCCTCAAATTCCTGCAACACTGCTCGGATTTCTCGAACCTGGGTAGGAGATAGCTGCTGGGACATTGCTACCCCTTACACAGAGGTGTCAGCCCGAGCCTCACTGAGGAGATCAGTCCCCAGATCTTCCTTAGACTCCTCCTGTAATCCACTGCAAATGCTCAGCACAAGGGCCTCCCTATCATGGTAAGGTTTCATGTTAGCATGGTACAATTTGTGCCCCTGCCGTCTGCCTAGCACTTCCACCATGTAGTTAACATCACATATCTTTCTTACCACCTTATAGGGTCCCTCCCAAGCAGCTTGCAACTTGTGTCTTGACAGGAATGAGAACCATCACCTGCTGCCCTACAGCATACTCTCTAGCTCGAGCACTCCTGTCATACCACACCTTTTTCTGTTGTTGGGCTTCTGCCAGATTCTCCTGTGCCAGGCCCATGACTTCCCTGGGCCTTGTCCTCAGGTTCAGGACATATGCCACAAAAGACTCCTTGTGAGACTCACACTCACCTTCCCACTCATCTCGAATTAAATCTAGAGGTCCCCTCACCTTATGCCCATACAGCAACTCAAAGGGTGAAAAACCTGTAGATTTCTGGGGAACCTCTCTGTAAGCAAACAGATGGGGCAAATATTTGTACCACTCCCTCTTAAACTGATCTGCAAATGCCTGTAGCATGGACTTGATTGTAGAGTCTGCCCTCTCAACAAGACCATTAGTCTGGGGATGGTAGGGGGTGGTCTTCATGTGCTTCACCCCACAGGACTTCCACAGACAAGCCAGCAGGTCTGACAAAATTGGCACCTCTGTCAGACAGTATTTCCTTTGGGAAACCTACCGTGCTGAAAATCTCTAGCAAAGCATTTGCCACCTTCTCTGCCTCAGTGGAGGACAAAGCCACTGCCTCAGGGTATCGTGTAGCATAATCTACAATCACTAGGATATACTTTTTCCCTGTGGAACTTTGGGTACTCAGAGGACTCACAATATCCATAGCTACCCTCTGAAATGACTCCTCAATCACAGGCAAAGGCATCAAAGGAGCTCTCACCTTGTTCTCCTGCCTTGCCTACCTTTTGGCACTGCTCACAGGTCCTGCAGTACCCTGTTACATCTCTGGAAATTCAAGGCCAATAGAAGTTTTGCATAATACACCTCTTTGTACATTTTATGCCCATATGACCTGCAAAGGGAATATCACGGGTTATGGCTAGAAGTGCCAGACGGTAAGCTCTAGGCACTACCAACTGCTGTACTCTCTCACCTTCTAGCCCTCCCTCAGGGGTCCACCCTCTGTACAGTAACCCTTTGTTCCAGTGTACAGATTCCCCCTTCCCTTGATAATCAGGTGTCTCCCTAGCTACCCGCCTCAGGCTTTGCAATGTAGGTTCTGAAAGCTGAGCCTGTTTCAAGTCTCTCCTTGTAACCCTTCCCAGCTCCCCTTCCACTGGAAGTCTGGCAGCCTCTGACAGTAGAGCCTCACTGTCAGCCTGGGTACTACTACTCACCTTTACCTTTGCAGTCACTCTGTCCAAGCGACCATCAGTGCCCACAAGCAGCTGTGGCTCACATTCAGTCTCACTGCTACGGCGTAGCTTACTCCCTGAAGTAACCACCTCAGCAGTCCTGGCTGGAAGTATGCAGTCTGTCTGTGTCTCCCCAGGCTACCAGACCCACATGCTCGTCTCCTAGCCTAACTGCATAAGTACATAGCACTGCCTCATTCAAATCCTTCCCTCTCAGGACATCTGCAGGATGGTAGTTCCATGCCCCTGTTGTCTCAAGACAACCCACTGTTGGCATTTTGTCTTTACCACTTACTGGCTCCCCTCACCTTTGGTTCCGCACCTTGCCTCCGTGGATGCCTGTATGCCACATGGCCCCACTAGTTGCATTCAAAATATTTAACCCTAGCTCCTGGATGTGTACCTGGACTATTGGCGTCCCCTGCTACTGGCGGATTCTGTTGGGGCAGTCTGTGCTGCCCACCAAGGGTTCCTTTAGTCTCATGAGCAGTACTGGGGGTCCGTTTCCTGTGCAGAGCTGCCCTGCTTGCTAGGTATAGGTCTCCCTCCTTCCCCAACTCCTGTGAAGTAGCACACTGTTTATCAACTAACCAGATCCTCATGTCCTCAGGCAAAGTGGTAAAAGCTTGTTCCCTTACCAAAAGGTCTGCCAGCCCTTCAAAAGTGGTGACCTGACATCCACTCACCCAGCTATGAAAATAAGTGCTCAGTTCAACAACATATTCACATACATTTTCATCTGCATTGCATCTATGCTCACGAAACTTTTTCCTATACATTTCAGGTGTTAGCTTAAAACATTCTAATAAATGTCTTTTTACAGCAGTATAATCAAAACAGTCAGTGTCACGCATTTTTTTGCTAAAGAAGTTACAGCTTTACCGTGGAGTAAGGGGGTCAGGAACCATACCCAGAGCCTTTGGTCAACTTCATACTATTTACGTACCCGCTCAAACATATGAATGAAGCTATCAAAATTATCCCCTTCTTTAAACTGTGGTAGAAATTTACTGACCTTTTGTGCTTCTGGGGTCCGGTTACTCCCTTCCCCATTACCTCCATGACTCTGGTGAAGAGTCAGCATTTCTCTCTCGTGTCTCCTCTGCCGTTCGTTTTCCTCAGCTGCTTCTAGTTCCATATGCCTGGCCTCCAACTCAAGTCTCTTTAGCTCCAGCTGAATTTTTAAGTCCACTGCAGAAAGGTTAAGCTATCCATTCTCCGAGGATATTGTATCTCCACTGTCAGTCTGATTGTCCTCCAGGCTGCTGTTTTCTGATGCAGCTGTAGCCAAGGCTGCAATCAGGTCTGCTTTAGTCAGGTTTCCATGCACCAGTCCTCTAGCCTGGCACATCTCCGCCAGCTGGCCCCTTGTCAGCTTTCCATACTCCTCTGCTGACATGCTGCCTGCTCACCCTGACTAACACTAAGCTAACAAAAGAAATAAAACAATTGTGATCTGAACTCTGAGTATACACTGTGTGGCTGTTTTAGAGTACAAAACACTTTTAGAGATCACTGTACATAAGCTACAGGAATTCGCTCTACCCACACCACTACAAGCCAATTAGTATGTGAAGTAGATCCCACCACTGCCAAACACTTGTGATGACCGTGCCCTGGAGCCTCAATCCTCACCACGAACACCAGGGAGGTCATCTAGAAGAAGAAAGGATAACTAATACACACAGTAAAGTACAATTTCCCTTAAGTGCACACAGAGATCACAGTCAGTATGGGGCTGGTTGCTCCTTTGCTCACAAGGTCCCCAATAAGACTCCCCACTGGCACAGCTATAGGGTCCAGGTCTCAGCCTATCTGGGCAAACTAGAACCTCCAGTACCCTCTCTGTCCAACCAGTGCTTCATGTCCCTGCCAATTAGCTGACATAACACACACACACACACTTTGAAATAAATATTTATACAACTTCATATACACTACTGGGGAAGGCTGACACAGATTCTCCAACTGTGCCCCTTTACCCAAACTATATGGTAGTAATTACTGCCACCACCCAGTTAATATCAGCTAATAAAAGGCCCTTAAAAGGTGTCCAATTATTACTGTGCAATATTAATATCCAATGATAGTATGACTAACAGTCGAGGCTTACTGTAGAGTGGTCTGTTACAATAACATCTTTAAATATGCAATGTACTCTAGAGCTTATCTCTACACAAATCAGCCACAGGTAGAAGGTTTTCAAAATATTTAATAATAAATAATTAAAACACAAGACAAAACTACTACACCACAGAGGTATCTAAGAGTTCAGAGATCACACAGAAACTTAAAATGTAGGACAGGTCTGATTTCAAAGAAAAATACCTAATTAATCTTTACTAGCTTTAACTATTCCTACAAGAAATCACAGTGCTAAAACTTACTTGTGAGCACAAGGCAGAGTGCTGGCAAGTTGGATATCCAAAGTCAAAATGCTTCCAGTCTCTTGTGAGAAATAGTATTTAAACATTACTAACAAACATCAAATAACCTCCGATGGAACAGGAAACACTGCCAATGTGATTGAAATGCAAGCAATTCCCAACACAATCACAAGAAGTAAACGTGAAAAAATGAATCGATAAATCCACAGTCTGTATAATTTAAGTAAGCTTATGGATTTGGTATTAAGATATAACTTTTCGTATTATGAAGGCAATTATTATCGGCAAGTTAATGGAGTAGCCATGGGGGCGGCATGTGCCCCCATGTTTGCCAATTTTATCATGACCTACTGGGAACTACACTACTTGTTTAATACTGACTTTTACACACATGTAAAATTTTATTCAAGATTTTTAGATGATTTGTTTTTTATTTGGGATGGTGATCAAGCTCTGCTGGAGGCATTTATTGTGTATATTAATAACAGCATTTGGTTTTTGAAATTCACACATGAGATAAAGATACAATTACATATTTAGATGTTAAGCTATCTGTGGACAAAACAAATAGTACATTAAAATCAAATATTTTTAGAAAGTCTACCTTTTAAAATTCCTACTTGCATTATGCAAGCTGGCACCCTGACCAGCAGAAGAAGGCCATTGTTAAGGGCCAAATGGTCAGGGCTGCAAGAATGGTCAGTAATGAATCTGAATTTCATGATGAATTAAGATTTATGATGTCCTTATTCATTAATCGTGGTTACCCAGAAGAATTATGTATTAATGTTTTAGAGGAGGTAACACATAAGAGAACAGGAATATATAAAGCTATTTTAAGCTTGAACAATAGTTTAGTTAACATCTTTAAGGAAAATAATAATTCTAATGTGAATTTTAATTCCAACTCCATCCCATTTTATATTACTATCTTTAATGACATTTCTTTTGTTATTAAGAGTATTATTAACAAAAATTGGAATTTAATGGTAACTGATAATTATTTAGGAAGATTTTTTCAGGGCAAAATCCCATTTATATTTAGGAAGGATTTATCATTTAAAGATTTATTTGAAAGAGCATTATATAACAAGGAAGTTGCCCTTAGTAAACGTATAGGTAATTTTAAGTGTGGTAGGTGCTCTGTTTGCACTTACATTCTTAATACAGGTAAGAGCATTAAGATTAACCATTATAATATCCAGATAGGTAGTCATTTTAATTGTTATTCTACCAACGTGATCTATATTGCTTTGTGCCAACTATGTGACGCTTTTTACGTTGGCAAGACAAGGAGACACATGAGGGACAGAATTAAGGAACATTTAAATGATATTAAAAAGTTTAAGAAAACCAATGCTTTAGCAAGACATGTTGCACAATGCACTAGTCACCATTTTAAGTTTTTTGGGGTATCACAAATTAGGAATGATCCACAAGGCAGGACGACTGCCTAGGATTTAGATGCACAAGATTTGAGAATGCAAATCTTGTTGAATGCCTATAATCGTCCAGGTTTAAATGAATACTGTAGTATTAAACCTATTCTAAGACTTAATAATATTAAGGGGAGATGATAATAGATTTGTAAGTTTAGCGAGACACACAAATAATAGTTGTATTACTGCAGATTATCTAGGTATTATTTTAAGTATTTTAAACCAAATACAACTTTTATTTGTATATAATTATAAGCGATAGGATAGTATATTTAACATTAACACTAGGGCATGGTATCCAAGTGTTTTTTAACAACCAACACATACAGCATTTATATTATATTATATTATATGATATTTCATATCAATGTATTTTAGGTGATATTTATGCTTTTATATATAGGTTACACATCATATTTATATACTATATATTCATATATATTTTTACCGATATATTTCATTTTATTTTATAGTATAACACCATTTTTTAACATTAATGAATATTCACATAAGTATACATAATCAATTAATTGTTATTTAATATTGTACTATATTATGAAATTCAATTGTATTTGTAAGTGTTGCACTGTGTCTTTATAATGAGTTTTAAATATTAAATATTTGATAGATTGTGTAATTGATTCAAATAATTGATTGATTAATTGCGTAATTGGTATTTATTGGTACTATTTAAGTGGCCCAGTACATTTCTTTATGTTATCTGATGAAGTCTGTGGAGACGGACGAAACCTAGGTCATTCTTTGGTGTTTCTATTCAATAAACCGTGGTTCCAGCACAAGAACGTTTCTGGAGCAGTTTTTTTGAATTATACAGACTGTGGATTTATCGATTCATTTTTTCACGTTTACTTCTTGTGATTGTGTTGGGAATTGCTTGCATTTCAATCACATTGGCAGTGTTTCCTGTTCCATCGGAGGTTATTTGAGGTTCGTTTTATTGTGGTTTATTACTAACAAACATGTCTCTAAGGCCCTCCCCAAATTACATAAATTTTGACATTTAGGTTTTCCCAGTATTCATATTGCATCATCTTAACACCAGGTCTGAGTTCTCAGGCCACAAACTGCATTTAGCAATCTAACACCTGCACAGAACCTTACAATAATAGAAGACATTTCACATGTATATTTTAAAAGAAAAAAGAAGTTATTTACTCACCATAACGTTCCATCTGAGTAGGTAACTTCATTTGTCAGCAACCTGTGGGTATCGGATCCGACCTGGATCCGAGCCGGCAGCTTTCCAAGCTAATGATCCGAGCTCCAAGCTCCTCCCCCTTACCCATAATACCCTGCTACCTCCTTCCAGTTCTCAGATCGCGTTTGCCCAATTATACAATGTCGCCTAGACAAAACAACAACCTGAAACATCCTAACCTAATGAATACCAAAAGCTGAGATCATTCTAGGATTCAGATAACCAGGTTAGGGGGAAGGAGGTGGGGGTCGGTTGCTGACAAATGAAGTTACCTACTCAGATGGAATGTTATGGTGAGTTCATAACTTCTTTATCTGAAGTAGCTAACTTCATTTGATCAGTAACCTGTGTGACAGAGTCCCCAGCTACCAAAAAACTTGGGAGGTCCTCAAGGAAGGATATTCCGGAACACTGCAGAGCCAAAAGCTGCTCTTCATCTGGATATTAAATCCAATTTATAATGAGAGATAAAGGTATGAGAGGAAGCCCAAGTAGCCACAGAACAAATATCATCCAAGGGCACTCTTGACCAGAACGCAGCAGAAGTAGCCATAGAATGGGTAGAATGGGCATGAACCCCTAAGGGCTCAGGCAGACCAAATATCTTGTATGTGAGCAAAACGCAGTGAGAAATCCATCTAGCTAGAGTCACCTTCGACACTGGCTTACCCAAGAAAGGCTTCGCAAAGGAAACAAAGAGCTACTCTGACTTGCGAAAGGCAGCTGTTCTGTGTAGGTAAAAGCGCAATTGTCTATGAACATCTAACAAATGAAGTTTGTATTCCCCTTTAATCTGATAGTTAGGGAAGAAAACTGGTAGATTAATGGACTGATTGATGTTCGCCTCGGAAGCCACATTAGGTAAGAAGGAAGGGTTAGTCCTGAGAGAGACTCTGTCCTTATGGAAAACAAGATGTGGGGGTTTAGTATAAAGGGCCTGGAGTTCTGACACCCTTCTAGCTGAAGTAATAGCTATTAAGAAAACAGTTTTCCAGCACAAGAATTTTAAATCAACAGAAGCTGCAGGTTCAAAGGGTACCAAAGGACCAAAGTTAGGTCCCATGGGGGAACAGCATTCCTAATAGGAGGTCTCAAAAGAAAGGTTCCTTTTAAGAAGGTCTTACAAATCTTAGTGGAAGCTAAAGGACTAAGATCGTCTCCAATGTGAAAATGGGAAATGGCAGCCATTTGAACCTTTACAGTAGAAGAACTGGCCCCTTGCTGAAAAATATGAGATAGGAAATCAAGCACTGCTGGGATGGGAGCAGTGAAAGGATCCAAATTCTTATGCGAGGCCCAAATGGAAAACAGTTTCCATTTGCTGTTGTAAACCTTCCTGGTAGAGGCTTATGCGCCGCTACCAGGATGGATCTAACTGCAGATGAGATACCGGGAGTCCTGGCAACTAATGGAACTGGATCAACCAAGCTAAGAGCTTGAGGTTATCCAGATTCGGAGTTTCTAATCCCAAAGGATGAGAAATCAGATCCGGGATGGGATCTAAGATCCAAAGAGGAGCTATGAGATGAGATTGTAGGTACAAGAACCAGGTTTGACAAGGCCAGAATGGGGCTATGAGGATAATCTTGTTCCCCAACCGACGAGCTTTCTGTAAAACTTTGTCATTAACGGAAGAGGAGGATAAGCATAAAGAAGATGACCAAGCATGAACTAGACCGTCTCTGGGGCTTTCCCCTGGGAGGGGGGATTAGAGTGAAAAACTCGCTGCACTTCGCGTTTGAAAGCGATGCGAAGAGATTGCAGCAAGGCTGACCCCACTTGCAGAAGATCTGTTTTGCTACTAAGGGGTTTCAGAAACCACTCATAAGGTGAGAGGATAGTTCGACTCAGCTTGTCTGCTAGGATGTTGGACCAACCCGGAATGTGCTTTGCTAACAGAAAACAGTTGGTGGATATCACCCAATCCCAAACTCTCATGGCCTCTCGGCAAAGAGGATAAGACCTGGTCCCCCCCTGTTTGCTGATGTACCAGACCACTGACATGGTCTGAATTGCAATAGTCCCTGGAGGGAGAAAGGCATGAAGAGCTTGCAACGCTAGAAGCTCCGCTCTCATCTCCAGAACATTGATATGCAGAACGGTCTCTGTCTGAGTCCACGTACCTTGGACAGTTCTGCCCATACAATGCCTCCCCCACCCAAGGCGAGAAGCGTCCGTGGTTACTTTGGCTTGGGGTTGTGGCATTATGAACGGTCGTCCTTCCTGAAGCTCCCGAGATTAGAGCCATCATATGAGAGAATTTCTGCAAACTCTGCTGAGGGGGATCGGAGAGTCCAATGGATGATGAAGGATGGACTACTGGACCTGCAAGATCCACTGGAGGACCCTCATGTGCAAGCGAGCTAAGGGCGAAAGGTTGATTACTGCTGCCGTGTATCCTAAGGCTCTCAGGACTAACTCTGCTGATGGGGCTGAAGATTGAAGGAGTGCTAGGACGTGAAGGGTTAATCTGCGAAGCCTGTCCGACATCAAGAAGGCCTTGGTCTGAAGCGTATCTATTCTGGCCCCTATGAAATCCAGGACTTGCATTGGTTGAAGGGATGATTTCTTGTAATTTATAGTGAGCCCAATTGGGAGGCTAAGAGCAGGAAGCAATCCCTGGCTGAGCAGAGTAGATGCCTGGTGGAGGTGGCAAGGAGACAGTCGTCCAAGTAATGGAAATCCTGTATTCCCTGAAGCCGCAGGTGGGCCACTACAACTGCCATGACCTTGGTTAATACCCTGGGGGCTGTGGTGAGGCCGAATGGTAGGACCCTGAACTGGTAATGACTGGCCCCCAACCGAAAGTGGAGAAACCTCCTGGATCGTCTGTCCATGAGAATGTGGTAGTACACATCCTTGAGGTCTATGGAGCACATCCAGTCATTCTCCTGCAGTAGGGGGAGAATGGATTGAAGAGTGACCATCCAGAATTTCTCCTTGGCAATGAAGAGGTTCATTGTAGAAAGGTCGAGAATTGGTCTTAAGTCCCCCGTCTTTTTTGGCACCAAAAAGAACCTGGAGTAATTGCCTAACCCAGACTGGTCTGGGGGGACGTACTGGATGGCTCTTTTTTCTAGCAGCTTCTTTATTTCTAAAGCTGCAGCCTCCCTCTGACTGGGTGGAACATCGTGGAGGCGCCTCAATTGAGGAGGAAGGTTTATGAAGGGAATAGAGTAGCCTCTGGATATTATTCGAAGCACCCAGCGATCTGTTGTGATGGACTCACATAGTGCCAGGTGCTTCGAAAAACGCCCCCAACTGCCTCCAGAGAGGAGCAGTCGGGCAACCCCTCAGGGCTGCTGCGTGGGTCGATCAGAGAAAGGTTCTCGTGACCCAAAATTCTTCAGCCCCCTCTGCCTCTGGGCCGGTGTCCACCTTGTCCCCCTCTGCCTCTGAAGGACAAAGGGTCCGGAGCGTAACAGGACTGCTGAGACTTCCGGAACCACATCTTCTTTTGTCCTCTCTGGTTCCTGGAAAAGGACTTTTGAGGAGCCGAGAAGCGGATTCTGACGGCAGACAGTGTCTTTCTCGCTCTAAACCAATGTATTGCGGACGGTCTTGCCAAACAGGGTAGAACCGAAGGGAGCATTCGCAAAGGACGCCTTGAAGGGTTCCGCAAAGTCGGAGCCAGGTGTGATGCCATAACGCGATGCCCGATTCGCTGGCTCTAGCGGCCCCCTCCATGGCATGGGAGAGTAGCCGCATAGACGTGTTCGATACAAATTTCAGAGTGGCCATGCAAGTCGAGAAGGTCTGTTTGTTCTCGGCTGACATGGACTCAGGGGGAGACTCAGCGTATTCCTTCACCAGATCCCGCTGAAGCCTAATCACATGGGCCAAGTAATTCAGAGCCCTTATGGAAAAGGTAGCTGAAGCAAACATCTGCTTTCTGATGCGATCCACCGTCCGAGACGCCTTATCAGGAGGATGGACCGAGGAACTATTCTGTGCCAGTTCCTTCTTGGAGGCAGCTGCCACCACCATGGCATCTACCGGGGAACCTTTACTCCACGCTGTCCTATCCACAGGGGGACTAAGGATCTTATCTGGTCTCCTGGGGATTGGCTCTACAGTGTCCTGCTCCTTCCATGCCCTGGTAGTAATGAGGTCTACCAGGGGGTCGGCCGGAGGGGACACCCAAGAGGCAGATGGGCCTGCGTCAAACACCTCCAGAAACACAGACTCATCCGAGGAAGGCTTTTGGGCTGACCACCCCCCTTTTAGGCGTAGCATTTCCATAATGTCTCCAAAGGAGACGTCCTCGGGGGGTGACCTGGGGGAACCTTCCCCTTCCTCTAATTCTGTGTCTTCCATGAGGGACTTGGGGGAGTCCAAGTGCCTCCTTTTACACTTACGTTTGTGAGGGACCTCCTCAGCGGGACTGTCCGAGGAGGGCTTACCAACAGGGTCATGTTCCTCCAGTGGGACTGACTGGGGCATCGACGCAGGCTGTCCCTGGGGCTGGATGATGGAAGACAAGCCCATCTGTGAGGGAATGGTGACTGGATCTGTAGCACGAGCAGGGGGTCTCGAACCTCTCAAGAGAACCCTCTCCACCATGTCGAAGGCTGAAGGTGAACCGCTCTCTCTGGGTTCCATGAGCAACACCCTCAGATCCGACACGGGGATCTGTGTCTGAGCCGAAGCGATCGGACCTGAAAGGGAAGTGTGCTCTGACTGCAACGGAGCCGAAGACACACCTACCCCCTCGGATCTGACGCACGGCTCTCCGAAAGGGGATCCGACAAACTCGAGGTCATGGCCGAAGTAGCAACTACTGTCGGCGCCGACTCCGAGACTACTCGGATCTGACGTTGGCTCCGAAACCCGATAATGGATCAGAGAAGGAGGCAAAAAATGGGGCCAAACCCCCCCCCCCCGGAGGGGGGGAGGCAGGAGCACTCCCATCTGCATTTGGGCTTGTAGGAAGCAACGAATCATCCGGTCCATGTCAGCATCTCAGAGGTTTCGTGTCGACCTAGAAGAGGCCGCCGAAGCTGGCCGGGAATAGGGTTGCCAACCATCCAGAATTCTTCCGGACTGTCCAGAATTAAGGGACACTGTCCGGAAGAACGGAAAATGCCTGTGTTGTCTGGAAAAAATTATGCACTGTGCACATTTTCATTTAGTTTTAAAAAATTAAATTTTTTTTTTTTTTAGGGGCGTTCTTCTTTAAGAACACCCTTTGCGACTGAGTGCAGATGACGAAAACAGTGTCTTTGTGACTGATTACGTCTGTTAGTACTCACTGTCTTCTGCACGTGCGGAATTTGAATTATAAAGACGACGGACTGTTTGCTGAAAAGCCCCAGGCAAAGCATGAGTCCGGCTGGTGTTTGCTCTGACTTTTCTCTAATCCAGCACTGCGGCACATGTAAGTTTTCAGTTTGCCATCCATTTCCTATTGCAATATTACCAGCAGCTTACCATTTGATCTGTAGATGAAACACTGAAATATAAAATTGTTTGCTAGCAGCAGCTTTTCATTAGTTGCAGATCTATTTAATGTGGAATTTAGATGTTTTACTTCTGCACTCTGCAGAGATTGTGCATATTGACTGATATTGGTGGATTTTAATGACATAAGTATGAGTGGCCATTTATGGTTGAAATGTTCTGAATTGGGCAGTTTTGTCATTTGGTTTGTGTGTTTTGTTTCAATGCTTACTGGCAAAATGTTTACAACTATAAATTTAACACACAGTCTAACAAGTGGTGCTGTTACTGTCATCACATAATCACTGTCAAAAATAAGACTTGTTGAGGGCAATGTGTTTTGTGTGTCTAAAAGCTGCAAGTTGAACGTTAGCCATATGTCTTTAATTCGCTTATCAATGAGAAATCAGAAGGGTACAGAAAAGTATCTACCATTTTTGAGAGGTAGTTGGTATATGAAAAGAGCACCTATAGCATTACTTCTGCCTGATTACTGATGAGGCTTGTTGAGCAGCAGTGTCTGTCAAAGAGCAATATTGCTATCTTATTTATGTGAAGACTTCACTGTCACATCTCATCTGATGATGTACCCTCTCTAAAGGGGCATGCATAGTCATCTGGGACAGTATGTACGTGGGTGTTTTGTACTCAAGTACCCTATTAGAACTCTCTGGATTTTTAGTATGAATTGGTTTAAGGGAACTAACATATGGCCATTTTCATACGGTTAACATATCCAACATTTTAGAGGATTGTGTTGCCACAGCCTGGCAATATATGCTATTTAAGTATATCAATAATATGCCAATTTTGTTTCATTACAGATTCTACATGAGCATGAGCGTACCCAGTCTTAAAAGTTGTGATGGCTGCTAATTCATGTCTGCTAGTTGTTATGTATTAAAATTTAATAGAATCAGGAAAGTAAATCAAAGAACTTTTGCTTGGCTTTAAAAATGTGTGCAAGGGGCCTATGATTTGAAAAAACCCAAAGGTAAACTTAATCCACCACCGGCCAGATGCATTTTCTTTGAATGTAGGTTTCAATGTTGTTTCAGTGAATGTGAGTTTTAAAGGCAAAGAAGTATTAAAGCTATGTCTGTTTGAGAGAGACTGTATTGCTTGTTTAGCAAATGGCTATTAGTGTTTGTGCTGTAAAATTTGAAATAAAAGTTTTACATTAAATCCAAGTATTTGTAATCATTGTAGAAGTAAAGCCGAAAACAGTATGCACACAGAGTTTTGAACAGTATTTATGGCAACTTGGGAGAAACGGAGAGATAGCCAAGTAATGGGACACCGGAATGGCTGCGTGTGTGTGGGGGGGGGGGTACCGCATGCGTGGGGGGTACTGCATTTTGCTTTCCTGTACATGTCCAGAATTTTTGACATGAAAAGTTGGCAACCATAGCCGGGAAGGTTGCCGTGACGACCTCGAAGATGGCCGGGGCTCCTCCTCTGGCAAGAAACGTGGGGAACGGAGCCGAGAGGGGGAAGACCCAGGAATCTTCAGGGGAGAAGAGAGCCGTTTAGCCGGCGGGGCCAAGGGGGCAGAGACGGCCCACCGCTTGTGCCTCCTATGTTTCTCTCTTTCTCCCTCTCTTTTCTCTTAGCCTCCTTCTCTCCCTGGGAAATGGTGGGAGGTTGAGTCCCAGCCACGGGAGATAGCACAGCTGGCTGAACAGCCGCGGCTGGAGCCACTGAGGGAGAGGAGGAAGAAGCAGAATCTGCAGGCAAAAGACCCGCCAGGATCAGCTTGTTCCTCCTATCCCTCACAGCCCATGTGTTAAAGGCTGCGCAGATATGGCAGCCTGATGACAAATGTGCTATCCCCAGGCAAAGAACGCAATGAGTGTGGCCGTTGGCTGGGGAGAGCTTATGGCCACACTCAGAGCACTTGGAGAAAATGGCCTTAGGTCCTTTGGCCATAACAAAAACCACAACCACACACACTGACACACAAGAATAAGGGAAGGGTGAATATACTAAAATTAAGCTAAGCTAATGGGTTTAAACTAAACACAAATACACACCTCTCTAATTTTACCAAAAAGTCAACAATTTGACAAATACTCACTACCTAACCACCAGGAGCTTGTAACTCGTGCTTGTTAAAGCTGCGGCAAACGAGATCTCAGGACTGGAAGGAGGTAGCAGAGTATTATGGGTAAGGGGAGGAGCTTGGAGCTCGGATCTTTAGCTTGGAAAGCTGCCGGCTCGGATGCAGGTCGGATCCGATACCCACAGGTTGCTGATCAAATGAAGTTAACTACTTCAGATCCAGAGAATAAAACACGTTCCACGTCTAAATTCTGGTCATAAACTTTAACCTTAAAACAATGGCATGAAACCTTCAACCAGGCACACTGGAGCCAAATTGTAAACATTAGAGAGATTCATAAGATCTTTTCAACTTAAAAAGACACATTTGAAATACTTGGCTTGGTTTTCCTTACGGCAGATGGCAATGATGCAACAATCTTGAAGTTCACATTTTCCAGTGTTTTCTTACATTTAAAAACACAAGCCTGTATTTTACATTTATTTATACAGTTGATAGAATTAGATATCAAATTCTATTTGACTAGGCTGGCAGCCTTCGCCCATCTCTCCCCCAATCATCACACTATACATCCTAAAAATCTGTGACTAAGTACAATTATAATGATCAAATTATCTCTGCCAATACAACTGCAGACTTGCTAATTTAAGTTCTATTAACATTTTAAGTCAGTGGTGCCAATATTTTTGAAGAGCCTCCCTTGTAGGTTATTTTTGGTTTTGCCACCGATTTTGGACATATGGTGTTCAAAGCTGGAGAATAATTGTTGCTTTTTTGCCTGAATTACCTGTAATCTTAGGCAATAAATTCATGTCCTGTACTTGTACTGTGCATCTTGCCACTTGATCCTTAAAGTTTTAGTTTGTAAATCTTATCGGAACTTACCATTTCATTAGGTGAATTTAAGTTCATTTCCCTTTTCCCATTGCTGAGAATATATTAGATAAATAGTCCAAAACAATCATGCAATTACCCTTAAAACAAGCCCACCAGTACCTGCAAAATATGTGGCACTTCCAAACAAACAAGAAACCTTGACAGGAAGACGCATCATTAAAGACTCATGGATCCATCCATATAAACATACATGTATTTAAGTCCCTTCTCATTTTGCCAGCAAGCTAAGCAGCAGAGTATTCCCGACATCCTGTACTCAGGAAAAATCTCCAGGTCATCCTATGGGATCTGCAGTTGTTCCCACTATAATGTGCCCTTGGTATTCTCCAATATCTCATCTCATTGGGCTGTGGCTGATACACCTTCTGAGAGAAACACACAGGAAACACTCTCACAAGGTGCTCAAGCCTCATCAGCTAACTTCTCTTAACATGGGGAAGCAGGCTGCCTGCAGTACTAACATCAATGCACCCATTCTCTGCTCAGATTCCTGATCCCCTGTATTCTCACTCATGGCCTGGTGTAATGCCTGCAATACAGGTACCACTGTAGCCATCCTCTGCTCATCCTGCTGATCTCCTGTACCCTCACTCATGGCCTGGTATAATACCTGCAGTACTGATCTGCTGATCTCCTGTACCCTCACTCATGGCCTGTTATAATACCTGCAGTACTGGTACTACTGTACCCATCCTCTGATCAGTCTGCTGATCTTCTCTACCCTCACTCATGGTCTGGTACGATGCCTGCAGTACTGGTACCACTGTACCCATCCTCTGGTCAGTCTCCCGATCTCCTCTACCTTCACTCATGGCCTGGTATAATGCCTACAGTACTGGTACCACTGTACTCATCCTCTGCTCAGTCTGCTGATCTCATCTACCTTCACACTCATGGCCTGATATAGTGCCTGCAGTATTGGTGCCACTATACTCATCCTGTGGTCAGTCTTCTGATCTCCTGTATCCTCACTCATGGCCTGGTATGCCTACAGTACTAGTACCACTGTACTCATCCTCTACTCAGTCTGCTGATCTCCTCTACTTTTACTCATGGCCTGGTATAATACCTGCAGTACTGGTGCCACTGTACCCATCCTCTGCTCAGTCTGCTTATCCCCTGTACCTTCACTCATGGTCTGGTATGATGCCTGCAGTACTGGTACCACTGTACTCATCTTCTGCTCAGTCTGCTGATCTCCTCTACCTTCACTCATGGCCTTGTGTAATGCCTGCAGTACTGGTACCACTGTACCCATCCTCTGCTTAGTCTGCTGATGTCCTCTACCTTCACTCATGGCCTTTTGTAATGCCTCCAGTACGGGTACCACTGTACCCATCCTCTGGTCATTCTGCTGATTTCCTGTACCCTCACTCATGGCCTGGTATTGTTGCCTGCATTACTAGTACCACTGTACTCATCGTCTGGTCAGTCTGCTGATCTCCTGTACCCTCACTCATGGCCTGGTGTAATGCCTGCAGTACTAGTACCACTGTAACCATCCTCTGCTCTGTCTGATGATCTCCTGTACCCTCATTCATGGCTTGGTATAATGCCTGTAGTACAGGTACCACTGTACCCATCCTCTGGTCAGTCTTCTGATCTCCTCTACCCTCACTCATGGTCTGATACGATACCTGCAGTACTGGTACCACTGTACCCATCCTCTGCTCAGTCTGCTGATCTCCTGTATCTTCACTCGTGGTCTGGTACAATGCCTGCATTACTGATACCACTGTACCCATCCTCTGCTCAGACTGCTGATCTCTTCTACCTTCACCCATGACCTGATATAGTGCTTGCAGTACTGGTGCCACTGTACCCATCCTCAGGTCAGTCTCCTGATCTACTCTACCCTCACTCATGGCCTGGTATAATGCCTGCAGTACTGGTACCACTGTACTCATCTTCTGCTCAGTCTGCTGATCTCGTCTACCTTCACTCATGGCCTGGTATAATACCTGCAGTACAGGTGCCACTGTACCCATCCTCTGGTCAGTCTCCTGATCTCCTCTACCCTCACTCATGGCCTGGTATAATGCCTGTAGTACTGGTACCACTGTACTCATCTTCTGCTGATCTCGTCTACCTTCACTCATGGTCTGGTATAATACCTGCAGTACAGATGCCACTGTACCCATCCTCTGGTCAGTCTGCTGATCTCCTGTATCCTCACTCATGGCCTGGTATAATGCCTGCAGTACTGGTACCACTGTACCCATCCTCTGGTCAGTCTTCTGATCTCCTTTACCCTCAATGATGGTCTGATACAATGCCTGCAGTACTTCTGTCACTACACCCACCCTTTGATCAGTGTACCACTCTCCTCTTTCTTCATTCATGAACAAGACCCCAAGATGATAGAATTCCACCTGAGGTAGCAGTTCCCCCTCCTCTGCAGACAGTACAGTCTGTTCTGAAACAGAACCATGAGCTCTGATTTGGAGGTGCTTATTTTCATTACAAACATTTTACATAGCAGTGAGCCACTTGCAAACTGCAAATCAAAGTCAGTTGAAGCTAAAATATGTCAACATCCTGTCCATGAAAATCAATAACAAGAAGGGAAACACGACGCACCCTTGGTAAGACACCTATGCCCATCTTGATGCTATGGTGGTAGCAGCAGCCACCAAGAAGGAATTGGCTGATCCTTCTGTACCTGTTCATCCTCCTAACAAAGAGTCCAGGACCATGGACAGGTACGGCAAGCGGACATTTGCTTCAGCGACCTTTACTATGCGATCGCTGAACTATTTATGTCATTTCACCTGCCTTCAGAGAGACCTGCTCAAAGAGCTGGGTGAAACGGTACAGGATCCTTCTGCTGGAGGGTATCAGGACAGGATAAACTCCCAGCTGGCCACCCTGAACTCCATTGTTAACTCCTCCATGCGGCTCATCTCTTACACAGCCGATGGAGCGAGTAGGGCCGCTGGCACAAGTGTTGCGTTGAGACGTCACACTTGGATGCGACTCTAACTTTGCCGATCCCTTCAAGGCGTCCTTCACTAACACCCCCTTTGATGGTTCAGAATTGTTTGGACCTCAGGTGAAGAATACCCTCACCAGATGCGAGCAAGATGGTAAGACTCTCTCTGCCGTGGGAGTCCATTTTTCCACACCTTCTAGACCTTGTCCTAAGGGACAGAGGGGTGGAAAGATGTGGTTCCACAAACCACAGGGAGTCGCGCCTGCCGCACGTGGTGAATTTCTCCCTAGAGGCAGAGGGGGGAATAACAGACGCCACCCCAGGGGCAGAGGGGGGGGTCCACAGAACCAGGGTTCCAGGGAATCTTTCCCTGAGCAGCCCTTTCAGCATCCCTGAGAAGCTGCCCGACTGTCCGCCTTCAGAGGCGGTCGGGGGAAAATTATCTCTGTACCCGGAAGCCTGGCAATCCCTCTCCCAAGACACATGGGTACAGAAGATCATATCGGAGGGTTACAAAATTCCCTTCACTTCCCCTCTGGTAAAACCGCCAAGACCCCTACCAGACGTACCACCCGCACAAAGGGGTCAGGCTCAGCTAGAAATAAAAAAGCTGTTAAAGAGTCATCCAGGCAGTCCCAGCAGATCAGCTAGGATCCGGAATCTACTCCGGATTCATTTTGGTACCAAAAAAGACTGGAGACCCATTTTGGACCTCAGCAGATTGAACAACTCTGTACAAAAGACAAAATTTCGGATGGTAACACTGCAGTCCATTCTACCCTTTTTGGGCAGAGACAACTGGATGTGCTCCTTAGACCTCCAGGACGCGTACTATCATATAAAGATACACAGGCGCTCCAGGAGGTTTCTCCGCTTCCGGCTGGGAGCCAGTCATTATCAATTCAGAACCCTGCCCTTTGGTCTCACCACAGCCCCCTGGGTGTTCACCAAATGCTTGGCAGTGGTCATGGCTCACCTGAGACAAAAAGGATTCCAGGTTTTTCCATATCTAGACGACTGGCTCATTTCCGCTACCACCAAGCAGCATCTTATAATGGCCAGGGATTACACTATTCAACTTTGCAACAATCTAGGTATTTCTATAAATTTTGCAAAGCCCTCCTTGTCACCTTGTCAATGTATAAACTTTATAGGCGCCGTATTAAACACCACAGAAATGTCTGCAACATTACCACCTCAGAGAGTGACAGACATAAGGTGGAATGTTCAGTCCCTGTTTCAGCCCAACATAGTTCAAGTCAAGCTAGTATTGAAAGCGTTAGGCCTCATGGCAGCGGCGATTCTTCTACTCCCATTAGCCCGCTTCCACATGAGGCTCCTTCAGTGGATGCTGTTTTCTCAGTGGTCCTTTCAACAGCTACCAATGACTCAACATTTTGATAACCCTATCTTGCAAGAATCATCTCTCCTGGTGGATGGTTTCCCCTCAACTTTTTCAGGGCAGACCCTTTGTTCTCCCCCCCCCCAGTTGCCACGGTGACAATGGATGCCTCGCTGATCGGGTGGGGGGGGCATTATTAGGGCAGGATGGTCCAGGGCACAAGGCAACAATCAGAACTCCACCTGCACATAAATGTCCTGGAGATGAGGGCGGTGCTTTTGATGTTGCAAACCCTTCAGAGGTCTCTTCCCACAGGGACTATAGCAATTCAAACGGACAATATGTCTGTGGTGTGGTACATAAACAAGCAGGGCGGAACAAAGTCCTACCCCCTATGTTGAGAAGCACTCAGACTTTGGCAATGGGCGATTTCCTCTCAATGGTTTCTGATAGCACCGCACATCCCCGGGAAGTCCAACATCATAGCGGACAGATTGAGCAGAACTATCCTCATGCCTCACGAGTGGTCTCTAAATCAAGCGGTAACAGACAGAATATTTCAGAAGTGGGGCCAGCCTTGCTGCGATCTTTTCGCAACTCCTCAAAACAGCAAGTGCCTCGACTTCTTCACACTCTTTCCTCTACCAGGCCATCCCCCCAGAGACGCTGTTGTTCAGGATTGGCCCTGGGGTCTTCTATATGCCTTTCCTCCCTTACCATTGATCCCGCAATTAATTCAGAAAGCAACCGCATTGAGATCCAAAATGATCCTCATTGCCCCGTTTTGGCCTCGACAAGTATGGTTTCCGTTCCTGCACAGTTACCTACTGGAACAGCCTTGGCATCTGGAACCCCTTCCGGATTTGTTGACCCATCTCACGGGCAAGCTGCATCAGTCTCTTCATTCCCTCAACCTCACAGCTTGGTTGCTCCCCTTCCAGCCATAGCCAGGCTTCCTCTTATTTCTCCTCCTGTTCATGATATCATTCTGGCTTCCCGTAAGTCTAATACTAGGAAGACGTATGCGAGTAAATGGAAGTGTTTTTCGCACTGGGCACAAACTAGGTCCTTAGATCCTTTCCATGCACCCATTCATAAGGTTCTAGACTTTCTGGCGGAGCTTTTTCATTCAGGGTCATCGTCGGCCACTATCAGGGTACAATTAGCGGCCATTGCTAATTTTCATGTTGGGCTCTCAGAAGCAAATATATCCCACAAACTCTGTAAAGCCTTCCTCAAGGGCATATTTTTGCTTAGACCTCCAGTTAAAGATCCACCTCCACAATGAGATTTGAATTTAGTTCTAACCTCATTGATTCCGACTCCTTTTGAACCTGCAGCTTCTTGCTCCCTCAAGCTTCTTTCTTGGAAAACTCTGTTTTTAGTAGCCATAACATCCGCCAGAAGGGTATCAGAACTTCAAGCCTTGTCTGTCCGTCCCCCTTATTTGGTCTTTCACAAAGACAGGGTAACTCTCAGAACAAACCCTTCCTTCCTACCGAAAGTGTCCTCGGAAGCAAATCTAAACCACTCCATCGACTTGCCTGTCTTCTTCCCAGACTATGCCAACAGGGCTGAACAGAAATTACATTCATTAGATGTTCATCGCCAATTACGGTATTATCTAGACAGGACAAAACAACTCAGAAAGTCAGACCAGCTCTTTCTCTCATGCTGCAGGAAAGAAAGGGCTTCCGGTATCGAAGGTTACTCTTTCCAGATGGTTGACATCTATCTATTATTACCTTTGTCTATGAGTTGAGACACAGGCAACTTCCGTCTAGGCCTAAGGCTCATTCAACCAGGGCACTATCAACATCAACGGCATTTCAAGCAAGGTTACCACTAGATGCCATATGTGCAGCAGCTACATGGGCTTCCAAACATACCTTTATTGCCCATTACAAACTTGATATAGCCTCTAGAAATAGAGCTGACTTTGGTTCCACTGTACTCAGGAGTCTGTTCTATTGAGCCACCCGGGACCAAGATGCTAGGGACGCTGTCCCATCCAGCAAGAATGAAGGCGAAGGCGAGAATGACAACTTAACATTAAGAAGTTATGTTCTTATAACGTTCCATGTTAGTTGTCTTCTTCTCGCCTTCTTTCTTGCATCCCTCCCTCCTGCCCCCTAGCCTGGATAGACTTCAGGTCTCGGAGTCCTTCTGTTTCTGGAGATATAACATGTTACGGTTTCCCAGTATCCTTAATGTTACTAGCAGGGAGCCCATACTTGCAAATGAGGATTATGATATTATGATATTTTTTATACTATGTCTTGGCTTCCAAACGAGATCTGGGGAGTTAGCGCATGGTATTGTGGGTTATAGGGCTGCCTCGAGCCGGTAAAAATAGCTCTCGAGCTATAGTATAGGCAGAGTCGGGGCCGAGGATCGGCTCCGAACCCATCCAGCAAGAAAGAAGGTGAGAAGACAACTAACATGGAACGTTATGGTAAGAACATAACTTCTTATTCTAAACTTCTGTCAAATGGCTTGATAGTGATCAACACATGGTTCAGCACGCGACAATCATAAGATTTCATAAAAGAGTGGTCAACATGCAAGGATGGCACAGTGGTGCAGCGGTAGCATTGTCACCTCACAGCAACAGGTTCGATTTTCGGCTGGGGTGCCTTCTGTGCAGAGTCTGCATGTCCTCCCTGCATTCATGTGGGTTTCCTCCAGGTGCTCCGATTTCCTCCCAAAGACATGTATCTGGAGCGTTTCTCCCCGGGCCTCCTCTGAAAATTAGCTTTGTTCCAAGTCAGACTTTCCCAGTTAACAAATGTGAAGTAAAAAAAAAAATACATCTCAGACTTCCTCCCAGTAAGGAACTGGCATTGGGATAGAGTCATAGACTGCAAAGTTTTGTCCAGTGAAACAGTTAACCCACAGCATAAACTACTGGTGGCCACAAGTAGTGGACGGGAAAGGCTCAAACTCACCACAGACTAGGCTGAAAACGTGGAAGTAGACTGGAGTAAAAGCAAAAAAGTTCAAGGATACAAGAATGGCTCTAGCACTTCTAGAAGAAGAGAAAATAGAGGGAGTTGAAGAATATCAGCCTCTAAAAAAACATGTGTGAGGACTACAAAAGAGATATGCAACCGAACAAAGTATAAAAATAAAACATAAGTAATGATGGTGGTGGAATGCACAAGAGTGGGAAATTATCAAAAGACAAAACCAGTACAGGAAAAGTGGGAGACGGAAAAGATGGACCAGAGTAAGAAAAACTATTGGCTGACTAAAAAAATTTAGAGGGCAGTCAAAAAAGCAAAGCATCAAAGGCACAGTACCAGCTGATGAAAAGTGACTCAGCAGATGGCACAAAGAAGCTCTGTCAGGCTGCATCCGCAGACATCTTTTTATAAGGAATACCATCAACAATCTGCTCACCAGCTCACGACACCTAAGGCAGATGGAAGGGGTACTTCCAGCAGCTTCTGAATGAAGAAAACCTCTCTGAAGCCGTACTGCCCCAAATTCAGCCTATGATGAGAGGGGAAGAAAAGAACAGCATGGAACTAAGAACAGGGCTAAGCATATTGAAGGCAAGGAAAACAGCAGGCTCAGATGAGGTCCCAGCAGCTAAGGACAAACTGGTAGGTGAATTAGGGAAGAAACAGCTCCAGAGGGTATTCATAGCAGTATGGAGAAAAATGTGCATCATAGATGACTGGGGAGTAGGCACAACTGTGGCCAGTATACAGGTATCAGCCTCCTGTCACACTACATGAAAAGTACTTGAAAGGGCGAACGATAAAGAAATATACAGTGTAGTAGAAAATAAAGGTGGGAGATGAGCAGTTGGATTCAAATCAGGATGCAGCATAACAGACTCAATGTTTGCAGTGAAACAGATCAGAAAAAGTTAGAGATGAGAAAAGAGTACAACTGGGCATTCATAGACGTGGAAAAGACAAAAAAGACAAGGTCACAAAATACTTCCAAAATGGCTGCATACTGAGTAACATTTTGACTTCGGCTCTTCTAGTGTGCAAACAAACCTCAGAAAAAAGAGCCAGTGAATTTGTCATTTTGGGTAAATTCTACTAAGTTCACTGCCTGGGTGCCAGCAAAGAAATTTAGAGAACCTGAAAGAAAATCAAAAAAATGCGAGGAAAAAACAAACAGTCTGGGAAGAATCCTGCAGCTAATTCAGCAAAAAGTAGTTCAAGGTCTAGCTTTGGTACAAGACATGATTTCCAGTAATCTAAAGGAAAAAATAAATGTGCTCAGAACGGATTAAAATAAACAAAACAGTGAAGGAGTACTTCAACTGAAATAACAAAAAAAAAAATGGAAAAAAGGAAGAAGTTTGAAACAGGTATTCAGATGAACCGATAGCAAAATCAGAGTTAAAAATGAAGAAAAGGCTGGTTAAATATGAAACTGCTCAAGAAGAGAGGTTTCAAAAAATAGTAAAGAGAACAGATCATGTATGGAAAGCCTGAGATTATTTGCTGTACCAGAGAAACTTGAAGGAACACATTATATGAATTTTATGAAAGCACAGATAAGCAATTGTAGTGGTACTCCACAGCATGCATTGTTGATTGAAAGGACACATTGTTTGCATGCTGCAAACCTGGCCATGAGAAAGCAGTCAATACCTCTAATAGTAAAGATGCAATCCTATCAACAGAAGGGGTTGATTCTGACAAGCCTGTGGCAGAAGGGCAAAGTACTAAAAGTGGGAGACAACAGTGTTTGTGGAAAATGATTGCTCACTGTACCCCAGGCAGAAAAGGAGTAATGTCAAGAAGCAGGTGTGAGATTCAAGCTGCTGTATCCAGCAGTCTTCAAACTATTTTTTCCTGGAGGGCCAAAGACATTTTTGATGCAGAACATGCTAAGGAGGAAATACAAAAGTTTGTCCAATAAGTGAACTATCAAAAAGGGGATTCTGCTTTTTATTCTTCTGATAATAAAGCTCATAGAGAGACTATGCCAGTGAAGCATTTTCCAGTATTCCAAAAAAATGCTTGAGAGACAAAAAACGCAAATGAGTTAACTAGAAGAACCAGGCATATGTTTGGAATGAACCAGAGACTGGAGCTAGGAGATTGAGATAAACAGGAAGAAAAACAGCAACACGGAAATTGATGAATAAATGTAGGATTACAAAGCATCAATCACATTTCTGAAATATGGTGGAACCAAGAAAAAAAATGAAAATATTCTACTTATTTAACTTTGTTAAATTTGTAGGGAACCCCAGAGTATATGCCCTACGTCATGTCATTCATATCTGGAAGAATATTAAGGAGGGGGAAACAGGAAGAAAAGTAGTAACTAATAAAAACAATTTTTGTTAATAGTTAACATACACTGCATGTTATATAGTAAAGCTTTTAAAGGTATTTTTGTGTGTAAGAGATACTGAAGTAAAAGTGTGCCCTTGTTTTCTCCTTTTTTTCTTTCTTCTTGTTAAGTTTCAAGAAATGTAGGCATTGCAATGTAGAAAGAAAAGAAAGTATTGACAAAAAGAGTATAAGTAAAACTGATCTGCTTTTTCTTTCTTTTGCATAGGGGAATAACTGTATTAAGGCCTTTGGCTTGATCTAACAGAAAGTTTAAGTGGAAACAAGCAAATAAAAGAATGCTGAATGTAATGAAACGTTTTCCTTTATCAAATAAGTGTTCACAGTGCAATACAAGAAGCTTGTAGCTGAAGGCAACTGGGTGTCTCATCCACGTCTCTATGGAAACAAGCTGCTAAGGACAATAAAAACAAAATACTATTTTCTTTCTATGGCTAAAAGAAAATGTTTTCTGAAAACATTCAGACATTTGCATGGTTTTCTACATTTGGGAGAGGAATAAAGATAAGACAAAAATAGACAGCACTTGTGTATAGAAGCACAGTCTGTACTATGCATTGTAGCACGGAAAACCTTCATTACATGCCAATTCAAGCCTGTAAGAGTAGCTGTAAATCTGGGACAGTTGTTTCTATTAGGAGGGTTAAACTTCATTATCTGAAGATGAGCATAGTTCTGTGTGTTTGTATTAACTTATTAGGTTCTGGGGGTGTCTGGGGAATGTTTTTGAGGGTTTTCATTAAAACATCTTGCAAGATGTGACATAGGTTCAAATGGAGAAGACAAAAGCAACTGTATAAAAGATCAACCTGCCAATCATTAGTGTATCCATGGAACCCAAAAGCTGAAATTAGACATTAAAAAAAAGCTTTTATATATAACATGTGGTAATAATAACATATTGTAATATTGGCAACACATTCCATATTATCTTTGAATGTATGGTCTCACAGGTATATACAAAAAGAAAGAGTAGCGAACTATGTTAAGAAATGCAAAGGGCAAATAGTTGTGCTACAGGAAATACATCTGGAAAGAAGCAAGCATGTGAATTTGATAAAGAAATTATTTCAGTATGGTTATTCGGTGGAATATCTGGGACAAAGGAAAAGGGGAGAACTTATATTAATTGCCAGAGGAGCTTCAATAGTGCTAGAAGAGGAAAAAAGAAATAAAAAAAGAAGATGATAATGGTAGAGTTGTAGTAAGGGGCTACTGTCAGTGGAGGAGGATTATACTGGCATGTATTTATATTCCACCTAAAACTGCTATAATGGAGCTTAAGAAAAGTCTGGGAGAAATAATCAGCTTTCAGTAAGGAATATTACTTATAGGTAGAATTTGATTTGTAATAGTGAGGACGTATTGGGGAGCTAGAAGGGAAACTACCAAAAGAGGGTAGATTTTTGAAGAAATTAATGAATTTTTTAGAACACCTTTATTAAACTCACTTAAGATATAGGCAAACACACGTTAACAAAAAAGAAAACAAAACATTTTAATAGTTTCCATTTAAATTCAATATACATCACACATTTTCTTTGCAACTGTCATCAATACATTACAAAAATAACTGCTGAATTCCTGTTTTCCCTTAAACCTCACTCCTCCTTCTCCTGATCATTATGATGTATGCATTGTTCCCACAATTTCCATTTACTTCTATGTAATTTGCTCCTTCCTTTTTCTAAAGATCCCTCTCAGTTCTTTTAACTATTTTATGATATTCAATATCTCAAATACAGCTTGTGTAGACTTTGATTTCTATTTTCTAGTAATTGGAGAGAACAAACAAACGAAAGACACACAACCGATGTAGACTTAAAATATTTATTTAGCTCTTTTGTTGGTAGTACACCCTTGACTTCCTCAGAATAATAATAAAACATTGCAACTTCCTTTTATACAAAGTAGGTAATCACATGATCTACTTCAATTAAAATCAATTCAGTATTAAATTATTTTTCCAGTGTGGTGGAATCCCAGGGGTATATTTTCAGTTTCCCATCCAGTTATTCAGGTTGTGCTTAAAAGGGGGTAAAGAGGTACTCTGCTTGATGTGGAGAGGGAGTCTATTCCATAGATGGGGGAGTCTTTGGGACACAAATCTGTCCTGCCAATAAGTCTTGATGTCACAGACCAGGTTGAGGTCGCACATGCAATTTACTTGAGTGGAGCTTGACTTACTGATATGCAGCAGTCCCACCAAGGTGGGTCCATGATCACCTTGTATGCCAAACAGAAGTCACCCCTTGAGGAGTCTGTATGAAACTGAGCAGAGGGACAGGGCTTTTAGCTTATCTGTGTATGGTAGATGTACAGGGCTTTTAGCTTATCTGTGTATGGTAGATGTTTGAGGCCCTGGATTCTCTGGTGAGAACCTCTGTGGTCTATCCAGCTGCTGCAGGTGCTTTGTGAGGTACATGCCAAAAGAGGCATTGTACTCAATAATGGGCCTTATAAGGGAAGAATACACGGATGTTATGACCTGCTTGACCCTGGATGAGATATCCTTACTTATGAGGTGGGTCATGTAGAATGCTTTCCATACAACGGAAGCAACATGGTGGTCAAACATCAGGTTGCAATCAACCTGGGTTCCCAAATCTCACACTATTGATTACATGCTTAGGATGTTGTTAATGTGACAATTTGTGGGGGCATCACTCTCCTCAAAGGGGATGATGATGCATTTTTTGGTATTCAGCTTGAGGCCATGTTTCTGGCACCAGTCATTTGTCTGAGCGAGACAGTCTTGGAGGATGTCCACATCACTAGGGCAATTGATGACAGCGCCCAGATTGCAGTCATCCGCAAACTTGGTCAGGCATAGCCCACTGGTTTTGGCCTGCACCTCAGAAGTGTATATCCCAAATAACAGAGGCCAAGACTGAACTGCTTGTTACGGGTCTAATGCTTGAGGTGGCTTCCCTATTTTTACTGCTGCTTGAGGTGGCTTCCCCTATTTTGACTACATGGGTTCTATCAGTGAGCTGGCTTGCTACTCATCTAGTAACATATGGATTGATGCCTAGTTGAGACAGTTTATCTTTTATGCCCAAGTGGGAAAAAAGTGTCAAAAGCTTTGGCCACGTCAAGGTAGGCGGTGTGCACCATCTTCCCCTCGTCCATGGCTTTGGTGACTGTCTCAAAGAAGTCAACCAAATTAAGCAGACATGACCTCCCCTTGTCAAAGCCAAACTGTGTGGGATCAAGTGTTTGGAGGTTGACAATGTCCTTGTTAATGAGATCCAGGATAATCCGTTCCATGGCCTTGCACATCAGGCTAGTTAGGTTGCTGGGTCTATAATTTCCCAGATCGGTGGATGCTCCACCTTTGTGTAAATACATTTGACAACGTTAGTAGAACAATGATGATGACAGATGGAAGCACAATGTAAGAAAATACCACTGTTGCTGGTGGGTCTTGATACAGAGAAAGCATTTGACAGAGTAAGCTGGGATTTTATGAGTTGGACAATGGAAGCATTTATATTTCTTGACACAATAATAAGGTTAATTAGGAGGGTATATGAGGGATTGGAGGCAAAAAATTAAAGTGTGTGTGGGGTCCTCTCCAAGTTCTATTTGAAAAGAGAAACCAGGCAGGGTTGTTCTCTTTCCCCTTTATTTGGGTTATATTTAGAACTGAAAAAGAAAATAAGGGACTTGGAAATTCAAGGACATAACTGGTATGGTAATCAAGAAAAATTGGCTTTATTTGCAGATTACGTTATTTTATACCTGATAAAACCAGAAAATATTTCAGTGTTGTGGGATATTCTGACACAATTTCAAGTCTTTTCAGGATAAAAAATAAATGAAGATAAAACAAAGGCAATAGCAGTAAACTATGTACCCACACACAAATTGGTTCTGTAATACCCATATTTATAGGAACATAATAAAATGAATTAGAAGTACAGGTTAAAAAGGACTTTGTTATGACAGCGGGAAGAGACTAAACAAAAGAGAATACAAAAAACAAGAAACTGGAAGCTCTGTTTTATGGCTATGGATAGCAAGATGCAAGCAGTGAAAATGCTTTTAAGCCCTTTATTTTTATTAACAAGTCATGCATATTTTTGTAAACCAGAAAAGAAGTTAAGGATAGCAATTAATATAGAGTTGAAGGATTTTATCTTGGAGGGGAAGAGGGCATGAGTCAAGTAGGATAAGTTGATTCTTCCAAAAAAATGGTGGTTTGGGATTACCTGATTTGAAGGGGTATTTCAGATCTACACAATTTAAAGCTCCCTTTACATAGTGCAACCAGAAAGATATAATTCAAAGTACAAAGGGGTGATGATGAAACAGGGGGGAAAGCTCAAGAAATAAGGAGAGACTGGGATTTTTGGATGCAGATTCTTAAGGTGGATAACAATAACCATACAGAATATTATATTCATAAAGTAGCAGAAAGTATTCTAAGAACAAAGCCAATACAGGAATGGAGACAGGAGATTCTGCTAAAAGGGATGACTGCAATTAGGGGTACAGAGAATAGGCAAGAGGAGGTTAGAATTTACTGGAGAAAACTAGCAAGGGAACTAAGGTATTAGAAGCAAATTAGAAAGAAAAAGATAAAATGGGAAGAGGCCAAGTATTCATTTGGACTGGAGGCTAGAGATTGCCTTCCCTATTAAGAATTGACAGAGTGTAGGCAAAGAGAAAAGAATAGGGATCCTAAAGACCAGGAATAGTGGGATCCTAAAGACCAGCACTTGGAGAGAGTTTAGTAGAATCTAGAACAAATGCTGCTGTTAAAAAAATGGATAACTCGTAGTGTATATAAAATATTTCATGATAACTATAAGACTCAATTAGAGGATGCTAGAAAGGATTGGGAAGGTTGAAATAAGCAATTCACAAAAAATAATGGGAGGCTATATGCATGTTTCCCAGAAACTAGAATATATGGGATATTTGCTTGGAAGTATTTGCATATGTATATTTATACCACAGTAGACTCCAAAGAATTTTTCCTCAGGCAGATTGTAAATGGTGGAAGTATAGTGGTGAAGAAAGAGGTGACTTAACATTTTTAATGAGTTGGCAGATTTTAAATATTCCCTACAGACTATCAGAAATACTGGGTGAGCAAATTGGTGTAACTAAGGAAATTATTTTTTGAGCTGTGACAGAACCATACTGAATAGTACATGTACAAGGTAGCAAAAAGTAGATGAGATTTTTACCACTAGGGATGATGAAAAGTAGGGGTATAGAAAAACAGGAAAGAGGGAGTTAAGAGTGGGATGGAACCAAGCAGAAGTCTGGACTGCAGGTTAGAGGTTGCTTTAACCTCGACGGTAATGAAGTGCCTGGAGAGGCTGGTCAAAGACCATATAGCCTCAATCTTAACTGTGTCACTGGACACACTGCAATTCACATACAGGACAAACCGCAGTACAGAGGATGCATCTCACTAGCTCTCCGTGAAATACTGACCCACTCAGAAGGCAAAAACTGCTATGCAAGACTGCTATTCATCGATTTCAGTTCTGCCCTCAACACGGTCATCCCTCAGACTCTGATATTGAAGCTACTTCAACTGGGCATAGACTCATTTATGCAATTGGATTCTGAGCTTGCTTACTGAAAAGGCCTCAAAAGTTTCATGTGGGAGACAACAGCTCTGGAAGTATCATCCTGAACACAGGACTACCACAGGGATGCGTCTTAAGTCCTCTCCTTTTCACTCCGCTGACACATGACTGCATGGCCACACATGAGATGAATAGAATCATCAAATTCGCAGATGACACCACTGTTACAGGCCTGGTCAAAGACAGAGAGGAGGCGGCCTACAGGAATGAGATTGATCAACTACTGGTCTGGTGCGACAGCAATAATCTAGCACTGAATGTCAGCAAGACACAAGGAGTTGGTTGTTGATTTCAGAAGATCTCAAGTACCACACAAACCTCTAGTGATGAAAGGGATGACAGTGGAAAGGGTCAAGAGTACAAAGTTCTTGGGTCTTCATCTCAGAGAGAACTTATCCTGGTCAGTCCATGTATCCAGCACAGTCAAGAGCTCAGCAACGCTTGCACTTTATTACCAATCTCCATACTTCAGACCTTTTATATGGGCACCATTGAAAGTGTCCTGACCAACAGCATTGCAGTCTGGTATGAGATCTGTAATAACTGGGATCGGAAGGCTCTCAAAGAGAGTTGTAAGGTCAGCAGAAAGAATCACTGGCAGTTCACTTACTCCTCTGGAAGATCTACACAAATGCCGGTGCACAGACAGGGCCAAAAAGATTTCCAGCAATCCAACACATCCTGCCAATGGTCTGTACATCTGCCTATCCTCTGGCAGGAGATACAGAAGCCTGCATTGTAAGACCACCAGACTAAAAAAAAAAGTTTCTTTCCGCTCTCCGTTAGGCTGCTGAACTCTTTGGAAAAACGAGTCATGATGTCTGTTACATAACTAGCCTATCAAGAGGCTTATTTTATGGATGTGCAATAACTTAAGCGCAATATACAAACTGTGCAATAATTCAGTCTAATCATAGATATGCTGCTATTGTTTCAAATTTACTTCGACAATATTACCTTCATACTGTTCCTGGTCTTCCTTGTCTTCTGTTCTGGGATGGGTGAGGGTCACTGCTGTCCTACTTTACTTACAAATTGTTACTTATTAAATTGCTACTTATTAAATTTCTGCTGTGATATTTTATTAATTTTTCTCTATATCTGCAACTGTTTCCTGCATTGAGAACGAAGCATTGTAATTTCGTTCAGCTACACTGCTGTAGAGTTCTGAATGACTGACTTTAGAGATGGTCTTCCATTCTAGGGACTAATAGAGTATACACAAAGAGAAAGGAATATGGGACTCCTAAGCGAAAGACCAGTTCTGGTTGAGATTTTAGTTTTGTACAGAAGCTGCTGTTAAAAAGGGATTATTAGTAGGGCATATACGGTATTGTACAATTATAAGAATTATTCAGAAGAGGTTAGAAAAGACAGGAAAGAGATTAAAAAGGCAATTTATATAGGAACTGTGGGGGACGTACATCTGCATGACCCTCAAGTATGCAAAGTCCAAAATGTTTTGTACTTTTGTATGAAGTGCTTATATAAATATTTTATAGCCTAAGCAGACATCAGAGTATGCCTTCCTCAGGAAGACAGCAAATGCACCTATGATCGGATAGAAGTAATTGGGCACATTTTTTTAAGAAATGTAACCGGTTGGCAGATTCAGGGAATTTTTCTTTAAATTGTTTCCTTACTCACAATCACCCCCCCCCCCAAACAATTCAAAGTACTCAGACTTGGAAAAATGGAAATTATTTTTTGAGCTGGGATGTAAGGATCTGAATTGCCTAGACACTTAGCTACCAAAAAAAAAAAAGCAATTACCAGAAAATGGAAATTAAAATCTAAACCAACTCTAACAGAAGGGCGAAATTGAAGTGTATTAACCCACTACCGTGTTCTCGCAGGTATGGGCGTGCCCGCCGTGATTGACATGCGGGAGGGCAGGATTAACAACGGCAATGTGCCATGATTGACACACAATGCTAATGTAACGGTAAATGCCCATTAACGGTAAACTTTCCATTAGATTAATATACAATAATAATTTGCCAGAATAATGGAAAAAAAGGTTCCGTAGACTAGCCTACCTACACAGTAAACAAATGGAAAATAGCAGCATATGACCAGAGTTTTACCCTTCAGCTGTCTTTCTCCCCACAACTAGTTAATATGGGTATGGCCAAAATTACCTGAATGAGTGGCCTGCTTCTATGGGTACCAGTTAAAGGGCAAATGTGATTAAAAATTGAAAACTGTATGTATGTGTATTTATTTGCTTGTATTGGTGTCTTTGGCAATGGTAATATCATTGCATCACTCTTGAATAGTTACTAGTTTTATTTATATTGAAGGTGACTAGATTGGTGTAGCCTTCCATTTCTGGTACGCAGTTAGGGTGCCCACAATGTTGTGCAGATTTTCATTTATAGGTAGTTACAGTGAAAGTGCTCGGGTTTATTACTTGCATTCAAAATATCTGGACTGGGTTTTCTGTAACTTTCCCGACAGCGGCACTCTATTGTTTCTGTACTCTTACACATACTCTTTTATAAAAAAACTCTTTGTTTGGAAACTGTTCCTACTGATAAATAAGTTTAAGAATTGGTTAGGTAAAGGGACCTGGCCTCATTCAGCATTTATCCTTCTGTTTCAGTAGTATCATATCTTGGCATGTTAAGTACTCCTGTTTAGTAAAAGTTGTGAATTTAAATTATCCTTGAAGTAGTGAAAGTAGTGGAAATGCTTCCTGATGCGGTGTTAGAGGTTGCGGGTGTCTGTTTTTAGCCTAAGTTCACGAAATAAAGAAATAGGCACATGCTAAATGTATGCCTTTTCTTGTTAACTGGACAAACAGTACTTGCCTTTGGACTTTTGCGAAATAAAAAAAAAAAATGTAATTTGATTTCACAGTAATTCCATCTTTTTTGGGCAATTAACTTGTGTTTCGCATATGCAATATTACCTTGTGTTATGGTAGCATCTTTCAATCAAAGGGTGGGTGTTGCAGTCAAAATGCTCGCAGGTGGGGCTTGCTACTACGCATCTGGTGGGTTAATACACTTCAATTTCACCAGCAAAAGTACTGCATATTGTAAATGAAATAAAGAACTGGATGTGAGATATTTAGAAAGGGGACACAACAAATCATATACAAATATGTGGGTTTTATGGAAACATTACCTGCAAAATGTATTTTCATTTGACGATTTAAAAAGTCCCACCTGCGAAAAAATTCAGTAGAAGCCCAATGAAAAAAAAAAAAAAAAAAAAAACACTCCACACAAAAATAATGTTCAAGTGTGAAATTTAAGTGAGGGCAGGACTAAAGCCATTTAGGCAATGCTGGAGTAAAATAAAACAGTTAAGAGAGAAACATACCTGTATACTGCATGAAAATATTCCCGTAACTTCTTTTCTGTTACTGTTATCTATGCCATTTTTAGCTAATGAGATGGGCGGCCACAGTGGTGCAGCGGTTAGCATTGCTGCCTCACAGCAAGAGGTTCTCCGGTTCGATCCTCGGCTGGGGTGCCTTCTGTGCAGAATCTGCATGTCCTCCCTGTGGTCGTGTGGGTTTCCTCCCACATCCCAAAGACATGCATGTAGGTGGATTGGACACACTAAATTGGCCATAGGCATGAGTGTGTGCGCCTTCTGTGGAAGGTTGGGCGCCGGGCTGGCAACTCAACACCGTAAAACTCCACTGCCAGCTGGCAACTCGACACAGTAAAACTCAACTGCCAATCATGAGCAGACAGTGATCCGCTGTGGCGACCCCTAACCGGGGAAAAGCTGAAAGAAGAAGATTATGTTTGCAAAAAGTGTCATGTTTAATAAAGATTTAAACAAAATATTTCTGTGCTTTCCGAAATTAAATATTTCTGAAAAAACAAGGATTACAGTCACTAAACTAACGGAAGACACTACAAATGTAAACTTATAATTTAGGTATTGTATGGTAACAAAAGACGTCGTGCGCTTAGAAGTGCTAAGCATGTTCAAAAAGGTACCCTTGGCCGCCTTCATCCGGTGCCGCGCTCACACTCTTGGGCAAAAAGGCTGCGAGTTCTGATCTCAGTTGCGCGCTCTCATTGGTGTGCTAAATTTGAGCGAGCATGCAGGGGATGGTTTAAGAGCTGGAAAGAGTGAGTGCTGCGTGCTGTCTCCGTTATTTGGTGCAAACTGTCTCCAGCTGTATGCCCTGGTACGTTTGGGCTGAAATAACAAGCGTTATGTGCCGGCGTGGGTATTTTGTCCTTTTCGTATGCATTTTCCTACTGGCTGTGGGTAACGGCTCCGGGTTCGAATACGACGGGTCCCCGCTGCAAATTAGGTTCTCTGCTTGGGTTAGGTGCTGGAGATGGTTGCAAATTTTGGTATGGACATCGGAATCAAGTAATGCTGCCGGTCTGGAGCCACAGACTGCTTGGGGACGGTGGCCGAATACAAACTTTCGAGCTGATGAAGACGCTGAACTTTATGACGAGAACGACTCTGAAGACACGTCAGTAGCTACCCGACAACCCAGTAAGTATCGGCGCCGGTAGGTTGTGCTTTTTGCTGATGCTTATTTTACCAATTTGTTAACCGAGTTAGCGCTTAGACATAACATCAAAGTGACTACGGCGCATCTGTTATGAGTGAATCTTACTCGCTCTGAGTATCGCGAGCAGCTCATTCTTTTCAGCCGTTCCCCGCGTGGTACGTGTGCGTGATCCAAGGCCACGTGATCATATTTTACAGTCTCCTGCCCTAAAGGTAGTAATAGGGTTGCCACCTTTTTAAATGGCTATAGTGGGACATTTTCGGGATAAACATCAGATTTTACAGGCCGACACATACCCACGGTCAATTCAAAGGATATAATTCTACTTTTTTTTGCCTAATTAAAAGCTTATTCTTGTAGCATTTTAGTTGCTTATTCTGTTACTTTTTTGTCAGGACACAACTACCCAAAGAGGGACTGTCCCTCGTAAAGTGGGACAGGTGGTAACTAGGTAGTAATCAGCATAGTGCATCGAGCTTCTGTGTTGTGCAGCCTTTCACAGACCTCGGCATACCTCTCAACTGTCAAGATGTTTGCCTCATATATTTTTGGGCTGTGTTCCTAATTGGAAAAAAATAATAAGAATATTGGGAGAGGAGAAACAAAACGTAAATTAACTTGCTATTTTTATGCTGTGGGTGTGGTTACAGTAAAACAAAGGGCATGGGGATGATAAGGGGAGTTAGGATGAGAGAAGCCAAAACACTAACCTGTTGATGAGCAGGGGCGTAACCAGTTGGCTTTTAGATTAGTAAACGATTTTTTAACTGATTATGGTTACTTGTATTCAGAGAGTCCCCAAAGCCGTTGTTGAGGATTGAAGTCACTAAATGTTGACATCAATTTGAGTTACACACTTCATATCTTTCAGAGAATGCATGCTAACACAACACATTTGATTCTAACAACTTTCTATGTTCTTTGTAAAAGCAACATTTAAAATAGCCTACTTTGGGGGTCTTTATATCTGCATTATTTTAAGCTTTGTTTAGATTTTGTTATGCTAAGAGGCTGAGGGATGTGAACCTCGCCATGGTTTTAATTTAATTTTCTAACAACCAAAATCTGGGAAGTTGACCAGGTTTAGGAGAGCACACTTTGGAAGTTTTCCAATTTAATGCAAATGGTTGCATCTGGTCTGACAGGACTACATTCTATTTAAAATATCCCAGGCAACTTGGTACGATGGGCAAATAGCAGATGGCTGGGAACGAGTATCACAGTACGCAGTAATAGCGATCAACCGCTTACCACCAGAATCAAGGGCAAATCTGTGAGTAATCAGGGACACTTTTTTTAAAATATTGCTACCTTTAACTTGAGAAGTTGAGAGAATAAGAGAGCATGCATTTTTTGAAGTAAAAGAGGTCTGTAAGTAATTGTTATTATTTATTAAATGCAATCCACTGCCTTTTCTTCCAAAATTGCCAGTTTAGGAGGAAGTATGTTAAATTTTAAACCAAAATCAGAAGCATCCATGAAAATCAGTGACAGCTGAAAATATGAGTTCAGTTAAAAGATTATTTTTGGGGGTTTTTGTATTTTTTTTTTTTTTTTTGCACGTATACTCCTCTGGCTCAGAAATACTAGACAGCTCATGGTCATCATGGATAGAACCTGGAAATCATGCCATAGAACTAAAAACCCTTCTGACCTCTTAACAGTACAGGCAGCTTCATAACCAGTTAACCACCTACTCGTTAGCGACAAGAAAAATCATTACATCGAACTACAGCAAAACTTTATACAAAATCCAAAAAGATTCTGGAGCTCTATTTCTTCTCTGCCAACCCTGGAACAAAGAACAACCCCTGTCCATATCCCGATAAAACACCAATGGAAATCATCAAAGTCTTTAACTCATACTTTGTAGAAACCATAGCCAAACTCACTGTCTCCTTCCCTCCCCAACCTCCTCATTCTAACCACTCACTGCCCTCCTCACAACCCCTCCAGCTAACTCCCTCATCTACTTTTTCTCTCTCTCACCCCATAACTACTACCATCATAATTAAACTTCTCCTCAAACTGAAACCAGGTAGCTGTGCCCCTGACAACCTACCCCCAGAGTACCTTAAAATGTCAGCTAGGACTATCTCCTACCCCATTAGTATACTCTTAAATAGATCAATACAGGAATCCTACATACCCATCATCTGGAAAAAAGCATATATCCTCCCCCTACATAAAGCTAGCAATTGTATAGATACCTCCAATTTCCGTCCTATTGCTGTACTGTCCCCTATCTCAAAAATCCTAGAAAAATGTATTCACACCCAGCTCCAACACTATATACTGAATAACCAGCTACTATCTCCCTGTCAACATGGCTTTTGCCCTGCCCACAGTACCACCACCGCTCTCTTATCATTCATAAGTACAGTTAACCAAGTTCGTAATGAAGGCAAGTTAGTTTCTTCCCTTTTCCTCGACCTGTCTAAGGCTTTTGACACCATCTCCCACTCCCTTCTCTCAAAGCTTTCCACACTGGGTATGTCCCCCCAGCTCTACTCTGGTTTACCAACTATCTGTCCAGTAGACAGCAATCCACTAAATGGCTAAAGTCCTCATCATTCCTACATATGCCTACAGGCATTCCTCAAGGATCCATATTAAGGCCTCTACTCTTCAGTATTTTTATTAATGATTTCCACTCTGGTGTTATCAACAATTCCGTTATTCAGTACATAGACAACTCAACAATAATTTGTACTGCCAATACCATACCCAAATTACTTACACAGCAAGAAGTCTCATCCACCAAAACTTGGATGACTACCACTCATCTTGCACTCATTCCCAACAAAACTAAACTTCTTTTCACTGCTAGGAAAACCACCCCAGTAAACAAACAAGACCTTACAATCTATTCACTAAACAAAACTGTCCTAGAAGTAGTCCCACACACAAAATTACTAGGTGTTACCGTAGATGAAAACTTGACCTTTGACCATCATATTCACAACAATATCAGAAAGACCTACCAAAAACTTGGTACCCTCTATAGACACAAACACTTCCTGAACCCTTCCACTAAGCAAACCCTTGCTTCAACTTTCTTACTACCATCTCTATTATATGGCACCCCACTCTTCACCAACATACAAATCTCCCTAAAAGCCAAAATGGAAACCTGCTACAATAAAATCGCCAAATTTGCAACTAATGCCACATATTCCTCCCACCACTGTTCCTCACTACACACATTCAAACGCCTTGAACTGCCACAATACCATATCTACGAACAACTAACTACAGCTCACAAAATAATCTATAAACTTTTTGACTACCCATCTCTCTGCTCCATTCTAACACGATACCACCCAAATCAGACTTTACTGCTTGTCCAAAAACCAATACTCCCTGCTGGCCAAATGCTTTACTCCTTCTGCATTGCCAAACTTTGATACTCACTCCCATCACCTGTCAGATCCACTAAGGATGATAACTTCTTCAAAAAGGCCCTTCACCTACATCTATCTACCTAGTGTCAATGCTCATGTTCTGGACCCCACATAACGTGACCTTTCCCACACTATCATCTCTCACACACATCATAACCATTTCAACCCTTTGCACTCAACACTGTGTACTATTTCTTCATATTTCATCCTTTTCTCTTTTATCTGTAGCTTATTACTTGGTTAGACACTTCAATTCTCAGCATGCTATCTAGTTGTATATTGTTACTGAGTTCTACTTGAGTGATGTTTGTTATGTTTATTTCTGACTGCTTAAACTCCTTGTTTCATTTGCATCCATCCTTTTTTTAATACAATGTCTGTAATTTAACTAAATTTTGTACTGACATGTTTATTGGAGCTTTCTCCCCAGGCCTTCACTGAAAATGGGCTCATTCTGGCCCAGTGGACACTCCTGGTAAACAAATGTAAGTAAATAAATAAGGTTATCCAGTCTGAGCATGATGCAGACAAATACTCCTATAATACCATGTGTGTGTAATGCATCATGTTATAAACTCAAAATATATTTAATAAATTGATAATGTATGTATGTTTTATAACTCTCGTTGGTATGCATGCTGTATGGTAATAATAATAGCAATACCTATTTGTGTGTCCAGTGGGCCTTACATGGTTAATGGTCTCTTTGCAGGGGTGACCTTGGAGCAATGTCTGATTAAAGTGACAAGGTCATACAGTAGGCGAATGAGTGCTGGAGAATCAAACCCTATACCACAAGAACTACAGCTCATAGCCTTAACCCTCTGTGCCAACTACAAGACTTGAGTAGCTTAAGTAGGAGGTTGTCTAGCCGGAACATGATGTAGACAAATGCTGCAATAATGCCATGTGTGTGAGTGTAAGCCTTGCTGTGTGTGTGTGTGCGTTGATTACCACTGTATAACAATCCTGCACTCTCATACTGTAGACTGCTTGAGTACTGTTGGTTTATTCTGCTTTAGCAACAGAGACTGGTGTCCAGCTGATACTTAAAGTACTATATTGCATTGTGCTACATTAGTGAACTGCACTGGGTCACACAGTATTGAACTATAATGCATAGTACTATAGTATCCTGTTGTACTGCAGTCGCAGCCTTTTAAAATGTAATGCAAGTCTTTTCACTTTCTCCTTATGTTATACAGTTACTGTATTCTGCTATATTGTACCATGTTGCACTAATTTGCTGTGCTGCTCTGTTCTTCTATATGCCATGCAGCTTCCCCTCCCTGGTAAATAGGCCAGGGGTCCCCAAATTCCATAATATATAACATATACTACCCAGTGTCTTTATGTCAGCCATGGGTCCATAGTCTCTCTCTGTCCCATCTGTTTCTAGCTTTGTAGTGCAAACTACCGTGAGGCAGCATGTAGCCTGCTTACGAACAAACATTTACTATTATCATACAATGAGTCCTCATGTAAGAGGTCTTAATAGCTGTCATAGCTGGAGCCAAACCTGCACAATCTGGGTAACATTACCCACACTTCACCTCTACATATTGTAAGACAAAATAAATAACTGTGCTGAGATACTCCAAAAATTACTTCCAAAACCACAAAGAATTCCAATGTGTGTCACTGCAGATGTGTACATACCCTACATTTCTCAGCAAAACACTGACACCCATTCCACGCAATATAGCGTCCTTCACCACCATAAGTAAGGGGCACCAGAGTGGTCTGGTGGTCTGGCCAAGCACTTAAAGTTGCAAGAGCAGTCCACTTGTCATGATACTGTACTATATGTAGATGACATAGTTCAGTGCACTAATGTATCCCTCACAAGGCTGATCAAAGTCAGAGAATATGCTGACTCTCACGTCCTTGAATCAACTATATCAACCAATGCACTCCAGTTCTTTCACCTGAAGTATGAATATAAGATGGTCATTATCTATGTGGGTGTATTTTCTGAGTAAAGTCTCTTTTACTTATTATTTATGGGTCTTAGACAAAGATTCATCTATTTGAACAGCAGGGATAGAATTCCCTGGTATCCAACTGTTGGTGCCTAAGTTAGTGTCCAGTAGGATTGACGCCGTGTTTTTTTTTTTTTTTTTTTTTTTTTTGGTCACAACAAAAGAACAACCTGAAGCCGCACCCTTTGCCCTACCCTAACCCTATGTCCTCTCTTCTCCTGTCTCCACCCACCTCCGTGCCCGTTTCTTTAAGTGTAGCATGTCCAACAGCTCTGGGTTTGACATGGCCTTGTATGTTAAGCAGAGATCGCCTCTGAGTAGATGATATGTGACAGAGTATAGGTGGAGCTTTTTAAGACGGTCAGCATAGGGCATCTGCTTTAGGCCTGTGATTCTTTTAGTGAGGTATTTCTGCGGCCTTTCCAGTTGTTGCAGATGTCTTGAGAGGTACATACCAAACAGGGCGTTGTATTCTATAATGGGTCTAATGAGGGATGAGTACAGTGGGACAATGGCCTCCTTTTTTCTGGATGAAAAGCCCTTAGTGATGAGGTGTGCCACATAGAAGGAATTCTGACTGTTGTGGTGATGTGGTTATCGAAGGTGAGACCACTTGTCCACCTGTGTCCCTAAGTCTCTTATCACACTTTTGGTGTTTAGTGTACTGCCACCTATGTGGTAATTCACGGGTACATGCTTTTTCCCAAAGGAGATAACTATACATTTCTTGGCATTGAGCTTGAGTCCATGGCTCTGGCACCAAGCATCTGTTTCTGTAAGGCCCTTTTGTAGAATATCCACATTATTTGGGGATTCAGTAATGGCTCCCAGTTTGTAGTCATCTCTGAACTTCATTAGCCAGAGTCCCTTAGTGTTGGCCTGTACTTCAGAGAAATAGATGCCAAACAAGCGGTCCCATGACTGAACCCTGAGGTAGTCCACTTGTCTGGAGCTGGATTTGGAGTCTGCTACTTTTACAGTGTGGGTGCTGTCAGTAAGCCAGTTGGTAACCCATCGAGTGACGTAGGGATTAATGCCCAGCTTAGTAAGTTTATCTATGATTCCGGAGTGGGGGATGGTTATTTTAAACTTCAAGGAGTCTTGACATTCTTTCTGGTAGGAATATTTCAGTGGGGGGAACTTGAGCCCATTTAGAACTCCTCAGAATCTCACGTTTTTATTAAATGCCTTCTGTTGCATCTCTCTCTCTTTTTTGTTTGAAAACCTTTATTAGATTAATAATTAAGACATGCCAACAAACACTAATAGAAAAGAAAACCAACCATATTGAGATTTTTTCCATGTATACACATTATGCATTTCATGTTCTCTTTCTTTTTAACAACTGTCTTTCTGTCCAACGTTTTATAAATTACTCATTTCCTGTCTTCCCTTAAACCTCACTCTTCCTCCTGAACACTATTCTGCATGTATTGTTCCCACATATTCAATTTATTTCTATATAATTTGTTCCTTCCCCTTTCTAAAGATGCCACTTCCAGTTCTTTCATCTCTGGTACAATATTCAGTACTTCAAATACAGTTGGTATAGACTTTTGATTTCCATTTTCCAGTAATTGGGGGGGGGGGGGGTTAGCAGTCAACAAAATGAAACTTTAGGCCTTACTATGTGTAGGCAATTCAGATCCTGTGTTCCTGATCAAAATAATCACTTTCTTAGTTACATCCATTTCCTCCCCCAGTAATTCTAACCGAGTATTCCACAGGGAGTTTTTATATGTCTTACTAAATAGTCCATTTTTATCAGCAGCTTCTGACCTTTGGCTATTGGCTAGGCTTAAAATGGCCCTTCAGGGCAGTTAGTGTAGTATTTATCTATGAACCTATGAAACATTACCAGAGCAGATTTTTCACTTAAGGCTGTCCTGTCCCCTTCTCTTTGCCTATACTCTGATTTCAATATGTGATAGGGAAGATAGTCTCTAACCTGCAGCCTAAACGTCTTGGCTTTATCCCATTTTATTTTCTTTCCTTCGCTAGTTATTTGCTCCTTTACAAGTGTAACATCCGGCTATATCTCACCAGACAGCCAACAGTTATTGTGACATCCCTTACTATCCTGGGTCAGTAACTAAGGAGCTTCAATCCTCACTACTCACTCCAATGTGAGACTGTTCATAGGTAGGTACTAGGCTATCGGCCCTAGGGCCTATATAAGCCTAGCCAAGAAGGTACCCTGGCTTTCACCACCCAAGAAAATTATTTTCTATTTTCCTGTGCCCCTGTCGAGCACAGCCACAGAAGTGATTCCCGGGGTGAATTTCCTATCTCCCATCCAGTCATCAAGATTTTTCTTAGAGTGCTAATGAGGAGCTTTGTTTGATAAAGATAGGTAGTTTGATCCAGGGTACGGGAAGTCTCTGGGACAGGAATCTATCTCTCCAGTATGTTCTGTTTATTGTGATGACAAGGTTTAGATCCATAGAGCATGTAGCTTGAAGGGATTGGGATTTCTTTAAGTGCAGCATGTCCAACAGCTCTGGGTTTGACATAGCTTTGTATGTTAGGCAGAGGTCGCCTCTGAGTAGGCGATATGCAATGGAGTAAAGCTGGAGTTTTTTGAGACGGTCTGCGTAGGGCATCTGTTTGAGGCCGGTAATCGTCTTTGTGAGGTATTTCTGTGGTCTTTCCAGTTGTTGTATGTCTTGTGAGGTACATACCAAAAGGGGCGTTGTACTCTATAATGGGTCTAATGAGTGATGAGTAGAGTGGAACAATGACCTCTTTTTTTTTTTTTTCCTGGATGAGAAACCTTTTGTGATGAGGTGTGCCACATAGAAGGATTTCCTGACTTCTGTGGCAATGTGATTATCAAAGGAGAGACTACTGTCCACCTATGTCCCAAGGTCTCTTATCATACTTTCGGTGTTAAGTAGACTACCGCCTATGTGGTAGTTCATGGGTACAGAGTTTTTACCAAAGGGGATGACAATGCATGGCTTTGTCACCAGGCATCTGTCTCGGTGAGACCCTTTTGAAGGATGTCCACATCATTAGGAGTTTCGATTATGGCTTCTAGTTTGCAGTCATCTGCGAACTTTGTTAGCCAAAGACCTTCTGTGTTAGCCTGTACTTCAGAGAAGTAGATACCAAACAGGAGAGGACCCAGGACTGAACCCTGTGGTACTCCACTTGTTACTGGTCTGAAATTGGATATGGAGTCTGCTACTTTCACAGTGTGGGTTCTGTCGGTGAGCCAGTTGGCAACCCATCTTGTGACATAGGGATTTATACCTAGTTTAGTGAGTTTATGATTCCAGAGTGGGGGGTGGTGGTGCTGAAAGCCTTGGCGAGATTTAGATAGGCTATGTGAACCACCTTACCCTCGTCTACGGCTTTGGTGACTGCTTCAAAGAAGTCTATCAGGTTTAGGAGACATGATCTGCCTTTTACAAGCCCGAACTGGGTGGGGTCCAGAGTTTGGAGATACCAATGTTTTTGTTTATAAGTTCCATGATGATATGTTCCATGGCTTTGCAGACCAGGCTCGTTAGGCTAATAGGGCAGTAGTTCCCGGGGTCCGTGGTGGCTCCCCCTTTGTGGAGTGGGATAATCGCTGTGTGCCATTCAATGGGCACAAAGCCTGAGGTAAGGCTATGATTGAACATGGTACTTATGTGGGGTGCCAGTTTGTTCTGTTGTTCGTGTAGAACGCAGCCTGGGATGTTGTCAGGTCCCATGGATGCTGTGTTCTTAGCTTTGCAGAGGTGGATTTTACCTGTGCAGCTGTGATTATAGGAACTTTGCATTCTTCCAGTACAGAGATGGGCCCTTTAGGGGGTGAGAGGGGGGTAAAGTTAGCACTGAACTCAGAGCAGATCTGAATGTTGCCATTGAGATTCTTGACATAGCTATAGAATGCTTTGTGGTTGTCTTTAGAATCAGTGGAGATTTTGTTTTCGTAACTTGCTTTGGAGGATTTTATGAGGGATCTTGGCTTCTTATTGAGGCAGACAAGGGAGTTCCTCCAATCATGGGATTTTATTCTTTTTTGCAGCAGTTTCTTTCTTCTGACGACCAGATTGGCTTCCTTTTTTTGGAGGATAGCATCTTGGTTCTGTTAGGGATAGCACGATCCATGCACTCGTGTAAGTGCTTATAAAGTGCATTTGTGCAAGATTCAACAGTCATACCTCTATTGTCTGTCTGCATGGGTGTCATGAAGTTTGCTACTTCTGTCTTGAGAAGCGTGAAGTTGGCTTTGGAAAAATTTTTTACAGTGGTTTCCCTAATACGGGGTGGGGCGGGATGTGGATGTCTAGGGTGATTAGCTTGTGGTTGGATCTGACCAACAAGGAAATGACCTCTGGTGTAGAACACCGGTCGCCCATGTTGGTAATGACCAGGTATAGGATATTGCTGCCCCTGGTGGGGGTGTGGATAAGCTGATCCAAGGCATTGGAATTTATGAATTCCAAAAAACTTTGAGCAAAAGAGTTGATACATGAGTAGTTTTCCCAGTTAATGGTGAGGTAGTTGAAATTGCCCATTATTAGGGTGTTGGGTTGTACCCTAATATTTTCCAGTGTATCAAGAAATGAGGAGTGGGAATCCAAGGGCATGGAAGCTACAGTTTGGATTGCAGTCTTGCCCAGAGGTAGTTACACTTGGATGATTTTGGATGCATTATGCTGAGCAACTAGCCTGGAGGTGTGGATATCCTTAATAAATATGGACACGCTTCTGCCTTTAGTATTTTGCTCCAGGTAAGGTGGCCAAAAGGTGTGGTATGAATTATAGCCTGGTAATACAGGGATGCTCTCTGGAGCCTTGAACCAGGTCTTTGTCACTGCACAGATGTCGATGTTCTCCATTTTAAGGAGTGCCTCGAGTGAGTGCATTTTGAGGTTTAGACCTCTAGCATTGAGTAGCATTACCCTCAGATTTTGCTTTTTTGTACCTGTTACGGTGGTGAATTTATCATTTGAACCTTGCCTAAAAAAAGGCACTACATGGGTGGCAAGAGTCTTAGCCAATATTTGGAATCCCAAGGGCGACAGGTGCAGGCCATCTCTGGCAAAACATCGTGGTCTGTCGATCATGTCATCCCAGGCAGACATATACTGGATTCCCTTAGAATGACACCAGAAGCTTAGCCAGTTGTTGAAGTCAATCATTTTGTCCTTTTACTGTGGTATCATTCTGGGTGATGGCAGGATGCTACTCAGGGCTAGGGCCATACCTGCCCTGGCTACAAGATCATAGAGCTCCTCCATGTCTCTTTTCATGTAGTCCAGCGAGGTACGTCTCTGGTCATTCACACCAACATGGACAATGACAGAGTCATATTTGTACTTGTTGTGGAGTGAACTGAGTGCCTGCATTATGTGGCGGATCCTGGCACCTGGCAGGCAGCTGACAGTAACTTTTTGCTTGTTTAGCCTGGTGAGTGGAACATCAGTGTGCCTGACTATAGAGTCACCTATGACTAGAGTGTTGGGTACATTGTTATGCCTTATGGGCTGTTGTTGAGTGGCACACTGAGTTTGTGGGCTACGTGTCATTTGGGTTGTGTTGGGGGGTGGAGGTTGCTTGCATCTATGCTTTGGAGGTCTCTGTTGCTTGAGCAGATTTTTATTGAGAGCCTCCGCGAATGTAGGTGTGTGTTTTGTGTTGCTGTGTATGTTTTGGTGATGTAGGTTTTGAGGGACACTGTGATGAGTGTGGTGTGGTGCAAGTGTTTACCTTCTCCTCCTGACTGTCTAGTCCAGTCTTGGGTGAAGAGAGCTTTGCTTCCAGTTTGGCTATATAAGTGCATCTCTCACAGGTTGTAGTGTTGGGTGGTAGGAGGAGAGGGTTGTCTGTGTACATGAGGCAATTGCTGCATTACCCCAAGATGCCCAGATTCATCGGGTAGACAGGAGAAAACACCGGGAGCTGACCCTTAGACATGCCTGAATAGGTACTTATTTATTAAGTACTAAAAACTGTTTTCCTCCAGACAAGTGAGGAAAGTTGAGTGCTGTAGTAATTTGTAGCTTATTTAGTGCTTACAATGATGATCAGCGGTGGTACAGCAGTAGCGTTGTTGCCTCACAGCAAGAGGGTCTCCTGTTCGATTCTCGGCTGGAGTGCCTTCTGTGTGGAGTCTGCATGTCCTCCCCATGGTCGAGTGGCCTCCGAAAGACATGCGTGAATGGGCATGCCTTCGTTGAAGGTTGGGCGTCGCACTGGCAACTCGGCACCATAAAAAATTGACTGCCAATCATTAGCGGACTGGAGTTCCACTGTGATGACCCCTAAGTGGGAAAAGCCTAAAAGACAAACACACAATGATTTCTGAACAAGTGCTGAGTTCAAAGAAACAGATTTGAGTGCTAAAGTTAAAAAACTGGCTAGTTCTAAGGGAAATTTTGAAGAACAGACTTTATGGCGCCAGGAATAGTTTAACCCTAGCTAAGTGGCGGTGCATACATTTTTTTTTTAATATAATAGTAGCAAATGAGCAAACTGATTTAAACAAATTAACCAGTAAAAAGCTAAAAACTGAGCCCCGTTCCAGCAGTCTTCGATCAGACAAGTTTTAACTGCACACTTCTGCCACTAGGGTGCAGGGGAACCTTCTCCAAAAACAATATGGCCTGGATTAGTGCTCAAGTTATACAAACAAAGCTAGATTCAGCAGGTCTGAATCTAGTTTATGCTACAGCAAACAGGGTGTACCAATTTCAGAAAGAAACAGTTCAAATATGCAGGCACAATAAGCCTTTAACCAGAAACTCCCAGCTTAGAGTGAAGACCACACCTTTTTAATGTAAAATAACTGGCCTGAAGCCCAAGTGCTTAAACCAGAACTAATACACTTTTAGAATAACCGACAGTAAGCCTTCAGTCAGCAACTCCCAACTTAGAAGGATGTAAGCTGCCTGTCCTGCCACAACCCTGCAGACCACAAACCTTCTTAATGTAAAACAAATGGTCTGAAGCCCAAGTGCTTAAACCAAAGGCTTAGAATAACAATTACAATTTAATCAGGCTACTAACAAGCAGTAATAAAGGCAGCAGAATAAATGCAATTAAGTACTTTTAAGAACAGGCAGCAAAAGCAAAATAAAGTAGGAAGAAGCACAAATACAGTAAAAGCAGATGAATAAAGTGCAATTTTTTATATAACTGTCACTTAAACATTGTTTTCCTCAAAGAGCACAACAGGAACACGCTCTGTAACCTGGCAGTGGACTGTATACTTTTGTCCACCCCTAATGTAACTCCTTATTACACACTTCAGAGCAATGTGTCCCAGTTTAAGACCTCTGATACACTCGCACCCAAAGTAAATTTAAATCTCACACATCCAAACACTTCTGGGAAAGCCTGACACAGATTTCCAGCTGTCCCTTCCCCAAAATAATACAGTAATGCTGCCACCACACACCGCTGTTCTACAGGGGTGTCCCAAGTATGAAAATTAAATATAAAAATAAATGATGGTTATAACCATAGCAACCACGCCTTCAAGGGGACCTGGGAACTATCAAACAGGTGTAAACACTCTCTAATCTCTAAAGAAAAACACTGATTTCCAGCCACAATGTAAAGTAATGAAAAGCATTTATTATTAAGTAAAATGATTACAAGAATGTAAATCAATAACTTTCAGTAAACACCTTCAGTCACCAGAAGTGTAAAATTAAACTGTAGGATAGAAATCCATCATTCTAGAAAAACTCTTATCTGAATAGCTAAACCTTCCTAATTTAACTGGAGAATACTGTCCCTGATCTGACCTAACACATAACAGGAAGGCAAAGGCAGGCTTACAGTTTTTGCTGAGTTCTCTTGCACAGTACTGTAACTGACTGCAACTCTTCGCAAACTGCCCATTACTTGACTAACTGCACAGCTTAACAGCCTCAACTGTCTTGTTTTAAAAATGTCATCTATGTGAAAAAGTTATTTTTCCTGTCAATCAGCTTTTCAGATAATCACGTAGTAACCAGGAACATTCTAATGACATCCTCTTCTGCTCAGCTGATTCTCTACAGTACTTTAGAATTTCCTTCTCAGACATGTACAGTTAGAAATATATCAAAACACTGTCAGATTCTTTAAACATTCTGTTTAAACAAGGAAATACTCAACATTTAAAAAACTTATTTACATTTTCACAATTAGATATGCTGGCATACAAGTTAAATTGAGAATACGAACACATTTCCTGCCAGACATGCTAACACAGATAGGTTCATAGGTTTATACTAGGCTATCTGCCCTAAGGCATTTATAAGCCTAGCCCAAATTTTTGTGGCTTACGCCATCCCTTATATGAAAAAATACTGTGCCCATTAGTTTGTTGTGCCTCTGTCCAGCAGTGACACAGAGATGATTCCCGGGGTAAACCTACGATCTCCCATCCACAGGTCAAGATTTCTCTTGAACAGAGCCAGCGAGGTGCTCTGCCTCACATGGACCGGGATTTTATTCCACAGCATAGGGAGTCTCTGAGTGATAAATCTATCCCTCCAACACGTCCTATTTATATCCGTGCTAAGGTTTAAGTCGCTTGCTCTAGTGGTTTTGGTGGATTTGGATTTTTTGAGGTGGAGCATGTCCATTAATTCCGGGCTGGACATGGCCTTGTATGTCAGGCACATGTCACCTCTGAGCAGATGGTATGCGACTGAATAGAGCTGGAGTTTCTTCAATCTGGCAGCATATGACAGATTTTGGAGTCCCTTTATCCTTTTGGTGAGGAACTTTTGGGGTCTCTCCAATTGCTGCAGATGTCGGGTGAGATACATCCCGAATGGGGCATTGTACTCGATCATTGGTCTGATAAGTGAAGAGTACAGGGGAACAATGACCTCACTAGATCTGGATGTGAATCCCTTCATGATCAGGTGGGCAATGTAGAAGGTCTTTCTAACCACTTTAGCAATGTGAGTGTCAAAAGAAAGGCCACTGTCAACCTGGGTCCCCAGGTCCCTGATAACCTCTTCTGTGCTTAGTGGATTGCCACCTATATGGTAGCTTGGGGTTACCTTGTTTTTCCCGAAGGGTATGACTATACATTTTTTGGCGTTTAACTTCAGGCCATGGCTCTGGCACCAGCTATCTGTTTCCGTGAGTCCCTTCTGAAGGATATCCGTGTCCGATGCACTTTCCACTATGTTTGTACTAGTTTGTAGTCGTCTGCAAACTTTGTCAGCCAAAGTCCTCCCATGTTGGCCCGTACTTCTGAGAAGTAGATGCCGAACAATAGTGGGCCAAGGACCGAGCCCTGTGGGACACCACTTGTGACCGGCTTGGAGTCTGACATAGCGCCAGCAACTCTAACCCTGTGGGTTCTGTCCTTAAGCCAGTTTGCAACCCATCTTGTGACATATGGGTTTACATTTAAGCTGGTAAGTTTTTCCTACAATACCCGAGTGGGGTATTGTGTCGAAAACCTTTGCAAGGTCAAGGTAGGCTGTATGGACTGCCTTTCCCTCATCAATGGCCTTAGTGACTGTTTCGAAGAAGTCGACCAAGTTCAAAAGGCATGATCTTCCCTTGAAGCCAAACTGGGTCGGGTCCAATGTCTGCAAGTCCCCTATATCTTTGTTTATGAGCTCCATTATGATCCTCTCCATAGCTTTGCAGACTAGACTTGTTAAGCTTATGGGGCGGTAATTACCAGGGTCCGTAGAGGCACCGCCTTTGTGGAGTGGGACCACAGTTGCCGTGCGCCACTCCTTGGGCACGTATCCTGTGGTAAGGCTGAGATTAAACAGCTGCCTTATGTGCGGGTTTAATTCCTCATTTAGCTCGTGTAGCACACAGCCGGGGACACCATCCGGTCCCATTGATGCTGTGTTTTTAGCTTTAGAGAGAGCAGCTTTCACCTGCGCATTTGAGATGTCTGGGAGGCTACACTCCGCTGGGATAGTTATCTCTCCTTTATGGGGGGAGGGGGGGTGAAGTTTGCACTGAACCTGTCTGCCAGTATGTTGGCAATGTCTGTGGGTTCAGTGATTTTTGTATCCTTTTGGACTAATTCTGAGCATATCTGGGAGTTTCCACCCAGGTTCCTAACATAGCTGAAAAAGGCTTTATGATTGCCCTTTGAATCCATGGCAATTTTTCTCTCAAAATTGGCCTTAGTTGATTTTATGAGTGCTCGTATTTTTTTACTAATAATGATCAGGGGTGACTTCCCTTTTATGGATTTTGTTCTATCATGTAATAGCTTTCTCCTCTTATTGTAAAGTTTGTTAATGGCTGGGGTCCACCAGACTGGACGTTTGCCCTTTGTGGAAAGAGTCTTGGTTTTATTTGGGATTGCCTGATCCATGCAGTCCTGGAGGTGTTCATAGAAGGCATTTGTAAGGGCTTCCGCAGCTTGGGTTGTGGTTTCCACTGGCTCAGGGGCCTTGAAGGATACCACACCAGTCTTGAGTAGTGTGAAGTTTGCTTTAGAGAAGTTCTTCACTGATGACGGTTTTTGTCAGTTTCTTCACATTTCTCCCCCCCTTATGAATCGAGCACGATTTTCAGGTGGCCCTTGAAAACCGATTCTTGAGGAAAAATGGGTCTATCTGGGAATATCAACCCACTCCTCTCCTGGGCAATCCATTTGCATTAGCATTATTAACCCTACTACAATGTTCTCCTTCTGAGGAAACTTAGCTGAACTACAGCCCCCGCCCCATAATTTGAAGCATCTACCTGTACAATAAATGCTTTATTTTATTGTGGGCTGGCTAACACAGGGGGTCCTCCCAAAATCTTCTTAAGTTTTTGGAATGCCTGTTCACCATCTGTGGTCCATACTACCTTGTCCGGTTTATTCTTCGTAGTTAGGTTGGTAAGTGGTGCAGCTATGGTACTGTAATTGGGCATACATTTCCTATAGTACCCCACTGTCCCTAAAAATGCTCTCACTTGTTTCTTAGCAACAGGAACTGGCCACTCTTGAATAACTTCCACCTTGACAGGTTCTTTTTTTTCAGCAAACATCTGTATTAAATTTGCACACATGACATAGGCAATCTTACATTTATATAAATGGAAAACAAACAAAATTATACCACTTTAGCTGCAAACATTATACATCACTGACACAATTGAAACAACTGTAGCTGCAAACATTATACATAACTTATAATCTATCCAGTCATTATAAATTAAGCATTATACAGCTCATTCAAATCCTGCCTCTTAAACCTCGTTCCTTCTCTGCATATATTGTTCCCACAATTCCCATTTTTTCCTATGTAGCTTTCTCCTTCCCTTTTCAAAATATCCCATTTACAGTCATTTTATATCTGTTACTGTATTCATAACTTCTAGCAAAGTTGGTCTAGAATCTGCTTTCCATTTTCTAGTAATTGCTTTTTTGGTGGCCACCATAATTAAACTCAACAAGGATTTACTATGTCTAGGCAATTCCGATTCCGTATCATAGCCCAAAATATCATCTCCCTAGTCAATCCAATCCACTCACTCAGCATCTCCAACAGAGTGGTCTGCAGATAATCCGTAAAGTCTGCTAGCTCATTACACTCTCAAAAATTATGTTCCCAGCCACCTTTTTCTTGCCCGTCACACCTCCAACATTTGCTATCTACCTGAGGGAAAATTCTTTGGGGTATAAAAATACCTATGTAAACACTTTCAGGCAAATATCCTAAATCTTCTAGACTTTATTGCATATTTGGGAGATATACACATATCCCCTCATTGTCTCTTTGTGAATTGCTTATCCAGTCTCTTTCCAATCCTTTCTAAGATCATCTGATTGATTCTTATCATTATCATGCAATGTTTTATATGTTTTATTAATTATTCCTTTTTTAATGGCAGCTTCTGTTCTAGATTCTATTAAAAACTCTACCAGAGCTGGTCTTTAGTTCAGGAGCCCCCTATTTCTTTCTCTTTGCCTATACTCTGATATCAGTCCTTGATAAGGAAAGCAATCTCTAACCTGCAATCCAAGTAAGTTATTGGCCTCTTCACATTCTATTACATTTCCCTTTCTAGGTTTTGCTACCAATATTGGTGCCTTCGCCAGTTTTCTACAATAAATTCCAGCCCCCTCTTGCCTATTATCTGTATCCCTGACCACAGTCATCCCTATCAGCAGGATCCCTTTCCTCCATTCTCGTGCTGGTTTGGTTCTTAGAATACTCCCTGCTATTTTATGAATATAATACTCTGTATGATTTTTGTTGTTCTCATTAAGAGTCTGCATCCAAAATCCCAATCTCTCCTTATTTCTTGAGCTTCCCCCCGTATCATCATCATTCCTTTCCACTTTGAATTATAGTTTTCTGCTTGTGCTATGTATAACAACTGCTATTGGAAGAATAAGCTTATCCCAATTGACCCTTGCTGTCTTCCCTTCTTAGATAAAATCATTCAACTCTTTTTTTAATTACTATCCATAGCTTCCCCTCTGGTTGATAAAAATATGCCTGACCTGAGTATAAGACTAAAGGGACTTAAAACATTTTAATTGTTTGTATCTTAGTATCCATATAACAAAGCTTCCAGTTTCTCAATTTTTGTATTATCGTCTGTTTAGTTTCTTCCCACATATCCTTAGCTGCCACAACAGTCATTTCTAATCCATACTTCTAAATGTTTCATTTTATTATGTCCCCATAAATATGGATATTGTTGGATCAATTTGTGTGTGGGTACATAATTTATTGATATTGCCTTTATTTTGGCTTCATTAATTTTGTATTCCGAGAGTATTTGAAGCTGTCTCAAAATGTTCCACAACACTGTAATGTCCCTGTCTGCTTTTATCATGTATAAAATGATATAATCTGCAAACAGAACCAGCTTTTCCTGACTACCATACAAATTATATCTTTGAATTTCTGAGTCCCTTATTTTCTTTGCCAGTGTTTCTAAATATAATGCAAACAACAAAGGTGAAAGCAGACAACCCTGCCTGGTTCCTCTACTCAAGTAGAAGTTATCAGACAGGACCTCACTCACTTTAATTTTTGCCTCTGATCCTTCATATATACTTCTAATCAACCTTTTAATTGTATCAGGGAAAGCAATTGCTTTTATGGTCTTGCTGATAAAGTCCCAGTCTACTCTGTCAAATGCTTTCTCTGCATCAATACCTACCAATAAAAGTGGTATTTTCTTACATTCTGCTTCCCTCCGAATCATCAGCGTTCTGTTAATATTGTCAAATGTTTGCCTCCCCCTCCACAAAACCACACTGATCCATACCCATCAATCTTGGTATCACCTTTGCTATTCTTTTAGTCATTATAGACATATAATCATGGTTTAGTATCAAAATGGGCCTGTATGGAGCTGGATCCAATGGATCTTTACACTCTTTAGGTATTACCACCGCCTTCACCCAGGATGCTGGTACCTCTCCTCCTCTTAAAATACTGTCAAACAAAACCTTCCAGATCTTTCTTTTTTTTTCCCTCCTAACTTCAAAACTTCCACCGGGATACTATCTGTTCCTGGGGGCTTTCCTGTAGATTGGTTATATATAGCCATTTTTATCTCTGCTCTTCCTGTCCAAACTGTTAGTAATTGAGCCTCATTTATCTCTAACCTTGACATATTTAATTTTCCGATAAACATTTCCATTTGTACCTTTTTTGATTTCCATATTCCTTTCATAAAATTTCCAAAATATTTCTAATACTTCTACAGGATCTCTTATCTTCCTTGTTATAGGCTCCCCAAGCTTGGTGACCGCCCTTTCCACTTTGTGTTGCCTGAGGTGTGCGAAAAGTTTTTGTACTCTGGAATTATTATCAAAAAACAGGTGCGTAACAGCAAACTTTCTAAACTCATGTATATCATCAAGGTAATCCCTTATTTTCTGTTTAGCATTCTGCGGTTGGTCCTTTTCTTGTTCTGAGAGATTCCCCCTACTTTAACTTGTTTCAATCCCTCTAAATAATTATTACTTCCTAACCATATCTCCCTTTATTTTATTTCCACCCTAGTTTTAAAGTCCACTTTAATTTTATCCCACTCCCTAGGTATGTTTTCAGAAGAAAATTCTATCTTCTTTAGTAGCCCCTGAATTAATTCCAAAACCCATTCCTTAAATTCCTTTCTTTCAACCGATAGGTGGGAAAGCACCACTGTCTCATTTTTATGCCATTACCTTGCATTTTTATTTTACTTATTATTGTTGCACAATCTGAAATAGTTATTGAGCATGTTTCAAGATCTTCCGTTTAAATGCACATGTTCCTGGAGAGATACATAGCCCAGTTTTTGTATCTCTGTGAATAATATGTAAATTCACTCCAAACTCCTAGTACTGAATTCACATCTTCCATGTCAAACATTTTCAAAAATTTCTTCAAATCTACCCTTCTTTGTTACATTTTCCTTTCTAGCCCCCCCTAGACACATTTTCAATGTTGCAAACCAAATTCCAGACTACACCTATAAAAATGAAAGCTGATTATTTCTTCCAGAATTTTCTTAAGCTCCATTATAGCAGTTTTAGGGGGGATGTAAATGCGTGCCAGTGTAATCCTCCTCCCTAATCAGTAGCCCCTTAGTACTATGTATCTTCCATTATTATCTTTTTTCCTCTTCTATCACTATTGGAGCTTCTCTTGCAATTAATATAAGTACTTCTCTTTTCCTTTGCCCCAGATATTCCGCTGAATAATCATCCTGAAAATCTGTCTGTATTAAATTCACATGTTCAGTTCTTTCCGGGTATGTCTCCTGTAGCATAACTATTTACACTTTACATTTTTTAATACAGTTCACTATTCTTTCTTTTTTATATTTATCTTTTAAGACCATTCAGATTGAAAGACATTACAGAAAGCATCATTTTTTTATTTAGTTATTATTACTACCTTTTATTTATAACTGCTTTTTTGTTAAATGTCTAGTTCCAACTTTTATGTTACATGCATATACTGTTCGTCAGGTTGACCTTTTATACAGTTATTTCTTGTCATAGCCATTTGTGCCTAAGCCACATCTTGATTAACTTTTTGTTTTTTTGAAAGCCCTCAAACAGAACAAACAACCCCCCAAACCCCCCTAAAACCTGTTAACTTAACACACAAAACTATGTGCATCTGCAAATATTGCAGTTTTTGCTTCCTAATAAGAACACAAGTTGTAAGTTGATAGCCACACAGACAGGCTAGAGTTAACCAAAAAGAAAGGTTAGTCATGCTAAGATACAGGGTATAGCATGTGCTATTAGTAAGTGCTATTTGATTTAGACTATCTTTTATAGTTCTCCCACCTGAGAAAACACTTGAATGCTTTCAGTAAACACTTTCTCCAAACCATTTCTCTATCAAATTGTCTTCTAGTGACATGGAAACCAAAGACAAAACTGCTAAGGGTACCTTGTTTACCAGAAAAAAACCTTATAGTATTCAATATTCTTTTTTTATTTACATGCTTTGTAATAAACTTGTTGCTGGATAATGCCTAGGGTTTTAACAGTCATTTCCCTATGCAAGCATGGGAAAAAGCACACTGATTTTTCTTTTGTCATACTCTCTAACCAGACCCTTTTTCTCCCCCCTGTCTTCCTCTCCCGTTCTCTTTCCCCTTTTCATTGCAGTGCCTACATTTCTTAAAACTGAACAAAGAAGGGAGAAAAAAAGCCCCTGTTTATATTACTATCCGTATTGCATTTCAAAACTGAGAAAACGTTAGTTCAAGTCATATTGGTTTTATGTTATCTTTAAGCCTTTCACAGCTGGGAAAACCCCTGATTGTTTTCAGAGAACATTATGTCCTAGCCATTTACTGTTTTCTCCGCGCCCCCCCCTCCACCAATCCCCTTCCACCAGACTATCTCCAGAGACACAAAAGCCAGCTGCAGAATTGCTAATTAGTATACATACATGCATTTTCCAGAAAAACAAAGCCTCATAATATTCAATATTCTTTTTCATTTACTTGCTTTCTTTTAAAACTAATCAATCTAAGTCATTTCCCCATGCAAGAATGAAAACAAAGCACATTAATTGTAACTTTGTCATACCTTTTTAACCAGGCTCCTTTTCTATTATTGCATTATCTGTATTTCTCAAAACTGTACAAGAAGAAAGAGAGGAGACAAATAAAAACACCACCACCTGTTTACAATCCCCATTACACTTAAAAAATATCATGCAAAGAAAACTATACAGCACAAATACAGTACTATGAAGAAAATAAAGTGTTTTCTTTACTTACAGTTAGCTTTCTCCCCTCTCTTCCCCTCCCCAAAACATTTTTTCTGAACATTAATAACATGAAGTAGGGCATATCCCACACAGAGCTGACAAATTTTGAAGAAGTCCAATATTTCCAGATTCTCTTGTTCAGTCATATTTCACAAATATAACTATTGCATTGTGATCCCACATTAAGTTACTGGTTTTATTACTGTTTTTCTCCATCGCCCAGATCCCTGTCTCTGCTTTATTTCCATCGTACTCTCGATTATTCTAGTCAACTCTTGTGCACCCTTTCTTCTTTCCAACATTTTCCATTGAAATACTGGAAAAAGTTTCACAGGTAGTCTCCCTGTGGTCTTTATTACCAGAGGAACAAGAAGCAGAATCTCCTTTAATTTCACAGCTCACTTTTTGTTGGACAAAAGTTTGTATTTCCTCCTTAGCACACACTTCATCAAAAAATGATTTTGTCCCTCTAGGGAAAAATACCATGAAGACAGCTGGATACAGTCATTTGAATATCACACCCACCTTGACACGTCTGGCCTAATCTTACCACTTCCTACTCTGTGTCCTAAGTAAGTGACCTCTGCCATACCCACTTGACATTTACTGGGTTTAATGGCTAATTCTTCCCTACTTAAACTATCCAAGATGTCCCTCACATGTTGGTTGTTAGGAGTTCACTCTTTATACAACAAACCTTTGTTCCCATATACAGATTCCTCTCTTCCTTTGAGCCTCAGGTGTTTCCTTAGCCATCTCCCTCAAGTTTTGTACTGTAGGGTTTGTAAGTTGAGCCTGTCTCAACTGTACATTTGAGACCCTCCCAAACTCTCCTTCCACAATAAGCCTAGTATTTTTGACAGCTGTACCTCACTGTCAGTCTGGGTATCATCACTCTCCTCCATTCTTGCAGTTACCGTGTCGAAGGGAATATCAGTACCTCCCGGAAGCTGTGTCTCACTTTCAGACTTACTGCTACAGGATAGCTCCTTCTCTGAAACAGCCACCACACTAGTCCCAGCTTCAGATATGAGATCTGTCTGGTTCTCTCCCAGACTACCGGACCAACATGGCTGTCTCCCAAACTGACTGTGTCACTGCATGCACACAAGGCACTGCATCATCAGAGTCATTCCGGCAGATGTGATAGGGAATATTCTCAAACACACCTACTTGCTTGCTTCCCCTTCCACCCTCCCAGTCAAGATGAACCCTAGCCAAAGGTATTTGGAACGGGGTGTCTCCCAGCACTGTGACTGGAGTGAAGTGCCCAAGCAAGTACTGCTCTTCTCTAACCACTGCAGGCCTCACAATGATTATATCAAAAGCTGTGTCCCTCTTACCAGTTACCTGTGTACCATCTACTAAGATAGGATACATATTTTTGTGATAATTTGGCACCCCAGTTATTTGTAAACAACTTACCACTGGCAGTTTGTCATCCACACTTACTGGCTCCTTCATCTTCTGTTTCTCACCTTGCCTTGATGGACATTTGGCTGCTGTGTGTCCCCTCTAGCTATACTTGAAACATCTAATCCCTAACCGTGCACTTAGGTTAGTAGTTTTCCCTGTTACAGATGTACTTTTTTGGAGTGGTTTAGACTGTCCCCCATGGGTTCCCTTATATCCTTGTGCAGCACTGGTTATCCCTCTCTCATGCATTGGTGCACTGCTTGCAGAGTAGAGATCCCCTTTTCTCCCCAATTCCTCTGCAGAGTTACACTCACAGTCTGCCAACCAGACTCTCATGTCATCAGGCAAAGTACCGAGGGCTTGTTCCCTCACCAAAAGGTCTGCCAGTCCCTCAGAAGTGGTGACCTGACACCCAGTCACCCATCTATGAAAGTAAGTACTTAAGTCAGCAATATAATCACATACACTTTCATCTGCTTTGTATCTATGTTCACAAAACTTTTTTCTATATGCCTGTGGGGTAAGTTTGAAACAGTCAAGCAAGCAACATTTAATTTTGTCATAATTCAAACAAGCTACATCATTTAACTTTGCTGTAGCCTGAATAGCTTTACAATGGAAAAAGGGAGTCAGCAGTCGGACCCAGAACTCACTGTCAACATTATATTGTCGACATACCCTCTCAGAAATATGAATAAAACTATCAAAGTCATCCCCATCCCTGTACTGAGGAAAATGTTTACTGACCTGTATGGCTTCTGGGGTCCGGTTATTCCCTTCCCCATTACCTCCATGACCCTGTCTAAGGGTAGGAAGCTCCACTTAATGCCAACGCTGTCTCTCTTTGTCCTCAGCTTCTAAACGTCTCAGTCTCTCTGCTAATTCCAGTTCAGGACATTTGGCCTCCAGTTCATATTGGCACTGTTTCAGCCTTTCCACAGCCTCCTGTTGTTGGGCTTCCAGGTGCAGTCTCTCCTCAGTCTCTAGACGTTGGATCTCCAGGCACAGTCTCTCCTCAGTCTCTAGATGTTTGGCCTCCAGGTGCAGTCTCTCTAACTCCAGAGGGATTCTCAGGTCCTCTGAAGAAAAGGTGGACTGTCCCATCTCGGCAGGCTGCACATCACCACCCCTAAACTGGATTTCCTCCAAAGGGCTGGTTTGAGCTGTGGCTGCAACCAAGGCTGAAATCATTGCTTCCTTGGTCAGGTTGGTATGCACCAATCCTCTGGCTTCAGATTCCTTACTGGATCTTTGTCAGCTTGGTAAAATCTTGTACTGACATCATTGCCTGCTATCCCTGACAATCTAACTAAAAAAAAAAATAAATAAAACTGTGGTGTACTGAAATTCTAAATATTTACCTTGTGGCTGTCAAGAGTGCACACCTTAATGACAACTACCCACAGGCTTTTGGAATCCAATTAAAAATCTGGCACCGCTGGCATCAATAAATGTGACGTCCGGCTATATCCCAGCAGACTGCCAACAATTAATGTGACACCCTTACTATCCTGGGTCAGTAACTAAGGAGCTTCAATCCTCACTACTAACTCCAGTGTGAGACTGTCACTTAAACAGGAATAATAATTCACAATTTACCCCTAAGAGCACAACAAGAACATAACTCCATAATCTGGGACTGTACTATATGCCTCTGTTCACCCCTAATGTATCTCCTTATTACACACTTCAGAGCAATGTGTCCAGTTTAAGACCTCTGATAGACTCGCACTCAAAAGTAAATTTAAATCTCACACATCCTAACATTTCTGGTAAAGCCTGACACAGATTACCAGTTGTGTCCCTTCCCCAAAATAATACGGTAATGCTGCCACTGATCAGAGTGTCTCCATGCCCTTCTAAAGGGGTGTCCAATTATGAAAATTAAATATAAAAATAAATGATAGCTATAACCAGAGCAGCCAGGCCTTCAACTGGACTTGGGGAGTATCAAATAGGTATAAACACTCTCTAATCTCTAAAGAAAAATAATTATTTCCAGCCACAATGTAAAGTAATGAAAAACATTTAATAATAAGTAAAATGATTACAGGAATGTAAATCAATAACTTTTAATATACAACAGAATACAATCACCAGAAATGTAAAATTAAACTTCTTCCTCTTCTTTAGGCTGCTCTCGTCAGGGGTCGCCTCAGCAGATCAACTGATTCCATTTCTTCCTGTCCTCTGCATCTTGCTCTGTCACACCAACCACCTGCATGTCCTCTCTCACCACATCCATAAACCTTATCTTAGGCCTTCCTCTTTTCCTGTTACCTGGCAGCTTCATCCTTAGCATCTTTCTCCCAATATACTGTGCATCCCTCCTCAGCACATGTCCAAACCAACATAATCTTGCCTCTCTGGCTTTGTCTCCAAACCTTCCAACCTGGGCTGACCCTCTAATATATTTATTCCTAATCCTGTCCATCCTTGTCACACCCAGTGCAAATCTTAACATCTTCACCTCTGCCACGTCAAGCTCTGACTCCTGCCTTTTTGTCAATGCCACTGTCTCCAACCCATATAACATAGCTGGTCTCACTACCCTCTTGTAGACCTTCCCTTTCACTCTTACTGGTATTCGTCTGTCGCAAATCACTCCTGACACTCTTCTCCACCCGCTCCATCCTGCCTGTACTCTCTTCTTCACCTGTCTTCCACACTCACATTACTCTGAACTGTTGATCCCAAGTATTTAAACTCATCCACCTTCGCCACCTCTACTCCCTGCATCCTCACCATTCCTCTATCCTCCCTCTCTTTCACACACATATATTCTGTCTTAGTCCTGCTGACCTTCATTCTTTTTCTCTCTAGAGCATATCTACAACTCTCCAGGGTCTCCTCCACTTGTTCCCTACTCTCACTACAGATCACAATGTCATCTGCAAACATCATAGTCCAGGGGGACTCCTATCTGATCTCGGCTGTCAACCTGTCCATCACCTTCACCACCTTTACTCCCTGCATCCTCACCATTCCTCTATCCTCCCTCTCTTTCACACACATATAGGTTCATAGGTTCATACTAGGCTATCTGCCCTAGGGCATTTATAAGCCTAGCCAGAGTCTGTATGGCTTTCGCCACCCATTTTAAATTAATTTTGCTATGCCCTTTTTCGAGGTTAGTATACTGTGCCTCTTTCTAACAGTGACACAGAAGTGATACCCAGGGTAAACCTACAATCTCCCATCCACTCATCAAGATTCCTCTTGAAGAGAGTCAATGAGGGACTCTGCCTAACCTGGACTGGGATTTTATTCCAGAGTGAAGGGAGCCTTTGGGTTATGAATCTGTCCCTCCAGCATGTCCTATTTATTTCAGTGCTGAGGTTTAAGTCCCTCGAGCGCGTAGCTCGATGGGATTTGGATTTTCTGAGGTGCAGCATGTCCATTAATTCCGGGTTGGACATGGCTTTATACGTCAGGCACAGATCGCCTCTGAGCAGGCGGTATGCCACTGAGTAGAGCTGGAGTTTCTTTAACCGGGCAGCATACAGCATCTGTTTGAGCCCCTTGATCCTCTTGGTGAGGTACTTTTGGGGTCTTTCCAGTTGCTGCAGGTGTCTGGTAAGGTACATCCCAAAGGGGCATTGTACTCAATTATGGGCCTGATGAGGGATGAGTAAAGAGGCACGATGGCCTCCCTGATCTAGATGTGAATCTCTTCATGATTAAGTGGGCTATATAAAATGTTTTTCTAACCACTTTGGCCACGTGGTTGTCAAATGAGAGATTGCTATCAACTTGGGTCCCCAGGTCCCTAATTACTTCTTCTGTACTTAATGGATTACCACCTATGTGGTAATTTGTGGGCACTTTGTTTTTGCCAAAGGGGATGACTATACACTTTTTGGCGTTTAGCTTGAGGCCATGGCTCTGGCACCAGTTGTCTGTTTCTATGAGGCCCTTTTGGAGGATGCTTGTGTTGGCCTGTACCTCCGAGAAATATATACCGAACAAGAGTGGTCCCAAGACTGAGCCTTGTGGGACGCCACTTGTAACTGGTTTGGAGTCTGACATGGCTCCAGCTATTCTAACCATGTGGGTTCTGTCCTTGAGCCAGTTTGCAACCCATCTAGTGACATAGGGGTTTATATTTAAGCTGGTGAGCTTATCTATAATGCCCGAGTGGGGTATTGTATCAAAGGCTTTTGCGAGGTCCAGGTAGGCTGTGTGGACCACCTTCCCCTTGTCAATGGCCTTGGTGACTGTTTCAAAGAAATCGACCAGGTTTAAGAGGAAGGATCTGCCCTTAACAAAGCCGAACTGGGTAGGATCCAGTGTCTGTAGGTCCCCAATATCTTTATTTATAAGGTCCATGGTGATCCTTTCCATAGCTTTGCAGACCAAGCTAGTGAGACTTATGGGGCAATAGTTTCCAGGATCCGTTGAGGCACCACCTTTGTGGAGAGGAACCACTGTTGCTGTACGCCACTCTTTGGGTACATGTCCTTTAGTAAAGCTGAGATTGAACAGTAGTTTTAGGTTTAGGTTTAGCTCTTTTTGGAGTTCATGTAGGACGCAGCCCGGGACACCGTCTGGTCCCATTGATGCTGTGTTTCTTGCTTTGGAGAGGGCAGCTCTTACCTGAGCATCTGAGATGTAAGGGGGCAGAACTCTGCTGGGATAGATATTAGCCCTTTTGGTGGGGAGTTTGCGCTGAACCTGTCAGCTGGGATGTTGGCAATGTCTGTGGGTTCGGTGTATTTTTTGTCATTTTGGACTAATTCTGAGCATATCTGGGAATTCCCACCCAGGTTCCTAACATAACTAAAGAAAGCCTTGTGATTATCCTTAGTGTCCTGTGCAATTTTTCTCTCAAAGCTGGCCTTAGACGATTTTATGAGTGCCCGTAGTTTTTGGCTAATACTGATCAGAGATGCCTTCCCTTTTGGGATTTTGCTCTGTCATGTAGTAGCTTCCTCCTTCTATTGTATAGTTTGTTTATGGCTGGGGTCCACCAGACAGGACGTCTGCCTTTGGAGGATTGGGTCTTGGTTTTATTTGGGATTGCATGATCCATGCATTCCTGAAGGTGTTCATAGAATGCGTTTATAAAGGATTTTGTGGTCTGGGCATTATTATCCACAGGCCGGGGGCTTTGAAGGATTCCACCTCAGTTTTGAGGAGTGTGAAATTTGCTTTAGAAGTTTTTCACTGTGGTTTTCTGGGCATGGGGTGGGGTCGGGATGTGAATATCCAGTGAGATTAGTTTATGGTCTGATCTTACCAGTGAGGGATACACTTCTGGTCTGGAGCATAGAGTCCCCATGTTGGTGATGATCAGATCCAGTATGTTTTCCCCTCTTGTGGGAGTGGTAACAAGTTGTTCCATAGCATTTGAGTTTATAAATTCTAGGAACCTTTGGGCTAGGGTGTTGGAGCTAGAGTAATGCTCTCAGTCTATGGTTGGGTAGTTGAAGTCACCCAATATAATGGTGTTTGGAGAGACCTTCATATTTTCCAGTGTTCTCAGGAAGGCCGAGTGGGGTTCCTGGGTTTGGGAGGGTGGTCTGTAGCAGGCTATAAACTGGAAGGCAGTTTTACCCACTGTTAGTTGCACATGGATAGTTTCTGATGCTTCGTGCTGTGCCACCAACCTGGAGGTGTGGGTATCTTTGACGAATATTGATACTCCCCCTCCTTTTGTGGTTCGGTCCAAGTTTTGGGGCCGAAAAGCATGGTATGAGGTATAACCTGGTAGTGCTGGGATGCTCTTGAGAGCCTTGAACCAGGTTTCTTTTACTGCACAGATATCGATGTTCTCCATGCTAAGGAGAGTTTCGAGTGCATGCATCTTGAGGTTTAGACTTCTGGCGTTGAGTAGTATTACTCTTAGTTTCTTATCCCTTGTGATACCTATGGAGGTGGGTTTGTCTTTTGAGCCTTGCCTAAAAAAGGCACTATGGGGGTAGCAAGAGCCTTTGCCAATATCCGAAAGCCCATGGGTGACAGGTGCAAGCCGTCCCTAGCAAAGCATCGTGGCTTGTCGAGCATGTCATCCCAGGCTGACAGGCATTGGATCCCCTTTGAATGACACCAATACTTAAGCCAATTGTTGAAATTGATAATCTTGTCTTCATACTGTGGCATCATTCTTGGTGAGGGTAAGATGCTACTCAAGGTCAGGGTCATACCGGCCTGGGCTACATGCTCAGAGAGCTCCTCTATGTCTCTTTTCATGTAGTCCAGGGAGGTAGTCTCAGGTCATTCACACCAGCATGGGCAATGACTGAGTCATATTTTTACTTGCCTGTACTCTGCCTGTACTCTCTTCTTCACCTCTCTTCCGCACTCACCATTACTCTGAACTGTTGATCCCAAGTACTTAAACTCATCCACCTTCACCACCTCTACTCCCTGCATCCTCACCATTCCTCTATTCTCCCTCTCATTCACACACATATATTCTGTTTTAGTCCTGCTGACCTTCATTCCTCTTCTCTCTAGAGCATCTCTCCATCTCTCCAGGGTCTCCTCCACCTGTTCCCTACTCTCACTACAGATCACAATGTCATCTGCAAACATCATAGTCCACGGAGACTCCTGTCTGATCTCGTCTGTCAACCTGTCCATCACTATTACAAATAAGAAAGGGCTCAGAGCTGAACCTTGATGTAATCCCACCTCCACCTTAAATGCATCCGACACTCCCACCGCAGACCTCACCGCTGTCGCACTACCCTCATACATATCCTGCACCACTCTCACATACTTCTCTGACACTCCCGACTTCGTCATACAATACCACAACTCCTCTCTAGGCACCCTGTCATATGCTTTCTCTAAATCCACAAAGACACAATGCAACTCCTTCTGACATTCTCTGTACTTCTCCAGTAACACTCTCAAAGCAAACATCGCATCTGTAGTGCTCTTTCCTGGCATGAAACCATATTGCTGATCACTAATCATCAACTCCCTTCTTAACCTAGCTTCCACTATTCTTTCCCATGACTTCATGCTGTGACTGATCAATTTAATCCCTCTGTAGTTACTACAGCTCTGCACATCACCCTTCTTCTTAAAAATCGGTACCAAAACACTTTTTTTCCATTCCTCAGGCATCCTCTCACTTTCCAAGATTTCATTAAACAATCTAGTTAAAAACTCCACTGCCATTTCACCTAAACACCTCCATGCTTCCACAGGTATGTCATCTGTACCAACTGCCTTTCCATTCTTCATCCTCTTATTAGCTATCCTTACTTCCTCCTTGCTAATCCACTGCACTTCATGATTCACTATCCGCACATCATCCAGCCTTCTCTCCCTCTCATTCTCTTCATTCGTCAGCCCCTCAAAGTACTCTTTCCATCGGCTCAACACACTCTCCTCACTTGTGAGTACATTTCCCTCATTATCCTTCATCACCCTTACCTGCTGCACATCTTTACTAGCTCGGTCCCTCTGTCTAGCCAATCGGTACAGGTCCTTTTCTCCCTCCTTAGTGTCCACCCTTTTATACAACTCATCATACGCCTTATCCTTAGCCTTCGCCGCCTCTCTCTTTGCCATGCACCTCATCTCCTTATACTCTTGTCTACTTTCTTCATCTCTCTGACAATCCCACTTCTTCTTCACCAACCTCTTTATCTGTATACTCTCCTGTACTTCTTCATTCCACCACCAGATTTCCTTGTCCTCCTTCCTCTTTCCAGATGTCACACCAATTGTAACTGTAGGATAGAAATCCATCATTCTAGAAAAACTCTATCTGAATAACAAAACTGTCCTAATCTAACTGGAGAATGGGGAAGGGACACAGCTGGTAATTTGTGTCAGGCTTTACCAGAAATGTTAGTATGTGTGAGATTTAAATTTTACTTTTGAGTGGGAGTCTATCAGAGGTCTTAAACTGGACACATTGCTCTGAAGTGTGTAATAAGGAGTTACATTAGGGGTGGACAGAGGCATATAGTACAGTCCCAGATTATGGAGTTATGTTCTTGTTGTGCTCTTAGGAGTAAATTGTGAATTATTATTCCTGTTTAAGTGACAGTCTCACATTGGAGTTAGTAATGAGGATTGAAGCACAACAGCAAGGCAAAGACAGGCTTACAGTTTTGGTGTGTTCTCTTTTCTTCAGGTATCACTGCACAGTACTGTAACTGACTGCAACTCTTCACAAATTGCCCAGCACTTGACAAACTGCCCAACAATTGACTAACTACACAGTTTAACAGTCTAAATTGTGTTATTTTAAAAATAAGTCATCTGTTTGAAAAAGTTATTTTTCTTGTTAATCTGCTGTTCAAATAATCACCTAGCAACCAGGAACATTCTAATGAAATCATCTACTGTTCAACTGATTCTCCACAGTACTTTAGAATCTCCCTCTCAAACATGCACAATTAGAAATGTATCAAAACACTGTCAGATTCTTTAAACATTCTGTTGAAACAGGGAAATATGCAACATTTTAGAAACTTGTTTACATTTTCGCAATTAGACATGCTGGCATATAATACAAGTTAATCTGAGAATATACAATTCTCCTGCCAGACATGCTAGCACATATAACAATGTTTTCAGTTTCTTCACAGCAATTCTTCTACAGTAAATTCCAGCCCTCTCTTACCTATTTTCTGTACCCCTACTTGCAGTCATCCCCATTGGGCAAAATCTCTTTTCTCCATTCCTGTGTTGGCTTCGTTCTTAGAATGCTTTCTACAACTTTATGAATATAATATTTTGTATGGCGGTTATTTTTCTTGGGGATCTGCTTCCAACATTCTACTTTCTTCTTATTTTTGAACCCCCCCCATTTCATCACCATCCCTTTTCAGTTTGAATTATAACCTTCTGCTTGATGTATATGAGCCTTGACTGTGTAGCTCTAAAATATCCCTTCAAATCGAATAATTCTAAATCCCACCTTGTTCCATTGGGAGGATCTACTTATCCCACTTAACTGTGATGTGTTACCATTATAACAAAAATAGATGCTTCCTATTCTTTTGTGTCAAAGTCATGAGCAAAATGATTTTACTGAGCTAAGATGAATCTTTCTTGCTTTGCAGTTTGATTGTGGGATGACAAGGTACATTTTGGGATGGCAAGGTACATTTTGGTTTGGATAGAAGAGGAAAAAATGCACTGCTTTCTCCAGAGCTGTCAAAAGTGGTAATCAAAGAAGTAAATCATATTCATGTTAACTAGTATGCTGTTTATTATAAAAATTACATTGCCGATTAAAAATAAAACATTTAACAAATTATCGAATGCTGGCAAACAGTTGAAATTAACTGTATGTAATGTAAAGAACACATATGACTTTGGGAAACCAATGTATAGCATTTTAATTAATTTATTCATTTGACTGGGTTGGTGGGCTGTTCCTTGGACTCCTTCTTGGCCACTACCTGTGCACAATAACATTAGCTGCAATACAGACTAGTTAAGTATTGCAGCCATCACAAAACATACTATTTAGTGTAATAAGAGTTTGAAAATAAATTCTCAGAAATTCTTTACATAACAGCTGAACCTCAAAATGTGTGCTTAAAGGCACTTAACACATTTAGTAGCATTGTGTAGAAAATAATAAAAAAAAGTTTTTGCATAAATACAAATAGGTTCATAGGTGTTTACTAGGATAATGACCACAGGGGACTTTTCAAGTCTAGATGTGCATCCCAAATCTCTGACAATTTCTGTTACCTTTGATAAGTGTAATCAGGGGCTTGATAGCTGAAACATTTACAAGCAGAAGCCAGGGGGGTGAATCAATTGCAGGTTGCCTGTGTCCATTAGAGACATAGGTGCAAACCAGGGGGGAATTTCCCTGTTCCTCCATCAGATATGATTATCTACTGCTGATTAAGGGTTACTCTAGTAGTATACTCTGTGTTTACTGCAGTAATGGAAGGTCTGGTAAGTGTATGTTGAAGGGAGAATATCCTTTGTTTATTAAACAAGTACAGCAGTATGTCCTTTTTACTTGTGTAATAAGCTTTTGTCTGAATTTATTGTAGATTTCTCTTTTGGGGAGGAGGGGGATTCAGCTGGCTGACTATAGTCTTATTAAAACTCTTTTCACCAATATTGTCTGTTTAAGCTCCTTACTTGATAAACAAAAAGTCCCAACAAGTCTTACAGAGTCCGAAAAACTGTTTATTGCCGCTAATACGGCAACTTCTTCAGATTACATGTATGATTAGATGTAATCTGAAGAAGTTGCCGTAGTAGCGGCAACAAAACGTGCTTAATTAAACATTTTTTCGGACTCTGTAAGACTTGTTGGGACTTTTTGTTTATCTAGTTTCTGCAGTTTATTTACCTAGTGTGTTTTAAGTTCCTTACTTAACATTTGTTGTCCTTGGAAAAGGATGTTATCTCTACAGTTTTTTTTAACGTATTTGTATTCTATTTACTGGGATTGTAAACTGCTTCAGGCATTCACAGCTACGCTTGCTTCCCCTGGTTATCATTACCTGTTGCAAATTAGCTTGAATGTGAACAAGCAGTAGTAAAGCTGTGAAAGTGATGGGAATTATGACACCTTTCTGAAACTGGACTTTGATGTTGATGTCACCTTTATCAGGTTTGTGTCATTGACCAGTGTCTCGCTGCTCGCCATTAGAACTGCATTATTTCATTTATTTTGGCCAAGAAGCAAACTAACATTTCTAGTATCTGCATGTATTTGTAAGGAGTGCCATGATGCACAACAATCCTGATACTGAAGTATGTCAAACTATTGGCTTGCATGTGCACATTAAGCCAACACAAATTACTGAATGATATGGGGCTTAAGTGATGTATGGGCTTTGCAGAGTGTTGTATGTGTGTGTGTGTGTGTGTGTACAGACTATGCACAAAAAGTGAAGACAGTACAGAAACACACCGGACACAGGTAACATTACTGCTTTATAAAAACAAGATTAAAGTTAAACATTTTCTCAGGCGGGAGTGTTTGGGTGAGAACAGCAAATGTGATGGTGAGGTGTTGACATACGCTGGTTTATAAGTTACAAACATGCATTGCATTTTTTTTGTTTAGTACAGAGACGCGCACTATTTTGTTTACTCTCAGTTGAGATTCAGTCAGCTTTTTGATTCGTATATCAGGTTTGGGCTGACCCTGACAGATCCTTTTGTTTATTGGTAGGTTTTGCTGCACCATGGATACAGCCCTTGTTGGGGGAAGATTACATGAACATGTTTTCCATCTGGTACTGTCTGGTTTTCGAGTGCTGCTCTACTGGTGATTGCAGGATCACCAATAATCTAACTGGTAAGGGACTTCAGGTACACTTTACTGCTCCACTTTATTCCATCTTTAGATATGCATGGGTATACCTTTGAGAAATTGGTGTCTCTAACATGTGTAACTTTGTATGTCCTTTTTGTGGTACAATCTAATATATATGCCAGTGAAGCCGGATGCGCACACATTTGGTCGGTGTCTGTCTTATTCTTTACATTGTCCTGAATATCCCAACATTACATGGTGTCCGAAGTAATCAAAACAAGTCATTTCAGCTTTCATTTGCAAATTGATTCTGCTACAGCTGTCTAGCAGTCTCTCTTTTTTAGGGAATTTATCTGAGAACTTGGAGATCGTTGATCTAGAAATTTGATTTATTCCTGACCGTTAGCTGAATTTCTAAGAAGCCTGGAAAAATACATTGCACTAAAGGTTTGGATTTGGCAGGAGAAGAATCACAGAAACATTATAACAGATTTGAGTTTTGAGAAAGAAACATTTATAGTCTCTGTGAGTTTTGAGAAGGAGAGAGACAGTATTGTAGTGATGGAAAGATGTGACTTACCTTGAGTCAAGGAAGAATGCATCATTTATTTGCAGTCTCTTCTTTATGAGGGAATAAAGTCTCTATTTATACTTAGTTACTAAATTGTAGTCTAGCCAAAGAGTCTGTCTGGTCAGTTACATGATTCATTAGTGCAATACTGAACACGGGGTGATATCAAAAATTAACATTTTGGTTTGAATGATTACTGAAAGAGATAGTATGAGTGTCCTATAAAAGAGTGAAGCTTGCAGGACTTGTCCCATTGCAGTTAAAATAGCTTACTCACTAAAGAATTTGTATGAACGATGCCTCATGAGATAGAAAAGCAAAACATTTTTACAATTAAACAAGAAGTCTTTGGACATAAGAAGCAACATGGTGTTAAGGAGGTCACATGGCACAGAGCATGGCTTATGTAGCAGGTGTAGTTATCATCATAAAAAAAAGATATGGCCGGATATTGACTGAGCACGTTGAAGCTCTAACAATAGATTCATGAATTCTACTTATGCCCTCACTTAGGGTCGGAGTCCGTTCCTGTCAAGGTGTGCAAAAACAAAAAACATTTAGAAAAAAATTTAAAGTTTTTTGCAGTTGAAGCAAAGCAAATACTGAAGCAGCAGTAATAAAAATAAGTTATTTGTGTGAGAATATGCTTAGTGTGATAAATGCACAAGGTGAAAATATAGAAATCTGAACTCAGAAATTTTGATGTAAATCTGGAATAGGAAAATTAAAAATTAATAACAACATAATAATAATCATGAAGTTTGTGGTGTTTAAATTGGGTATTGGAGTAGAAAGTAATGTAATATCTAGATCTTTTTAACAGAGGGACTTTAAGAGAATATTCTGAAGTAGTAGTTGTGTAAATTGCTTACTAATTGTGGGTGTCCTGTAAAACTGGAGGGAGGGAAAGTACTTTTGTGTTTAATGTAAGTTTTAGTTCCAGTAGCTGGTGATTGTGGATGCTGCTTTTGCATTTGGTTGTTTGATTTGTCAAATGCTTGAAGTGGTTTAAAGAGGTCACATTGTGAATGCCCATTTGAAGCATAGATCAGAAAATGTTTGATTTACTCAGTCCAGTAGCACACAGGGATAAATCCCTGACCACTCCAGATAACCAGTGTTTGACTAGCTGCATGAATGGGGGGGGATGACAGTGAGCAGCAGATGCCAGCTTGCCCATCCTAGGGGGAGGGAAGCAGCTTGGCTAGCTATACTAGTGACACCTTCAGGAATGCAGGTGTATTGCAAGCAGTATAAAAAGCTTGCCCGTGCTGCAAGCGATGTGCCTGTGGATTGGGAGGTTGCAAATGCTCACAAGCATGTATGCACTTCTCGAGGCAGTTATAGAGGAGCTTGCAGACTAGCCTGTTCTCTGTCACTCGACTCTTGTCTTTACTGGTAAATGAATGGGACAGAAGATTCTTGCCCAAATGGAGAAATGGGTCAGTTGGGTGCAGGGGGGGGGGTCATTGGACTGATTCTGCAGACCATAAAAAAAGTTTGATTAAGGGGTATGAAGGTAGTTTATCATGTTGAGCTATGTCTTAGTATTGCTAATGTATGATCCATGGAAACATTGTCAATGATTTTGTAGGCTCAGATCAACGATGCGCTAAAACTTATGTTTAAAATAGATGCGTTTCACAATTGGATTGAGTTTTCTGAAAGAGTCAACAGAATAGTTAGTGCAGTGAAGCTAGACAAAATCTTTATTTATGTCACTTCATAAGACTTGGGTTAAGTTATAAAAAGATAGTGCTCTCCATCTCATACAGCTGAAGTAGTGTCTTCTGTGCCAACAGTCATGTGTTTTTTGTGCTTGACACAAATCAAAGATTTGGCAGAGAAATCTAGATGTGGAAAGTTCCAAGTGTGCACTTTTAATTCACCCATGGGAATATGTTGTTAGCTGAACTGACGGCATACTTGTATAGGGTCAGACTAGAAAAGAGCACAAATAGGGGTCTACTGTTAATTTGTCATTTTGTGTCAGCAAGTACAAATTTGGAACTGTAATTTAATATAGGTCATGTCCTAATGCTGATAGGCTGAAAGCAGACACTGAGAAAGTAAGAGTCATCCCAAGAAGTGACCATCTTTGATAAGATTTCTTGTAAAAGGTACTTTCAAGATGGATGCACACTGATCAACAGCTTCATTTCAGCTCCTTCATATGAAAAAAAGAACTAAAAAACAACAGCCAGTGATATTGTCAGCCTGAGTAAAATTCAATTACTGGCTAGTAAGTATACTATCTGGATACCAACACAGAATAAATTTAGAGAATCTGAAAGAAAATCAACCAGAAAAGGTGAAGAGAAAACACTGTCTGAGAAGAATCCTGTAGCTGTTCAGCAAAAAGTAGTTCAAGATACAGCTTTGGTACAAGAGATGACTTCCAATAATCTAGAGGAAAAAAGTAAGTCAAATGTACTCAGAGGTCATTAAAATAAATGAAACAGTGAAGGAGTATATCGACTAAAATTACAAAAGGCTGAAAAAAAATAGAAGGTTTAACCAGCTATTTAGATGAACTGATAAAACTGTAGAAATCAGAGGCCAAAATGAAGAAAAGGCTGTCTTGAGTATGACAAGTGTCAAGAAGAGCTGTTTCAAAAATGGTGGAGTTAGAAGACAGAGCTCACAAAAAAAAAAAAAAAAAACTGGGATTTGGTTTTTTTGCTGTACCAGAGACACTGGAAGGAAAGGACTACTAATTTTATTTATGAAAGCACAAATAAGCAACTGGACTGGTATTCCACAGCAGGGTCTGTTAATTGAAAGGGCGTATCAAGTGTATGCTCCAAACCTGGCCATGAGAAAGCAGCCAAGACCTGTATTAGTAAAGATGCAATCATACCAGCAAAAAGTGTTGATCCTGACAAAACTGTGACAGAAGGGAAAAGTGAGAAACAGCAGAGTGTTTGTGGAAAATGATCACTGTACACCAGGCAGAAGAGAAACAAATTTATGCCAGCAATCTGGGAATCTCGAGATGCAGGTATGTTAAGCAAGCTGCTGTATCCAGCTGTCTTCAGAACATTTTTTTCCCTTGAGGATCCAAGACATTTTTGGATGCAAAATAGGCTAAGGAGGAATTGAAAAAGTTTATCCAACAAAAAGTGAGCCAGCAAACAGAAGGGGATTCTGCTTATCATTTTTTGACAGTAAAGCTCATTAAGAGACTTTGCCAGTGAAACCCTTTCCAATGTTCCAAAAGGAAAATGCTTGAGAGACAGAAAAAAAATCAAAGGAGTTAGACTAAAAGAGTCAGATGTACTTTAGACTTCATAGTTTGGTGTTGGGATATGGAGATGATCAGGAAGAAGACCAGCAACACAGAAGATGATGCTGTATAGTATCCATTTTATTCACTAAAACATTTGTGAAATATGGCTTTGCAAGAAAAAGCTGAGAAAGACTGGACTTTTGTTGACTTTGTTAAACTTAAAAGCTGTAAACATTTACCTACATTGTCATTAAAGTTTGGAAAGACACTAAAAAGGGGGGGGGTAACTGCAACTAAACATATTTTGTTTTTATTAGCATTTGTATAAAACATTTTATTATATAAACTGCAGTAAACAAGTACTTTTTAGTTGTAAGAAATGTGGGCTCTACAGTTTAACAAGAGTATAAAGACTTGACAAAAGCAAGGCTACTGTGAATATACTATGATCTTGGGCTGCTGGGGTGAAGTGTAATATTTATGCTGAATTAAGATATTTTCTCTTATTTTTGCAACAACAAATGTCTAGATCATTGCCATTGGATTTAGATGTATACAAATGTTTTTTGTAAGCAAATAGGTTTGCAAAATAAGATAAAAAGATGAAAGCTGTGCAAAATGCCACGTTTCTTATGTCAAAAAGGATATTAGTTTGTTTTTTTCATTAGCAATGTTGAGCGGGCGTCAAGAATTCTGCATCTGACGGGAGCTGTACATTCTGTTCTGAATGGAATCAACAAACATTAATTGTTGACTTTTTTACATGGAGATGAGCTGTCTGCAGGTGTAAGCAATTCCTTTTGAGAGTTCTGAGCATTCTTTACTGAGGGAATCACATTATTTAAATGTACAGTGGCAAGCAGTTTAGTAAAAAAACAAAGTTTGACATTCTAGAATGTGAATAAAAGATAGCAGCCTCCCTAGCAGCCTTAACAGTTTTAATACATTTAATAGAACAGTTTACAATTTAGATTTACTTAGAAATAGCCCGTGCTTTTGATCTTAGAGCTAAACATTGATGTTTTCTGAAAGCATACAAGCTGTTTTTTCACATCTGACAGGGGAATAGAGATAATAAAAGAAGAGACAGCAATAATAAGTGGGTATGCAGGCTATAGCATGCACTTTAGTATGGTTAACCTTAATTCTAGGTTAGGTAATGCTTGTAGGTGCAACTGTTGATTTGGGAACAGTTGTTCCTATCTAGTGGGTCAGATTTCATTTTTTGAAGATGTGCATAGTTCTGTGTGCTTGTTCTAAGTTAATGCAGAATTGGGTGCTCTGAAAATGTATTTAGTTTACTTTTTTCTGAGGGCTGTCATTAAAATTAAAAGTCTTGAAAAAATGTGACACAGATTCAAATGCAGACGAGCAGAAATGACTATATAAAAGATCAACCTGCCATACAATGTATGCCTATAACATAAAAGCTGGAAATAAACATTCAAAAACTGTCATATATAATAGGTGGAAACAATAGCTTTTTATCATAATGGCTATGCCATCTGTATTATCTTGGAATGTGAATGGCCTTAAAGATATATGCAAAAAGGAAAGAGTACTGAATTATATTATGAAATCCAGAGTGAAAATAGCAATATTGCAGGAGACACTTGGAAAGAAATGATCATGTAAATTTGACAAAGAATGGATTTCAGAATGAATATTCAGCAGAATTATCAGGGACAAAGACAAAGGGGAGTCATTATTCTAATTGCTAGAGGAACTCCACTAGTGATAGAAGAGGGGAAAATGGCAATAATGGTATATTTGTGTTAGTGAGGAGGTTTTGGTGGCATTTATTTATATTTCACCAAAAACTGCTATTATGGAGCTTAAGAAAATTTTAGGAGAAATCAGCCTTTGGCAGGCAGTATTACATATAGGCATGGACTGGAATTCAAATTGCAATAAAGAGGATGTTTCAGGTAACTTGGAAAGGAAATATAACAAGAGGGTAGATTTCTGAAAAAATGAAAATATTTGGTATAGAAGATGTGAATTCTGTAATAGGAACTCAGACAGAATTTACATATTATTCCCAAGGTGCAAAAACTGGGCTACACTGATAGAAGTTATATTTCAACAGGAACATGTGCATTTAATTGACATACCTCCAATAACTATTTATTTCAGACTGTGTACCAATAAAAACTAAGATAAAAATGCAGGGAAATGAAGTAAAAATGAGACACTGGTGCTTTCCTACCTATTAAAACACATGAATTATGGAATGTTTAGTGGAAATTATTAGAAAGTTATTAGGGAAGATAGAAATATCCTCAGAAGTTCTAGTTAGTGAGTGGAAGAAAATGAAAATGGAGTTTAAATGTAGGGTAGAAACAAAAGGAAAAGAGATATGGTTAAGAAATAATAGGAATTACTTAGAATGGTTAAAGTATTACAGAATAAGGGGAGTTTCACAGAACAAGAAGAGATGTGAATGGAGGGAAATGCTTAAGGAACTCTCTAGCTATAGCCCTGAGTCCATCACTCTGGAGGATCAGACTTCTTTTACCTACTGTATGGCCACTCTGCAGTCCATTTCCAACACATTCATGAGGTTAATTTCTCATTCAGTTGAGGGCCTGGATGAGGGTGTGTGATTTCGTAGAACCCTTTAAACCATCTTTTGTCAATGCCCTCTTTGATGGTTCCTCCCTTTTTGGACCAACTGTACATGACACACTCTCCTGCAGCGAGAAAGATGAAAAGACCCTGTCTGCCATCAGGTTCCTCTTCTCTACCCCGCTAAGGTCCTTCTCCAGGAATCGGCATGAGGGAAAGAAGTTGTGGTTCAGAAAATCCCAGGGTCCTTTCCAGGACACTTAAGGAGATTTTATCCCCCAGGGGCCAAGGGTGGAATAATTCCAGTGGTAATCACCACCCTCAGGAAAGAGGGCGTCTTCTGAATCGGGGATCTTGGGATTCTCCCTCAGAGAAATCCTTGCAGCATCCCTGAGGTTTGCCCAACTGTCCCTCTCTGGAGGCAGTTGGGTGACAATGCTCCTTGCACCTAGACACCTGGTTAGCTATCATGAATGACCGATGGGTGCAAGGTGTTATATCCAGTGGCTACTCCATTCCCTTTCTAACCCCCCCAGCCCAAACAACACCTCCCCAATGTTCCATCTAACCAGAGGGAGGTAGCAACTTTGGAAACTGCAAAGTTGCTCCAAAAAAGTGTTGTCTAGGAGGTTCCCTCAGGCCAGCATGAATCAGGGATTTACTCTATTTCATTTTAGTTCCAAAGAAAGAAGGGGACCTCAGTCCCATACTGGACCTGACTTACCTGAACAAATCAGTGAAACACACAAAGTTCAGGATGGTCACGATTCAGTCCATCCTTCCCATTTTACAGGACGACGACTGGATGTGCTCTGTAGACCTGAAGGATGCATACTGTCACATCAAAATGAACAGATGCTCCAGAAGGTTTCTCTGTTTTCAGGCAAGGAACCAGTCATTACCAATTCCATGTGCTTCCATTTGGTCTCACCACAGTCCCCAGGGTGTTCACCAAATGCATGGCAGTGGTCTCAGCTTACAACAGACTGCATGGATTCCACATATTTCCTTACCTGAACTACTGGCTCTAGTCGCACCATCCAAGCATCTACTGATCCAGGCCAGGGATTTTCTCTTACAACTAGCCCCTACCTTAGGGATCACCATAAACCTCCAGAAGTCACAGTTACAACCTGTGCAAACGATAGATTTTACAGGGGCCCACTTGGACACAACCAAAACCCTGGGCTTTCTTCCACTGGACAGGATTCTCTCCCTGCAGACACACAAATGCTAGCAGTACCAGCCCCTACAGCAAATCTGGTTCTTGGGACTCTGGGTTCTATGGCTGCAACAATTACCTTACTACCAACAGTTTGCTTAGATATGAGAGTTCTCCAGTGGAAGTTCTCTCTCCAGTGGTCCCCTCTGTATCACCCCCTCAACCATCCTGTGAAACTGTCTCAGGTGTGCAGGAATTTTCTTTTGTGGTGGCTTCATGATCCAGAAGTATCTCGGGGTCGACCTTTCATTCTTCCCGCCTCTGTTGCCATGTTGACCACGGACTCCTCCCAGATGGGGTGGGGGGACATTACCTGGGATGGACATTCCAAGGCACTTGGACTACCCTGGAGACCAATCTGCATGTCAGTGTGCTAGAGATGAGGGCAGTACTTTTAGCGTTGCAAGCCCTTCACTCCCTTCTTCCCCCGGGGACAATTACAATTCACACCGACAACATGTCTGTTGTGTGGTATCTCAACAAACAAGGTGGAACCAAGTCCTACCCCTTTGTCGAGAAGCGATGAGAGTGTAGCTATGTGCTGTCTCTGCCAACCACTTTCTAGTTGTGATGCACATTCCAGGGGAGCGCAACATATTGGCAGACAGACTCGGGGTACTTCTGATGCTTCACGAGTGGTCTCTGAATCAGTCAGTGGCAAACCATATCTCCCTCAGATGGGGTTAACCTTGCTGCAACCGTTTTGCCTCCCCTTTCAACAACAAGTGCAGCAGGTACTTTGGCCTGATCCCTCCACAGGAACAGTCACCAAGAGATGTTCTAGTCCATGCTTGGCCTCCCGGTCTACTTTATGCTTTTCTTTCTGTCCCCCTAATTCCCAAATTTCTTCAGAAGGCACACTGGTCGAAGAGCAATGTGATTCTCGTTGCACTTTTTTGGCCTCAACAAGTTTAGTTCACCTTCCCTTAGTCTCACCTAATTTGCCCTCCATAGACCCTGGAACCACATCCATTCTCTTTCACCCTTCAGGGCAAATTCACCTGAATCTTCACAGTTTGCAACTAACAGCATGGTTTCTCCAGTTCCGATGATAGCTAGATAATCCAGGCTTTCTTTCCCAGTCCAGAAGATTATCAGTTTTCCTCATACATCTTCTACCCAAAAAATGTATAAAGTAAGTGGAAAAGGTCCAACAGCATCACACTGATCCACTTACGGTGACCATTTCGGCAGTGTTGGATTTTCTGGCTGGTCTTTTTCATTCGGGGGCCAGTTTCTCTTGTTCAGTTAGCAGCCATTTCTAATTTTCACATCGGAGAGAATGCTACATCTTTGGCTTCTTCCAGACTTTGCAAAGCCTTTCTTAAGAGTACTTTCCTTCTTCAGCCTCCTATCAAGGATCCTACTTCTCCATGGGATCTTACATTAGATGTTCAAACTTTGACCTTACCCCCTTTTGAACCTGCCACTAAAGCAGAATCGAAATTCTTGTCCTGGAAAATAACCTTTCTAGTGGCTATTACTTTAGCCAAGAGGGTTTCTGAACTTCAGGTGTGTCTTCCAAACCTCCCTATCTTATTTTCCTTAAAGACAGCGTTACGTTCTGTACTAATCCATCTTTCTCACTAAAGGTTGCGTCGATCAGTCTATTAATCTCCCTGTATTTTTTCCAAACTTTCAAAATAAAGGCAAATATATGTTGCATCTTTTGGATGTCCATAGACCATTGCGATTCTACCTGGATCGGACAAAAATTTTCAGGAAGTTTGATAAGTTGTCACTTTCTCAGATTCCAGAAAAGGGAAAGCTGCTGTTAAAACTCCTATTACTCATTGGCTAACAAGCTGTATCAGTCATGTGTATTCTTTGAATAATGTTCCCTTGCCTAAACCAGTCAGAGCTCATTCCATGAGATCTATTGCCACTTCTCAAGCTTTCTGGTTTAGGGTATATTTACAAGATATTTGTGTAGCTGCATCATGGGTGAACTCCCACACTTTTATTTCACATTACAAACTTGACATCATATCCAGGAACAGGGCTGCTTTTGGTTGTGCAGTGCTCCAGAATATTCTTCCATGAAGCCACCCAGACCTATGTAACTGGGGACTCTGTCTCATAGGTTTGATGAAGACTGAACAGACAACATTAGATGAAGTTATGTACTCACCATAACATTCCATCTCTGTTGTTTGCTTCAGTCTTCATCAACCTTCCCCTGTTCTTCCCCCTTTCTTATCTCTGAAGGACCCGATGGATTATTCTGGGAACTTTTGTTAGGGTGTTTCGTGTGTTGAGCTCCTGAGTAACCTTTATGCTGTGTTGCCTTTTAGAATGTAATTTTTTTTATTTTATGAAAATATTGCAGCAAACTCTGTCTGAGGTATCTGAGAGGAGCTAGGCATTATGGGTAAGGTGGGAGGAGCTCTAGCTTTGAATCCTAAGCTTGCCGACAGCCGAGTCAGTTCCGAAATCAGAACCGAGACCTACAGGTTTGATGAAGACTGAAGGAGACAACACAGATGGAACTTTATGGTGAGTACATAACTTCTTTTTATGTAATGTTGAACTGATTATAGTTGTAAAGAAAAAGATGAGTGATTTATAATGTATGTAAATGGAAAAATGTTACTATGATTTGTTTACTTTTCTGTTAATTTGTTTGCCTAGGTGATAAATGATACCTTTTTTTAAAAAAAACACCTTTAGTAAGTTGTTTGTAACAATCTTGTTGTCTCACAGTGTATTCCATATTTGTGGAGTGCCGATTTGCCATTAAGGAATTATGGGAATATGATCCAGAATTGCACTAGCATACCAGGTTCTCTCCCTTTCACAGTCCCAAAGAACAAGTCATGTATTTGAATTGATTCCTCAGTTACCTTCAAAGGTTGTGCAAGCAAAGCAGTTTTTAAGTTTTTGTCAAAAATAAAAACCCTGTATATTCTACAGCAACAAATACCAAGACACACCACAAACCTTCTGGTCAGAACTGCCATGACCCAGGTATTACATTATTGATTGCCTTTTAACAGCAGATTACCACAAAACAAAGAGTTTTCAGATCTGTGTAAACAGATCATGATCATTCATTTGCTCTGTTCCCAAACTGGAGCATCATTGTGTTTCGTTTTGTAAGACCAGTGTGTTACTTCTCCCAGCCACCAAGCCATTTTTTACTTACCAGTGTCCTTTATATTTTTCTTTGTGTCATCTACTACCTAATAGTTGCAGAGAAACCAGATCTGATGACTCAATTTATTCCTGTCTTCAGCAGGGATAGCTTTTTTTGTATAGCAGGCCAAAAGGTATAGAATTTTGTCCTTACTCAAAACTCTCAACATTTTCTCTTTTTAAAAATCAAAAAAAAAAAAAAAAAAGCTACTTTAGCTTGGCAAGCTGCACCTGCCCTAGTTTATATCTAAATGTTTTCATCTAAACATAAGTGCTAGCCCACAGCTGACTGTCGGTATCTGAAGAGAGCAGCTTATCCCAGTGTTTCCATAGTCGTCCTCCTTTCTTGCCCTCCCCTGTGGTAAATATTAGTACTATAAAGCACCATCAGGCATTACATATTACACATCAGGGCATTTTTCATTATAGTTGCTTGGAAAGGTATTCTGATTCCATCTGTGTAATGTAATTGCAGTCTGTATACCTTTTCACATATGCTTCTGGTACAGTCACTTATGATGTTTCAGTCCTAAAGCATTTTGCTTTATTGTACCAAGGTTGTGGCTGAAAATATACCCATGTAGTCACATGCACTCATTTCAGCTAATAAATACATAAAAATGAATTCTTAAATAGTAAGGGAAGCACCCACATTGAAGAACGGATGTGAATATTTTGTCATAGCCAAGCACATTCCAGTTAGAATAGTACTGGTGCATAAATTCTGTGAGAAGGAAACCCATGTTTTTAGTGAATTGTAAGCGTTTACAGAGTGTCCGAGTGAATATCCTTAGATAAAGAGCTGCTTCTCTTAGCATATTGGTATGAAAAATTTCTATTAGTATATTTTTAGGAAATGATCATTGTTAGAAATGTACTATGTAAATCACTGATGAGTAAGTATGTAAGACATTATTGTACGAGTTACTGCTAGGACTGCAGAGAATGCTGTTGGGAATTATTGTAAAGTGTAAATGAGGAAAGCGAATGCAATGCAGATGTTACATTTTGTCAGCTGTGTCTACTAATGCACCAAGAGAATTTGTTAGTGGAAGAACGGGAAGGGAATTGGATAATGATTTGCCTTTGACAGGAAAGAAGCCTGAAGAGTTCAGCAGCTCCCTTCTCAATGTGATCACCCTGGAGTGTTTCAAGATAGAACAGTGAAAGGCTGGTCGCAACAGAAGTCGCCTATAAGGAAATAGTTGCATCCTTTCCAGTTTGTTCAAAAAAGAAAGAAATCCACACAAAGTCTGATTTGTCTTATCAGTTAAGGAAAAATGTTATCAACAATGCAGCAGTCATATTTGGAACTTAGGAAAAGCACATGGTGGTCAGCGACATCCGTGCAAATTGTGCAAAAGGTCTGGGACTCTTTTTTTATGTAGTTAAACTTTTTAACCAGGGTAGTGCACTGGTCAAAACTGACCAATTTTGGTCTCCGCTCAGAAAAATAATTTTACAGCATAAATCATACAAACAATGCAAAGAAAACATCAAACAAAATAATACACAGTATGTACAAAGCTGGTAGGAAGCTACTTCTGTACAAGAATTTACAGTGGAAATGTGATATAGCAGATGGAGATGTTTAGAAGGCTGAACAAGAAAAAGAAAGAATTGGAGGTGGTGAAGATTATGTACTATATCCTGGAAAAAGACACTTGAATGTTGCTTGTTTTTTTAAGATGACTTTTTTTGCTGAGTTGAATTTTGTGTATGGTCGTCAAGATTTACCAAGCCATTTTTTCCTGATCAGATTCTATTAAATAAGATATTGGGATATGAATGGGAAATGACCGAGATGAACCTCTATCTGAATTGAGTTGGAAAAAACCAGGAGGGTAAGCATATTGAGGCATTATTTACTTTGATAATTTGATACTGGCAAAAAAAAGGAATAACTAGAAAGTGGAATTCTAATCAGGAACAGGGATAGCCTTTGGCCAATTGGACCTATTTGGCCTAATAGGGCTCTGCTCCCTTATGGGACCCTGCACTGGACTGTAACAGGGTCAGTATGCCTTACATGGCACAGAGTCTGAGGGATACTACACCAGTAGTCTTGTCCACTAGTATAAGTGGAATGGATATTTCATGTCAAGCACTGGACTAATGGCTATTCTAGTCTTAATAACCACAACTTCTGGCCTTTTGTGACGTCTCTCAGTGTTAGCTGTTCGTGCTGCCATAGTTGTCCGTTACTGTTGTTAAGTGCTCAACAGGGGTTTTCAACTCAAAACTGGCCAGATTAGTTTGGTTGTGAGTACCGCTTCAGTTACTGACTTGAGGGATATTATGACCAGGTGACTGCTAGAGAGCTGCTATGTTTTATTTTTGTTTCTCTTGCTGATATGGGGTGTTTAATTAGTTGCTAATAAACACAATTAGAAGAAATAACTGGAAAAGTCAGTCTCGTACAGTATGAAAACAAACATTAGTAAGCATAAAAACTAGATAATAGGTACTGTGGTGTGAGGTAACTTGTAATCATTAAACTGGTGACGTTCAGTTACAAGTGTTAACAGTATGGCTGAGAAATGCTATAGTCACAGATATGAGCTAAATAATCTAATTAAAAACATGAGAAGTATGTGATGAGTGGTGGTCCTGAGTGGTGGAACACAGAAGTGGACATAAAATGAATCATTTGGCTGAAAGTGTAAAAAAGTAACATAATCAGTTTGTCTCACTTGTACTTGAGGCACATCACAGTTTGAGTCATGTACAAAATAGAGGGGAAATAGAAATATAATGCTAGAAATGGCTGAACTAGAATGAGGAGGGATTTTGGGGGATGTGTGTTATAGAAATCTGTGCAAACTGCGGGGTTTTGCACGTCCTCAAAGATCCATGTGTTTTATTAAGGCATTCTGATTTCCTCTCGCCTGTCAAACCATGATACTTTGTGAGTGCTCTGAATCATCCCAGCTGTTGTCCTTTTAACATTGGATATTTCTGTGAACGATCTGTACTTATTTGTCCACTTACCAAATTTAAAAATAAATAAATTAAAAATAAACATTTGGAAATCATTATAAGTGAGATAATATGTGAATAATGCCATTTCTAAGGAGAGGTCTGAAATGTATTTATTTCATTTATTTATTTAACATGTGATCTGAAGTAGTTGACTTCATTCATTCTGCACATATGGGTATATGGATCCGATTCGGATCCGAGCCGGCAAAACTTTTCAAGCATCAGCTCCGAGCTCCTCCCTTACCTATATTACATCACTTCCTCCTATCTAGCCCCAGATCTCGTTTGCCACTCTAAGAGTCAGCATCGTGGTCTCTGAGCTCTAAACAAGGTGGTAAGGTTTTTTGGTCTTTTTGTGATAGTTGAGTGTGAATACCTTTCCCTTTTTTTCCTCCCTCGCCTTGATCGTCGTGTTAGTTGCAAAAAAAAAGTTATAAGTGTTATTGTTTGTGATACTGGTTTCCCGCCTAGGCCCAATCCCTGTTTAAGTGTGTGTGTGAGTGGGACGTTAGGGCTTTTACTGTCTCTACTATGGCTGAACAGCCTAAGGTTCTTTTTAAGAAGTGCACAGAGTGCAGTCACAAGCTCTCACCAGCCGATAGCTACACTCTGTGTGTTCTATGTTTAGGGGTCGCCCATCTGTCTGCATCCTGCGACATTTGTTCAGGCTTTAACCCTAGGGCTTTGAAGGATCGCCGGGCTAAGCTTGTGGCTAAGGGTCTGCTACCAGCTTCTGCCCTAGAGTCTGCCTCAGTTTCCTCTCCAGCCAGTGACACTGTGCAGGCAGGGACTCAACCTCCCACCAGGCCTGCTTCATCGGAGTCATCCCAGAGAGGTAGGGACAGAAGGGATAAGGAGAAGCGCCACAGGGAGAGGGACAGGCCCAGAAAAAGATCACTGGACAGGGAGCCTTTCTCCAGCCCCTCTTCAAAGGCACCCAGGTCTCGTTCTCCTCGGCTCCGCTCTCCCCGTTTCTCGCTGGAGCCGAAGGAGCCATCGGAGCCGAGGCACTCCCCTCAGATCCGGCCCAGATCCGAGTCGGTCACTTCCTCCAGGTCGACTCGGAGTGTCTCCGACCTGGGTATGGACAGGTTGATGAGGAGGTTCATCCAGAACCAGATTCAGATGGGGGTCTTACCAGGGCCCTCTCCCGTTGGAGAGGGCCCTCCTTCTTCAATTATGTTCCCCCCTATTGCTCCTTTCCTGATCTGACCCGACGCTTTGGGGTTCTTGGGTCCGAGACGTTTTGGAGCTGTTGGGTCGGCACCGATGGTTCTCGTTTCCTCGACGCCGGCCGTCACCATGAGTTCCTTGGATCTGATCTCGAATCCAGGAGACTCTCGGAGCCGTGGTTGGGGAGTCTGATCCGAGGGTCGAGATCTTGCTGTTTCAGATCCCATCCTCGGTGTCCGGACTACCCCTCCGTCGGCTCTGATCCCTGCTTCAATGCCGGGGAGAGCCTCTTCCTTACGTTCTACGGAGGTGTGCTCTCCATCGGCATTCGGGGCAGTGGAAAGCGTTCTCTCCCAGGGGTTGAGACCACAGCTCACCTACTCGGATCCTACCCAGACCCCTCTGATTTTGGATTCTGCACCCATTACCCTGTCTCAGGGACAGCTCATGCCAAAGCAACCCCAGGTTGTTCCCCTCAGGGAACCCCCGGAGGCTTACGAATCCTCTCCAGAGAGTCCCACTGGAGAGGAACCGCATAAGCGCAAGTGTAAGAGGAGGCACTTCGACTCCCCTGAGTCCATTACCACTGATACGGACTTGGATGAAGGAGAGGGTTCCCCCAGATCACCTACCAAGGACGTCTCGTTCGGAGACATTATGGAGATCCTCTGCCAAAGAGGAGGTTGGTCAGCCCCCAAACCCTCTGCGGATGAGTCCGTATTCCTGGAGTCCTTTGGCACAGGCCCATCTACTTCCTGGGTCTTCCCTCCAGCGGACCCTTTGGTGGACCTCATCACCACTAGGGCATGGAAGGATCCTGACACCGTAGAGTCTATACCCAAAAAAAACGGACAAAGTTATTTCCCTGCCGTCAGGCAGGCAGGCATGGCCCAAAGGAGCCCCGGTAGATGCTTTGGTGGTTGCAGCTGCCACAAAGAAGGAGCTGGCACAGGAGTGTTCCTCGGTGCTTCCACCGGACAGAGAGTCCAGGTCGATGGATCGTTTCGGGAAGCGCATGTACTCGTCAGCGACATTTTCGATTTGTGCGCTGAATTACTTGCCACATGTTATCCGACTGCAGCGAGACCTTATATCGGAACTAACTGAGTCGCCCCCGGAGTCTCTTTCGCAACAGGACAAGCAGTTTTCACTGCGAAGATGACTACACTGAAATCAGTGACAAATACCTCTATGCTTCTCCTCTCTCATGCTACAGAGGGAGCCGCTAGAGCTGCTGGTACAGGCGTTGCCTTGAGGCGTCATGCCTGGATCAGGCTGTGTCAATTTGCGGACCCCTTTAAGGGTCTTTCATCAACGCCCCTTTCGATGGATCATCCCTCTTTGGGAAGACTGTACGTGACACACTAACCCAGAGTGAGAAGGACGGAAAGACTTTGTCAGCCGTCGGAATCTGCTTCTCTAACCCTCAGAGGTCCTATTCCAGAAACCAAAAGGGGCAAAAGAAGATGTGGTTCCGGAAATCACAGTCCTTTCGTGACACTCAGGAATATTCGTCCCCCAGAGGCAGAGAGGGACAAGACCGATGTCGTCCCAGAAGCAGAGGGGGTCCCAGAAACTTCGGGTCTAGGGAACCATTTTCCAACAGACCCGCACAGCAACCCTGAGGGGTTGCCCAGCTGCTGTACTCTGGAGGCAGTCGGGGGAAGATTTTCCTTACATCCAGCGGCATGGGAGTCCATTACTGCAGACCGCTGGGTGTTAAACCTCATATCCAGAGGATATTCTGTCCCCTTCATTTCATGTCCCATAACTCCAGCACGCCTTCCCGATGTTCCACCAACTCACAGGGAGGCTGTAGCCTTAGTGGTTTCGAAGCTGCTACAAAAACGAGCCATCGAGCTGGTCCCCCCCCAAATCAATCCGGGTCAGGCATCTACTCCAGGTTCTTTTAGTGCCAAAGAAGACAGGGGACCTCAGGCCCATTCTGGACCTGTCTATCCTCAACCTGTCGGTAGAGAAACAAAAGTTCTGGATGGTCACTCTACAGTCCATTCTACCATTTCTGAGAGAATGCGACTGGATGTGCTCATTAGACCTCCCGGACGCTTACTATCACATCAAGGTCAACAGGAGGTTTCTACGCTTCCGGCTAGGGGCCATTCACTTTCAATTCAAAGCCCTACCCTTTGGTCTCACCACATCCCCCAGGGTGTTCACCAAGGTTATGGCGGTCGTAGCGGCTCACCTGAGACTTCAGGGCATTCAGGTATTCCCCTACCTAGACGACTGGCTCTTTGCTGCATCCACCAAAAGTCTCTTGTGTCAGGCCCTACACTACTTCCTCGGTCTGGCTCACAAGTTAGGCATCACGGTCAATATCAAAAAGTCCCACCTGGCTCCAGTTCAGATCATAGACTTCATCGGGGCACGGTTGGATTTCATTCAGTCAAAGATTTTTCTCACCCCGGAAAGGATAGAAAATCTCAGACTCCATGTATCGACTATCTTGGATCACTCGGTAGTCACAGCAGCTGATGTTCTCAGGGCCCTGTGTTCAATGGCAGCCACAATCTCTATCCTCCCTCTTGCACATCTTCACATGAGAGTCCTTCAGTGGACTCTAGCAGTTCAATGGTCCTGGCTAGACCTTCCGATGAATTTCCACATCCGCATCAATCGGACATGCAGAACGTCACTCCAATGGTGGTTCAGTCAGCGGACATTTTCGCAGGGCGCAACTTTCTAGCCCCTCCGGCTGAGGCCACAGTGACCACGTATGCTTCCCAGCTCGGGTGGGGGGGGGGGCACTTCCTGGGAAGAACGGTCCAGGGCACGTGGTCCCCTCCAGAGACCAAGCTACACATCAGTGTCCTGGAGATGAGGGCAGTGCTTTTAGCGATGAGAGCCTTCCACCCTGTACTACCTCCGGGGATGGTAGCCATTCAGTCAGACAACATGTCTGTAGTCTGGTATATAAACAAACAGGGAGGTACCCGATCCTACCCCCTTTGTCGCGAGGCCATGAGGGTTTGGGAGTGGGCCATATCCACCAGCCAGTTTCTCATAGCAATGCACATCCCGGGACACTCCAACATTCTAGCGGACAGTTTCAGCAGGGCAATCCTTCTGCCTTACGAGTGGTCTCTGAAACAATCAGTGGTGGAGAAGATATTCCGTGTTTGGGGTCAACCTTGCTGCGATCTCTTTGCATCTTCTTCCAACGCAAAGTGCAGCAACTTCTTTGCTCTGATCCCCCCTTCGGGGGATGTCCCCAGGGACGCTCTAGTCCATGCTTGGCCTCCCAGGCTACTGTATGCTTATTCCCCGCTACCTTTTATTCTGAAGTTCCTTCAGAGAGCTTGCCAGCTGCAGTGCAAAGTCATTCTCATAGCTCCCTTCTGGCCGCGTCAAGTGTGGTTTCCCTTCCTGTGGTCTCACCTGTTTGCTCTTCCATGGACTCTAGATCCATGCCCGGATCTGATTTCTCACCCGTCGGGCTTGCCCCTGCCCAACCTGGACAGTCTCAAGCTGACGGCGTGGCTGCTCCAGTTCCCATGGTCATCAGGACTCCCGGACTTTTGTCCCCTGTTAAGAATATTCTGGTAGCTTCTCTTAAAGCCTCCACTAGGAAACTCTACAATAGCAAGTGGAGACGTTTTTGCGTTTGGGAATCTCAGCGCAATCTGAACCCGTTTACAGCCCCCGTTCCGGTCATACTGGATTTTCTGGCCGATCTTTTTCGATCAGGCACAAGTGCTTCTACCATCAAGGTTCAGCTGGCTGCCATCTCTAATTTTCATGTGGGTGAAAATAAGGTTGCTCTGGCTTCTGCCAAATTGTGTAAAGCTTTCCTGAAGGGCACTTTTTTTTATTGTGACCACCAGTTAAAGAAATGGTGCCCCCCTGGGATCTGACTTTAGTCCTTCAGGCCTTGACCTCTCCCCCCTTGAGCCAGCTGATTCAGTTCCGATTAAGTTTTTGTCGTGGAAGACAGCCTTCTTGGTCACCATCACGTCAGCCAAGAGAGTTTCAGAGTTGCAGGCCTTATCCTCCTTGCCCCCCTATTTGGTTTTCCACAAGGATAGGGTTTCGCTGCGTACGAACCCTTCCTTTCTTCCCAAGGTGTCCTCAGCAGCCAATATTAATCAGTCTATAAATTTGCCAGTCTTCTTCCCAAATTTCCAAAATAGAGGTGAACGTAAGCTTCATTTATTGGATGTCCATAGACAGCTTTGTTTTTACCTCCATAGGACTAAACCCTTCCGGAGGTCGGATCAGTTGTTTGTCTCTTTTTCAAAACGATTTTTGGGCAAAGCAGTTTCGAAAGTGTCCTTAGCAAGGTGGATCACTCTTTGTATTGCACAAGTTTATAAGGACAAAGGTTTATCTCCTCCTGGTGTATTGAAGGTTCATTCCACTAGAGCAATGGCCACTTCTGCAGCTTTCTGGTCAAGAGTTCCATTAGACGATATCTGTGCGGCAGCGACTTGGGCCAATTCGCACACATTCATCTCTCATTATAAATTGGATCTTATTTCTAGAGGGAGAGCATCCGTTGGCTCTGTGGTGCTCAGAAATATTCTTCTATAAGGGCCTTCCAGGAATACTAGTAGCTGGGGACTCTGTCCCAGATGTGCAGAATGAATGAAGTCAACTACTTCAGATAAAGAAGTTATGTTCTTACCATAACGTTCCATCTGAGTAGTAGACTTCATTCTTCTGCACCTTCCTTCCCTCCATCCCCCTCACTCTTCAGGTTTTTCCTGTTTAGAATTGTGTTTATGTTGCCACTTAGTGTCAGCAAACTCGATCTGGGGCTAGATAGGAGGAAGTGATGTAATATAGGAAAGGGAGGAGCTTGGAGCTGATGCTTGAAAAGTTTTGCCGGCTCGGATCCGTATACCCATATGTGCAGAAGAATGAAGTTTATTACTCAGATGGAACGTTATGGTAAGAACATAACTTCTTTTTAACTGGGAAAGTCCGATTTGGAACAAAGCCTATTTTCAGTGGAGGCCCGAGGAGAAACACTGCAGAAGCATGTCTTTGTAACGTGGGAGGAAACCAAAGCACCCAGAGGGAACCCACACAAACCCAGGGAGGATATGCAGACTCTGCACAGAAGGCACCCCAGCCGAGAATCAAACAGGAGAACCTTTTGCTGTGATGTGACAACGCTACCGCTGCACCACTGCGCCATACAGATTATTCCTATTTAGTGTTGTTTAACAGTTTTGTGTAGTTTTATGGAAATACCTTTAAAATTTATTGCAACAAAGCATGAGAAGGAACTGGGTAAGGAACTCCACCAATTGGAGCAAGTTCACGATTGGAAACCCATCAAGGACAAAACTGGTAATATGAAATGAGAATGTTTAACGGAGGTTAGAAATTGTTCACACTCTTTGTGCCCCCTAGTCTTCCCACAACCTCACTGACTTATTTGTCCAGTACTTTCTGGCATCGAATAACATTGAGTGTGTGAAGCAAGAGCTGGGAACTGTGAGCCAGAAGATTTTACCAGGTTTCATGTTTCAAAATGAGCCGACATCATGGTTGCATGGTCTGTGTGGTGTCTTCAGTACCAGCCAAAGACACTGGAGTGTGTAGAGCAGTTAACTTAGAAAGATTTTTTTTTTCTTTGTTTTTTTTTTTTTTTTTTTGTTTTTTTTTTTAGTTTATTTTATTTATTTAAAGTTTGATAACTAGGTTAGAACACTGAATCATCTAGATCATTTTCAGGCTTGGTGTGGCAGAAGTACAGATAAATAAACAATAAACTTTAATACGTGTTAGTGCAACAATAGTAAAATAAGACCAAGCATGCAAGGAGGTATAAGTCAGGATAATACAGAGCCAGATTATGGTCGAATGGGGCCCTAAGCAAGGCAATTGAAGCCCCCCCAACCACAACCATTCCAGTGTCCCATTATTTGGCTGACTGTCACCATTTGCCATAAACCGTGTTCAAACCTGTCTGTTTACAAACTGTTTTCTTCTTTACTTTTGTAATTTTCACAGAGATGTGGATTTCATTTAAAACTCATTTCAAATTTTACAGAAAATAAATAGTGAGTGACATTTTCTAAACAATAAACTTCTGTTCCCTTGAAACACAGGTTTAGTTAAAATGAATTTGGTAACCAATTAAACAGCAACAGACGTGTTAGGATTCATACTCAAATAGCATATCGTAAAGTGCTAGTAAGTGTCTGTGTGAATGGTATAGGAATTTAAAAGACAAATAATGCATTTGGTAAAAGCCTGTGACATCCCACAGGACACGTGTCCCTTTTCAGAAGCAGTCCAGAATTACTGTCTGATGAAGTAACTTGGCAGAGTCACAGAGAAGACGAATGAGGGCAGGGCAAATCAAACCATGTAGTACAGGAAGCAGCTCTTTTACCAGCTCACATCCTTACTTATGTGCACAGAGTACTAGACAAACTGTTGTTGCCCAAACACAGTGTAGGTCACACCTGTGTGTCTATAAAAAAAAAAAGCTAAATTAAAAATGTATTCATAATTAAAATATTAACATTAAACTCAGACTTCATGTTGTCCACTTAACTCTCAGCTAAATAATAAACGCACTGCTAACATTAAGAAAACCAAGGATCACATCCAAAGAACACGGCTCATATGATGGTCTTGTTACTACAGTAGATATCCTTCCTTTATACCATAAGTACTTTAGTTCTTAGTTGCTTGGTATGCAGTCCAAGGACCACTGATGCTACAAGTATGAGGAAAATTACAGACGTTCTGCGAAAATGGAGACGGACAAAACCAGACCACTCGTTCGTTTAAAGGTAACAGAATAGATTTTACATCAAAACGTAGTTTGTGAACCACAAAACCTGAGAAATTCTACTGACGTTTACTGACTGTCATCCTGAGCAAGAAAACAATAAAAAACAGCTAATTGAGGTCTGTCAGTTTTTGGGGGAGAGGTAAGGCTCTTGCTGTCCGTACTCAAGGTACAGGGTATGACTCTGAGCAAGTTACTTAAATAAAGTACACCCCCAACTCAGCATTCTACGTATATATACACACACACACACACACACACACACACAGTTTGGCTTATTGTACTGCAATAGCAAATGTTCTCTGCAAGAGGAAGAAAAATCTGCCTGCTTGTGCACTTCCTCCTTCTCTGTTCGCATTAATGTTACATCTCGATGCTTCTTGTTCCTCTGTTTGGCTTGTTTGCTTTTCACTGCAAAATGAAAGATATTCTATTTCCTACCATGCCCATATGTGCAAAAAAATAAAATAAAAAAGAAATTTCTCTTGCTATACTCATATATGCTTTAAATCACATGCCAGTTCCTGAAAGGTGTCTCATTTGCTCTGCATGCTATATCTAGTTTCATTGGCTAAAGTATCTACCAATGAAAGAAGACTAGAACTAGCACACAGAGCAGGAAATTATGAAAATTTGGGCATCAGTAGTGTTTATTTATTTATTTTTTTTCTTGTGAGAAAACTTTATGCTGGATGTACTGTATTTGTATAACTTGATGTTGGAGCTTTTCTCCCCGGGCCTCCGCTGAAAATGGACCTGGTCCAGTCGGAATTTCCCAGTTAACAAATGTAAAATAAAATAAATAAATAAATAAATAATGTTGAAGCAACAGGCCCTAGGCAGCTGCCTAGGTTGCTTTGTAATGGATCTGGTCCTGGGATAATATGTCGCATAAATGCACACAGTCATAAGTAGATGTGATAAAATATTTCCATCAATAAATAGGGACTTGTACTCTGTCATAACATCATATAGTCATAGTGTAATATTTCTGTGGAAATAAGGAAAATAATATACAAAGAAAACATTCAATTTACAGGATGCAGCATTGTTGGGCATGAGATGTGAAGAAGAGTAAGCATAGTCAAATGAGAGAAAGAAGAGAAAGGAGGAAGGCAGAAAATAGAAAACGGAAGTGTGAGGAGGGAGAGAAAAGTGTGTAGCTACCCTATCCAGGTTCAGGAGATCTAGGTAGTACTGAATGAGTTTGAATACGTTTACCCTTAAGCCAAGATGAACCCACCTGAAGTACAATGGGGATATAGGGCCTCAGTGGCCCATCAACCAGGCCACTTATCTGAAATACGCTCAAGTACAGTCACATCCTTTCAACCACAAGGCTAATGAGGCAGAGATAACTGATACTCAGTAAGAGAAACCACTCAATGCAATCTACAGTCAACTCATGTTTCAAAAGAACAGAAGGCATATACCAAAAGTCCTTTCCAAGACTACCAATGTATCTCTAGTTAGAATTTTGTGTCTTTCTTTCCCAGTTGCTCAGGGAGGCTTGGGATATGAACTTCAGTAGTGAAGGGTGCTACTATCCTTAAGTCCAGGAAGCCAACAAGTGGCGGTAAGGCTGGTGTGGTAGATGGGGGTAGTATCAGCTGAGGGGCCCCACCAAAATGGTCCATACTTGGCCCTTTAGTTGCCAAGACTGGCCCTGTCAGGAACGTACTATCCTAGAGGTAAAATTGATTTCAGTTAATAAAATAAATTAGTAAAAGATAAAGCAGCTCCAGGGAAACAGAGCAAGGTCCAGAGAAAATGAAGTAAAATAGAATAAAAACTGCACCAAAAGCTCACACACCAAAGATTTTATTTAATCAAAAAAGTAAGCGCTTTCTCAACTAACCAAGTCGCTTCATCAGACAGCTAGTAAAATACTATAAAACATTTAAATAAATAAAAGACAGGTCAGGTGATCAGCAGTGCTAAGGTCATTGGTTATAGTTAATTAAAAAATTGTCATGACTAGTTAAATTAAAAACACATGAGTGCTGTGCATTGTATAGCCTTACTAAGCTCTTATAAAGGTAGTGAAAGCATTTCACATAACAATAACACTGCACATGACAACAAGCTAACCATTTCTGTATATATCATTACTAAAAATTAAAGCTTCCAAGGACAGGTTACTAGAAGTTATGTGGCAATGGGCGTGCTTTGAGAAAAGGTTTAAGGGAAGCAATGCCATTCAAACCTGGGGAGTTTTCAGCATTAAGCTTCAGTATCCATACTTGCTCAATGTTTTCTGTGTGATTCTCAATGTCGCCCCCTCTGATGTCAGGATGTATTACTTGTATCACAAAAAATGTGTAGTATCTTCACAGCTTCCATGGTTAGCTAATGCACTGCTGTCTTTCTTATTTTTGATGTCCCTAATAGGTTCAAGCACTCTATCTTTGAACATTCTATTCGTTTTTCCTACATAAAATGAATGGCAGGACACACAGAAAGAGAAGTATACTACATTATAAGTTCTGCAGTTGGCAAAGCATTTGCTCTTAATGTTAAAGCCTAAAGATGGATGGGTATAACTGGTACCAACATGAATGTGTTGGCAGGCTATGAAATGCTTGCAAGAAAATACATTTATCAGTATGTTTAATTAATTACACTGCAACACCGCAAAATCCATATTCTCCACATAATTTATCCAAAAACTAACTCTGTGGCAAATAGGTTCACTGTAGCTGTTGATGTCTGCATCTGGCTGGCCCCAGCAAGACATAATTTCAAGAAGTAAACTTGTAGGTGATAGTGAGTTGCAGAGAACAGTATATCTAGCCTCTGTGATACATGGCGAAACTGGTGCCTTTCTTATGCATGACATTAGATGTGTGTCAAGGAAAATCAAATGTAAAAACACAAAAAGGAACTGTATTTCCAAGCAGTAAATGATATTTAGATGATATTCTACAACCGATAGATAGATTAACTCTGGGATGAGGTTGGAGGTAGAGCTGAGTGGTGGAGTTGAGGAGTTTATTCCATAGACATGGAAGTCTTTGAAATTTGTAACATTTCATGGTGTGGTTGATTTTCAGGTGCCCTCTTGTGTCCCTGTTGACCAGCCAGCTGACATTGCACATAAATACAGTGAGTTGAAAACATCTGTGACTATGTTTTGACATATTTTACTGTATTCATTAAAGGGCAGGGCCTACATTAGGCAATTCCTAGCCCATGTCACATATACTCGCGTGAATAAGTTTTAAAGTGCAACTTTCTCACCGTTGAACAAGTATGCCATAAATTCTGTGACCTGGTTATTATTGTATGGGTAATAATAGTGGACAGACATGGAATGATTATAGAACGTACGGTTTCTTAATTATCATAAAATTATGCACATTGTTTTCCAGCTATTCACCTAGTGATCTGAAGAAGGGTTGTTACCCGAAAGCGCTTATCTTTGGAACTTGTGTTCTAAATAAAGACTGACGGAATATAGCAGTGTCCTGCCTTTCTTTTTCTTGTTTTCCAGCTAGACATGTCCATTTTTGCTTGAATAATATTGAATAATATACTTAGCTGTTTTTATTTATTTATTTATTTATTTATTTATTTTTTTTGTTCATTTTGTTAACTGGTGGTAGTGAGCTGATCTGTAGACTCTTTCCACCCATGTCTATGGTCAAAGACACATGTGATGCAATAATTTCAGTAGAAAAAAATACATCAAAGAAATCCATTGTGTTAAAATAGGAACATATGCTAGATAATGTAAGTTGATAAACACACAGATCTGTAATTTTTCTTTTTTCTTTCCGATTTCACTAATTCAGGACTTGGAGAAGACTTCCACAGGAAGTTACATGGGCAACATTTGGCACAGACAGTGGTTTTGAAAGCCATTCGGGGCTTTTTGAAGAACCCAACCCCAGAGAAGGCACTGGCGCTTTCTTTCCATGGCTGGTCAGGGACAGGGAAGAACTTTGTTGCCCGTATGATTTTGGAAAATTTGTACCGGGATGGTATGAAGAGCGAATGTGTCAAAATTTTCATATCAGTGTTTCACTTTCCTCATGCCAAGCTGCTGGAGGCATATAAGGTAATGGAAGTGGGTCTAGAGAAAATGATAAAATAACTGTGTTTATAAAAATGAAGGTAAACATGCACAATGTTTTTTACTTTGATATAAAACAAAATGCAAATTTTATGTCAAATAAGTGGTTAAGAAAGATTGAACTGAATTACAACAGTAATCAAGGGTCATAGGAACCACTACTGGAACCATAAAACAAGGCCTTATGGGGCTAAAACAGTGCTTGGAGCTTTAGTGTTATATCCTTGTAGAAGGCTTCACTGAGAATGGTAAAAAGTTACTTCCCATCATCTTATATATATCTCGGCAGTCTCTCCATACCCTCTGAAAACTGCCCCCACTTTATTTATTTATGTAGTAACCTGGACTCAAGAAACCAGTCTCAGATATAACCTTGTTACACGGGTGAAATAAAATATCAGTGTATTAATAAAATATATATTACACAATGCTGAAACTAACAAGATTAATTTCAAATGTCAGACAGTTACATTTCTCAAATAATGTAGACTGCAACAAATTAACTTGATGACTACAGTTGCCTAAAGTAAATTGTCCAACTTGCTTCACAAATTCAGTATGACCTATGTAGGCAAATTGTAGCATAAAGGGTTGCCTCCTTTTAGAGTATCAATCCTTTCCATTATCAAAATGATCAGTGTGCACGGCTCAGCCCCAGTGAATGACTTCTGCATTCATTTGGGAAAATATTCATAAACAGTCTTTAACACATAACTACCCCTTGATATGAGCTACACAAACCATAAAGGGGAGTAATACGTCAATGCCCACTTGCAGTATATCCCAGCTATGTTCAGATCAAACTTCTTACTCATGCAGAGGCACAGTAAGCTTATTACCCTGTACCATTCCAGGCCACAAACCTTATTCCATTTATATAGCTGCAGACATCACCAAATCTCAAACATCCCAGCATTGTGACCTCCCCCCATAGTAGGGCTCAGTCCATTTATAATACTGTGACCATGTACAAGCACTACTTCAAGCTGCACTGACCCCCTGTAGCATGCTGTGTCCACATTGTCTTAATGCAGTGATTCATCTAATAATTCCTCCATAATATTAAAACAAAAAAATTCCTTCACTTACTCATATGCAAAGGCATAGTCAGAATGTCATCCTATGACAGTATACAAAAAAATAAATAAATAAATAATCCTCTCCAGTTCACCCCCTTCCAGGTACTCACTCAGCCCAGTGTCATACAGTATTAAACTTTATAAACAGTGTTACACAGGTTTACACACAAAATAATACCACATAAGTACCACCCTTATTTTATTAAATACCTTTGTTGGGTCATTTTATAATTCTGTTCACCACCTGTGATCCAAACAGGCAGCTAATGTAAGTCATGACAGTTTAACGCACTGTAACAGCATTAACATCATAATTTAACATAAATACCTGGCTGACCCGCGATGGTGGTGCTGCGGTAGCGTTGTCGCCTCACATTAAGATGCTGTCCGGTTCGATTCTCAGCTAGATCGTCTTCTGCATGGAGACATGCGTGAATGGGCATACCTTCGTTGAAGGTTGTGCGTCAGGCCTGGCAAGCCGGTATGTAAAAATCAACTGCCAATCATTAGCGGACCTGAGTTCCGCTGTGGCGACCCCTAACCTGGAAAAGCCAAAAGACACAAACAAACAAACAAACCTGGCCAACAATATTAGAGATGTGCACCCTGTAGGTTCTTTCACCCGACATACATCACCTCCACATTACCACACTGGGAAATTCCAGCTATTAATAACTATTCATTAATCTCCTGTAGGTGTCCTAGAAAACAGGATACATAGATCCAATGTTATCTTCTTTGTCTACCTCGACTGATAGCATATTGGATCGGAGGCCAGCAGAGCTATAGGGTATCCCCAAAGCTTGAGCTCCTCTCCCGTGATGCACCAAAGTGCACAACTTCCTCAGACATCATTTGTTGCTCTTGACTACAGAGATTGTCTCCAGAACTCTGAAGAAATTTTTTTCAGATCTTTAAGAACTCTCTCCTATAGTATAATTTTAGTTTTTCGTAGCTGTTAAAAAAAACAAAAGAAAAGAATACTAGTACTTAGTAGCAGTTAGTGTAGAACTAGGCTCTCCCTTCTGTATTCTGATGTTGTTTCTCTCCTTTCTTTACCTCATGATCCTTCATCATCATCATGGATGACCTAGAGGTCAAGGTTTCAAAAAGTGTACAAGATTTCCCAACAGAACTCACACCCTCAGTGTGTCTGCTGTTTGGGGTCGTCCCACCTACATGACGAATGTGATAGTTGCAAGAGCTTTGGAGTTGGTGCCCTGGCAGACACTAAAAATAAGTTTGTTTTGGGGTAACTTTTTCCAGCCACAAAGGTTTCACAAGTTATCAGAAAAGGCAAGGCACAAAGATAGAGATAAGGCTGAAGATAAGGAGAGAGAAAGATGGAGACAGATGGAGCAGTCAAAGGAAGGAAGGAAAAGGATTCAAAATTGCCTTTATTAGAAGCCCCAGCTCCAAAGATGATGCAAGCTTCTGCTCTTCATGCACTAGCTCTGAGCTCAGAGTTGCCACAAAACCATCAGTGGTCTATGAACCAGAGTCTAAATCCAATTATAGTCTTAGGGCCTTCCTTGGGGCCAAGTCTATCTTTGGACTCCGAGTCTCCGGAGAGAGGACTTTCAAGATTCTTAGGCTTCAGGCCACCCTCCTCCATGTCAAACAGATCCTTACTGCCCACTAAGAGTATTATGAACATAGACTGGACAAAATGATGAGGGTTTTTCTGAGGACACAAACTGATATGGTGGTCATTCCCTCTCGAGAGAGAGCAGAGAGAACCGGTCCATCTACCCCTCATTTAGTTGCTCCTTCACTGGTCTGCTTCTTGGATTTGGTGGTCTTAGGTCTGGAATGCTCACATTTAGTCCCCACATTGACATCCGCATCAATTCCCTCCATGACTCTGATGCATTCAGGTCCAAAGTAGTTGGTGACGACTACGTATTGGAGCCCTGTTGTCAGCACAGAGGATCAGGGTTCATATTCAACTCTGATTTTTTTTTCTGTGCCATCTCTCCCTGTGGGTGCAGCAATGACATTTTATCTCCGGTCTCTGCATTGAGAAGAGGATATTCTCTGTTCTTTGTATCTAACCCAGTACCCTGCCCTTCGAATTGGAGTCTTCATCCATTCAACTTTTGCCCTAAGGTCAAGGTTTGCCCATTCCAAGAACCCTTGAGAAAACCCAACCACAATAGACTTCAGATACTTCTAGTTTCCCCTGTGTCCTCATCCCACACTGATCAATGCAGGAAGAACAAGAGGAGGTGCCTAGCTTCCCACCAGCAGTCTCTCAAGGAGGACATTAACCTTGATGACGAAGTGTCCCAAGATCTACCCAGGAAGACATTTCATTTAGGGAAATAATCTAAATCTTGAGAGAAAGGGGAGGTTGAACCACCAATGCCTATTCTCCTGAAGAGGTGGTGTTCATGGAGGCTCTCTGAGCAGGCCCATCTACCTCCTGGTTGGCCCTTCCTACAAATAAACTTATCAACCTGGTATCTTAGTATGAAAGGATTTTGATTTAAATGAGCATATCCCCAAGAAAGCAGATACAGAATCCCTACCATTCCTAAAGATCAAAAACATTGGAGTAAGGGACCATTGAATCAGTTGTGGTCAGAGACCTTTTTTCCAGAACCAGAAGGGAGGAAAACTGTTTTGTTTCAAGGGATCGCAACAGCTTGCTTCTGACACTTCTGGTAATAGGATCCTCTGGGGCAGAATGGAGAACCATGATTCTGATCCCAGGTTATCGGTGAGGCTTAAAATGACCCTGTGGGGAAGTTAGTCTGCTATTTACCTAGGAACCTAAAAGAACTATTTGCAGTGGTTATAGGTGATTGGCTTTTAGTTGTCAACTTTTCCATAGACCTGGGTTCTAATCCCATGTCTGCATATGTGACCTATCCTACGATTTGGAATATGTTAATTGCATTGCACGCGTAGGCTGTTTTCCTCTCAGATTCAAGGTACAGTATTTGATTCTGACCTGGTTATTGACTAGCCTTGTAATAGTTTTCAGATTGATAGCCTAGTATTAAAAAATAAAATGGTGGGAGGGTTGTCATAATGGTTAAGGTCATAACCTAACCTCTCAGGTAGACTTTAGAGCCAAGTTTTTAGAGGACCTTTTGCTGATAACCCCATTCCAGCACTTCTGAAGACTTGTCTGACTGTTCTACTCTGGAGGCAGTCAAGGGGGCATATCTCTGTACATCCACAAAACTGGGAGGCCATCGCTCAAGATTCACGGATGTTAATAATTATCACTAGAGGTTATGTTACACCATTCACTGTAAAACCAAATGTGCAGACTCTTCCTGACGTGTCACCCCAACAGAGAAGGGCAGTAGCATAGGCAATAATAAAGCTGATACAAAATAGAGCCATCCAGGTAGTCCCACCAGATCAGAAATGATCTGTAGTGTACTTGAGGTTCTTTTGTTACCCAAAAATAACAAGGACCTCAGGCCAGTTCTGGATCTAAAAAAATAAACCAGGTTTATAAGGAAGACTTCCTTCTGGATGGTCCAGTTGCAGTCCATTCTACCTCTGCTGAGGAAGGATGACTGGATGTGCTCTGTAGTCCTTCAGGATACCTACTATCTTATTAAGATAGTCAAGGAGTCCAGAAAGTTCCTCTCTTTTGGCTGGGAGTCAGTCACTTTCAATTCAGGGTTCTACCATTTGGTCTCACCATAGCCATTGGGTGTTCAGTTGTATGGCAGTGGTTGGAGCACATCTCGGTCTACAGGGGTTCCTGGTGTTCCCGGTGTTCCCATACCTTGATGACTGGCTCATTACAGCCTCCACAAATAAATCCATGCAGGAGACTTCTTGCTTAAGTTGTGTCAGTCCTTAGGAATCATGGTCAAAAATGGCAAATCAAAACTAGACTTTGCTTAAGTCTTAGAATTTATATGCTGCCCCTGAACACTACCAGACATTCCTTATTAAGACTGATCTCCATACTTCTTTTGGTTCTGTGGCTACCTTCATCTCCAGCACCTCAAGTATCCTTAATCCTGCTTGTGTCTGGCAGCCTGGCTGCTCTCTCTCTCTCTCTCTTTGTGAGAATGTCTCATGAGTGCCCATCATCATTTCAGTGGCCTCCTCTAACTCACCCTCTGCATTACAAGATCATTCTTTGGTGGATGAAATGTCCTCCTGTCTTGCAAGGCTGTCCCTTTGTGGCTGTCCGTGATAGTAGTATAGTTACCACAGATGCCTCCTTACTGGGGTGGAGGGGCATTAACAGGGAAAGATGATCCAAGTAATGTGGTTAGTTTTGGAGGCCAACCTTCAGTGTTCTGTTGTGAGAGGGTACTCTCCTTTCAGGCACTTTGCACTGCTGCTGCCTTACTCCGAGTGTGATTTGCATCTAAACAGACAATGCATTTGTAGTTTTTTTGTAGTTTTCCCTTTGTGCCAGGAGAGGATGCCAGGAGAGTGTGTTAGAGGCTTAGTAGTGCTGCTTTCTCATGGTAATTCTCATAATAAAAATATTAATTAAATATCAATATAGGGTAATGAAGGTGCTGTCTTATGCCTCCCCAGTCAAGTCAAAGTCAGTCCAGTCAAACAGTGATTTTCAGCACTCCTCCCATCTCTCTCCTTTGCTGCTCTTTCACCAATACCAAATGTATCACCAAATCTTATATTTATCTTTATCTCTTATCATTATCAGGGACAATCCCCCAGATGCCTGTGACCTGTTTTCACACCTTCACCTTCTTGTGCTTCTACACTTTCTGTAATACAGAATACAGAATGCAGCAAGGTGGTAATCATCATTGCTTTTGTCATCAAGAAGCTTTTCATTGATGGCCTCCTATTGATGGCCTCTTAGGCTCCCTAGGTCCACCCTCCCAGTTTCCAGATGTGATCACTCAGTGATGATCACTCACCCCCCTGACAAACCTCCCCAAAAAAACTCCCATAACTAACCACATTTCTATTCATGGCCACTTCTCGATGATAGTCCACTAGGATTGTGGTCATACTCATTGTGTGTCAAAATATTTTAAGAGAACATAAACATACAAGAGAAGTGGAAAAGGTTTTCAAGTTAGGCTTTTTTCCTCTTGGTCCCTTTTTATTTTTTTTTTTTTTGTTTTTTTTTTTTTTCTTTTTTGCTTTTTTTTTTGGCTTTTTCAGCTAGGTTTACAGCTTTTTCAGCTAACAGCCATATTCTTTCTTTCTATTATCTGACTTCTTTTTGCTTTTGATTCCTCAGTCTGATGCCCACAGGTGGTGTGTGTGTAGCCTGGACAGTAGTCATTTGATGTTGTTTGGATGTTCTCTGTGGCTTTCAAAGTAGCCCATCTTGTGGAACACCACAACAAGTTAACAAACTCCATCTTTCCTCTCTCCTTCCCTAATTCTGTTCTGTGTCCTGCTTGAATCAAGATCTAATCCCCCCCCAATCAAGACCCAAAAGCCCAGAAAGCAGCACAAAGGGAAAATGAGAACAGAAATGCCTCAAAGGAACTTCTGAGCCGCCGCCGCCAAAGAACAACCTGCAACATTATTATCACCTCCTCGGTGCCGAACTCCTAGTCTCTCCCTGGAGGTCATATCTTCTACCATGAGGTCTTCCTTTCTTCAGGGGACCCTGAAGAAGTCTTCCAGACCTTCCTTTGTGTCATCCTCTGTCAAATCACCCTGACCCTTTCTGAAGCGGGAAGTGGACAGGATGATGAGCAGATTCCTCAGGATGCAGATACAGATGCAGGTTTGACTGCTCCGTCCCCCACCAGATCCGTGAGCCACCATCCTATCCTTGTGCCTTTGATTACCTTCTCCAGTTTGACCTCCTGTTTTGGAACCCTCAGATCCGGAAGTAACCAAAGTTGATATGTCCGACCCGATGGCCCTTCCTTCCTCATCTCCGACAACTTCTCTGATCCCATCATCTCCAGCTCTGTTGGAGCACAACAGATCTCGGAGCTGAACCATTGGCATCGGATCCAAGGGAATGTCTTTGACTCTGAAGTGTTCGAAGCCTCGGTGCTTGACAGCTCAACTCTGACTCCCCTTTCAGGGCAGGGGATCCATGAGGGTTTGGAGTTATCTGCTGCTAGAGCCAAGGTTCAGGAGAGATTGCTTTTTGGTCTCTCTGGGTCCTTCTGCATTCAAAGTGGCGGAGAGGGTATTCTCCAAGCCGAGAATTACTTTGACTCTACCTCCTTAAGATCCTACTCCTGTTCTGACTTCTGTGCCTAAGTCTGCTCATCCTCCACCTCAGGGACAGCCAGAACCTAAGAGCTTCCGAGCAGTTTCCTCTGCGGAGCTCCCCATCTCTTACAACACCTCCTCAGAACATCCCACCGAGGATGTCGCTCAAAAGAGACGGTGCAAGAGGAGGCAGTTGGAATCCCCTCAGGAATCACTGACAGAAGACATGAATTTTGAAGGGGAAGGGTCCCCAAGATCTGCACTGGATGATGTCTCCTTCGGAGACATCCTTGAAATCCTCCACCAAAGAGGTGGATGGTCTGCCCAAAGCCCTTGCTCAAAGGAGTTGATGTTTCTGGAGACCTTCGGGTCCGGCCCATCTATATCTTGGGTGTCCTCCTTGCGGATGTCCTTATCGACCTTGTCTCCTGCAGGGCATGGAAGAAGCCAGACAGTTTGGAACGTATTCCAAAGAGAGCTGACAAGATCCTCAATACCCCGTTAGATAAGCAGCACTGGACATAAGGTTCCCTGGTAGATGACATGGTTGTTGCAGCAGCCACCAAAAAGGAACTAGCTGAACAGAGCTCCTCTATCCACCCCCCTAACGTTTACGGCTTTGAACAGATTTGGAAAGTGAGTGTATGCATCAGCAACTTTTGCAGTGCAATTGCTGAATTACCTGCCACACATTATCAGACTACAGAGGGACTTAATTAAGGAACTCTCTAGCTCTGCCCCAGGATCCATATCTGCAAAGCAGCAGAAAACCTTTTCCTCCAGATTGGCCACCCTATAGTCTAGCTCTAACGTGTCAATAAGGCTGATCTCTCATGCTGCAGACAGTATGTCAAGGACTGCCGGTTCAGGCATTGCTATAAGGGATCTATATTATTTCTTCGACAGCTTAGGTTGTTGAATGCTTAATGATTGCCACCTAAGCGTCGAAGTTTCAAAATCGCGAATGGCCATATATGCAAATTCTTTCCTCAGGAAAGAATTCACTAGGCCATCTGGAAATAAAATTCACTTTTCAATCTAAAGATAGTGGGGGGCTTTGTCCCCCCCACACCCCATGATAGGGGGCTGTGACCCCTACCCCCCTAACTAAATATACCAACTCCGAGATCACTCTACATTGGGGAAAGGGCAAATCCCCGATAACGGCCAAGTGAATTCTTTCTCAAGGAAAAAATTCACGTATATGGCCGTTCGCAACTTCCCTTCAGTGTCTATCATTGAACATTCGACAACCTAAGCTGTCGAAGAAATAATATAGACCCGCTATAAGGCATTGTGTCTGGATGCGGCTCTGTGACTTCGCGGAACCTTTCAAGGTGTCCCTCATCAATGCTGCTTTTTTTGGCCCCACTGTTAAAGAGATGCTCTCCTGTAGTGAGAAGGATGGAAAGACCTTGTCTGCCATCGGAATCCGTTTTTCTACCCCAAAAAGGCCTTTCTCCAGGAACCAGCATAGTGGTAAAAAATTGTGGCTCAAATCTCGAGGTCCTTTTCAGGAATCACAGGGAGGTTTTCCTCCCACAGGTAGAGAGGGAAATAACTATAATGGTAGATGCTGCCCTCGCAACAGAGGGGCCCACTAGATTCCTTCTTGGATAGGTCCTTTCAGCACTTCTGAGAGGTTGCCTGACTGTCCTTCTGTGGAGGCAGTCTGAGAGGGTCGCTTATCCTTGCACACAGATGCCTAGTTATTCATCACAAATGATTGTTGGGTGCAAAGGATCATATCCAGAGGATATTCTATTCCTATTTTTCAAAGACCAAAATCAAAGAAAAATCTCCCCGTTGTTCTACCCAATCAGAAGGAGGAAGCAGCATTACAAATTGCAAAGCTGCTAGAAAAAGAGTCATCCAGGAGGTTCTACCAGACCGAGTCAGATCCAGAATTTACTCAAGGTTCTTTTTAGTGCCGAAGAAGACCTAAGGCCAATCTTGGACCTAACTTTACTAAACAGATCAGTAGGCAATGTGAAGTTCTGGATGGTCACAGTTCAGTCCATTCTACCACTGTTATGAAAGGAAGACTGGATGTGCTCGATCTACCTTCCGGACTCATACTATCAGATCAAAAATGAACAGGCACTCCAGAACATTCTTCTGCCTCCTGCTGGAGCCAGTCATTATCAGTTCAGAGTACTTCCCTTTGGTCTCACCACAGCCCCCAGGTTGTTCACCAAATGCATGGTGGTAGTAGCAGCTCACTTGTGACTGCATGGATTCAGTGTGTTTCCCTATCTAGATGACTGGCTCCTGACTGCATCAACCAGGCATCTACTACTACAAGTCAGGGACTGTTTACTTTACCTAGACTCTACCCTGGCCATCATGATCAACATGCAGAAGTCACAGCTTCATCTAGTACAGCTGATAGACTTTATAGGAGTACATCTAGACACAGCCAGTTGCCTAGCCTACTTGCCCCTGGACAGGATATACACCTTAAAATCGCATATCAAACAAATTCTGGCCATTCCCAAACCACCAGCAGGTTTAGTCCTTTGAGCATTAGGTTCGATGGCTGCCACGATAACCTTGATTCCAACAGCACACTTATATATGAGAATCCTTTAGTGGACAATAGAGGTTCAGTGGTCATTAGATATCAGCTAAGTCATCCAATCAAATTGTCCCAAGTGTGCAAGGACTTGCTTCTGTGGTGGCTCCATTCACAAGAAGTCAAACAGAGACATCCTTTTGTCCCCCCATGCCACTTTGACCACAGATGTTTCCCAGCTGGGGTGGGGAAGCCTTTACCTGGGTCAGATGTTCCAAGGCACATAGTCGACACAGGAGACCAATTTGCATATCATTGTCCTAGAGATGAGAGTGGTGCTTGTGTTGCAATCATTTCAGAGCTTTCTTCCACTAGGAACTATTGTGATACAAATGGACAATATGTTTGTGGTATGGTACATCAACAAGTAGGGAGGAATCAGATCTTACCCCCTGTGTCGAGAAGCAATGAGGGTTTGGCAGTAGGTGACCTCTTCCAACCACTTCCTAGTTGCAATACACATTCCGGGGAAAACCAGCATTCTGGCAGGCAGGCAGGCTCAGCAGGGTTAGTCTGATGCCTTATGAATGGTCTCCAAATCAGTTGGTGACAAACATGATTTTCACCAAGTGGGGTCGACCTTGCTGCAGTCTCTTTGCTTCTTTCCACAGCAACAAATGCAGCATGTTCTTTGCCCTAATCACTCCTCAGGGACAATCACTGGGAGACGCTCTGGTCCATGTTTGGCCCTCAAGTCTTCTTTATGCCTAACCTCCCCTACTCCTCATACCAAAGTTTCTTCGTAATGCACACAGGTTGAAGAGCAAGATGGTCTTCATTGCTTCCTTCTGGCCTCAACAGATTTGGTTCCCCTTTCTGTGGTCTTACTTAGTATGCCCTCCATGGATGCTGGAACTGCATCCAGATCTTCTGTCCCACCCATCAGGGCAGATTCACCCAGATATCACTTTACACCAGACAGAAGAGGAGTAAATATATCCTAATAATCAGGGAATGTCAAGAAGCACTCATGAAATTCAAACTGCTGTACCTGGCTATCTTCAGAATATTTTTTTTCCTGGAGGAACAAAATAATTTTTTGATGCAGAACATGCTAAGGAGGAAATACAAAAGTTTGTCCAACAAAATGTGAGCTATGAAACAGGAGATTTGGTAATAAAGACCACAGAGACACTGTGCCAGTGAAACCTTTTCCAATGTTTCAATGGAAAATGCTTGAGAGACAGAACCCCCCCCCCCCCACAAAGTTGACTAGAAGAACCCAGAATATGTTAGAAAGGAAGCAGAGACTGGATTTGGGATATGAAGATAAACAGGAATAAAACCAGCAACTTGGAATTTGACAAGTAAATGTGAAACTACACAGCATTAATTATATTTGTGAAACATGACAGAACAGGAAAACCTGGAAATATTGGACTTTTTGACTTTGTTAAACTTCTAGAGGATTAATTTTGACTTTGTTAAACTTCTAGAGGATTCTAAAGCATAAGTGAGTAGGAATTAATGTCATTAATGTTTGGGGGAACACTTGGAGGGAAAGAGGAAGGAAAGAGTTAACTAAGTAAAATAAAATATTGTTCTTAACAGTAATATTTGTATAATGCATGGTATCTGCATTCTATAAAGTAAAGTTTTCTCAGTTATTTTCAAGTGTAATGGGGATACTAAAGTAAACATGTGCCCCTGTTTGTTCCCTTCTTTTCTTTTTCTCCTTCTTCAGAAATGTAGGCACTACAATGTGAACAAAAGATGAAAAGTCTGGTCAGAAGAGTATGATACAAGAAACATTGATGTACTTTTTCTCATTCTTGCATAGAGGAATGACTGGATTAAGGCCATCGCCTTGCTCTAGTAACAATTTTTAAGAGAAAGAAGATTGAATATAATAAAGCTTTCCTCTAGCACATATATAAATATGTGTAGAAACAATTCTGTATCTGCTTCTCATGTCTCCATGGAGACAATCTGATAAAGACTAATAAAACAGAATACTTCTTTCTTTCAATGGCTTTCTTTAAATGCATTGCCAGGAGATAATGCTTACTGAAAGCATTCCAGTATTTTCCCATTCTGGGAGAACAATAAAGATAAGACAAAACCAGAGAGTATTTAGTAGAAGCACAAGCCGTACCATGCATCTTTGCATGGATAACTTTTCTTTTAGTTTAACCCAAGTCTGTGAGTGTGGCTGTCAGTTTGGGACAATTGTACCTATTAGGAGGGTACAACTTTAATATTTGAAGATGTACATAGTTTTGTGTGTTAGTATTAAGTTAATAGGTTTTAGATGACGCACACTCTTTGAGGTTTTATTTACACACACACACACACACACACACACACACACACACACACATGGGAAAGGCTGCCACAGGTTTACTAGCTATGCCCCCTTTGGCCCAGACTATAAGGTAGTTATGACTGCCACCAGCCAACTCCTTATCAGCTACTTGAAGGCCCTTAACAAAGGGTGTCCAATCTTACTGTGTAATATTAATATTAATACAAATGGTAGACTGACCAAGAGCAAGGCCATTAGGAGTGGCCCACACAGTGTCACCAAATAAATATGCAAGTACTCTCAAAACTTAAATAGTTCTAGACAGATCAGCCACAATGAAAGGTTTAAATGTATTTAATAATAAATAAAAGAACAAGAAAATACTCAGTATATATTCACAGTGACATCAGAGTTCAAATATCATAGGAAATATTTAAAACAACATTGCAGGACAGTCTCAAATAAATAAAGAAAAATACCTAAACTAAGCTTTGCTATCTTCCTGACTATATCTAAGAGAATTGTACTATTCCCTAATAACATACTTCATCAAAGCAAGGCAGATGTGTGGTGAATGGTTCCTGTTGTCAGGTCCAAGACAGAATACAAAATGCACTGTCTTTCTAACAGAGGTCTCAATTTAATATGTCAAATATTATTGCTGGGATAGCTTGCAGAATAACATAATTTCTTCTCATGTGACTATTCCAAGTGAACCCCCCACTGTTGGAAGCTGGTAGTATTTAGCATCTACCTGTGAAAATACTTTCAGGGGTAGTAATTAGTTTATGCTGAAGACAATACAGAAAGCTTCTCAGCACAGGCTCTGTGTCTGTAGCTGCAATGAAAACTGAAATTATTGCGTAGTCATAAAGTAATTTAATTTCAGCTATTTTTCTGAAGTTAACCTCCTGTATTCCAGTTTCCACTGTTAAAATATATACATTTAAACAGTTACAATAGTGCACGTACATTTCTGTTTTCCTCTAGTAGGGCACACTATGGATGCATTTCAAACACAAACATGTTATAAAATATTTTAACACACGTCTGTATAAACCACTTAGATGTACATATGACATAAAGTTCTAATACATTTGTAACACAAGCACCTTACACAAATCATTTTGATATTCACCAATGACATATAATTATTTACAATATTCCAGCTAGATGGGCTGGCCATATCTCTTTTCGTCACAGCTTTGATGACGTTGAAGCCTCCTCATGGAGTTGTTCCAACTCCCCCCTGGTCTTCTACTCCCCTTAAAAAACCTAGGAAATGGTATTCCTCTGTGGAGGATATGGATTCAGATGAAGAATCCCTTGCTTTATTCATCTCAGATTCCCTCTCCTTTAGACTGTGGGTCTGAGGGGGAGTCTAGAAGTCCTGACATTCCTTTCAAGGCAATTTCCTTTGGGGACAGTCTCCTAAATGATGGAGTTTGCCTAACATACAAGGCCATGTCAAACCCAGATTTGATGAATATGCTTCACCTCATATGGACTCTCCTAGACCGTCTGTGGTTCATCCTGTTTTGACTGCTTTATTGGAAGCCTTCCCTGCCCACAAGAAACCTGATAGGTTTTATAGGGTGCCTGAGGACTGTAAATTTCTTTATAGGTGTCCTTCTACTGAGCATAAAATCTGTGGTATATGTGAGGCAGAGCACCTCGCTGGCCTTGTTCAAGAGAAATCTTGACCAATGGATGGGAAGGCTTGATAAGAAGGTTTATACCTCTGCTACTTTAGGGCTGTCAGTTTTCAGACCCATGTGTCCAGATACATTTTAGCTCTTCTTTTCCAGACTTGTCAGGTAATTTCGGATCTCCCAGACTCTGAAGGGAAGACTTTTGCTCTTTCCCTGTTTGGGACTTCTTCCCAGGTGGCTCACCATTCCATTCTAGTGCTGCTGCTTTTTGGTCCTGTAATGAGATATTCCTGGCTTCAGTTTCAACCTTTGGCTGATGATATTGAGGCTAAGTTGATGGATGTTCCTCTGGACAACAAACACTTGTTTGGTGAAGCTGCTAATGATTTGTTCATGTCCCTTCAGGATAAGGGCAAGGCATTACAGGAACTTGACCCTAAACATGTTTTTGTTTCTCTTGTGCCGAAATTTCAGAGAAATTACCCCAATAAGCCAGCTTTTGCTTGAAAGCAGTCTTATCCTCCCCCTAAGGGTAAGAAGGGTGGGAAGCGGGCTCCTCCTGCTAAAGCTACCCAGACTTCTGTTCCTCAGAAATCTCATTTTCCTGATAAACCAGGTGCTGTCTGACTGTTCTGTTCTTCTCAGTTGCATTCCTCTTTCTCTTCCTGTTTGGTTAAAGATTACTCAGGATTCCAGGGTTCTGTCCATTATCCATATAGGGTATATCCATGGTCTGGAAATCTCTCCCCCCTTTTTTGGGCATTTCTCAGGAACAGTTGCCTTTCTTTCCAGGGGTGTTTCAGGATCCTTAGACTCGGGGAAACTATTCAGAAAGTTCTAGTTTCCCAGAGGAGGAAGGAGTTTTACTCCAGAATCTTTTTGGTACCCTGGAAAGAGGGTACTTGCAGACCTATTCTGGACCTCTCTCATCAAAACACCTTTTTGAAGGTCCCTTCTTTGCGGATGTTGTCCCTTCAGACTTTGTTCCATGTCCTGATTCCTCAGGTTTATGTGGTGTCTCTGGACCTCAAGGATATTTATCTTCACATCCCTATTCATCCCCTTTCCAGGAAGTTATGTTTCTCTGTTACTTCCTGGCATTTTCAGTTCTCTGCTTTGCCCTTTGGCCTTTCTACTGCCCCAAGGGTACTCACCAAATGCCTTGTTCCTTTGATTGCTTTTTCAGGCTAAGAGGTATCCAAGTCTTTCCCTACTTGGATAACCTCCTATGTCAGGCATCCTCTCCAAAGATTTTGTTGCAAAATCTCCATTTTGCCACTATCCTTCTGCAGAGCCTGGGGTTCACTATACATTTCAAAAATTACTTTCTAATTTCTTCTCAGGATCATTTCTTTTTGGCGTGCAGGATCCAGACTGTTTCTTTGCTGACATCCCTTCCTCCTCCCAAAGCCCTAACTTTCATTTTGTCACTTCTTCCTCTGACTTCAGTAACAGCCAGGGAATTTCTGAGAGCTCTGGGGTTCATGACTTCCGCCTTTCTTATGGTCCTTTTTGCCAAACTCCACATGAGAAAATTTCAGTGGTTTCTAAGATCAATTTGCCTTTAGCATTCTCATTGCCTAGAAGTTTTAGTTACTTTATTTTACATTTGTTTACCGGGCGTGTCTGACTGGGCTGATAGCCTATTTTCAGCAGAGGCCTGGGGAGAAAAGCTCTAAGACAATAATTTAATGTAATAGACATGAAAAAGTTGACTAACATAAATAATACTAAAGAGATATATAGAAGTGTAGGCTAACAAAACAACATGATTCAGCTGCAGGATATTGTTGTGAATACGTAGCTGAAAGTAGACACTGTTGTTGTATGTAAAAATATTCAGTAACAGTCAATATTTGTGCAATTCCAAGAGAAGCAAAAACTGATCATAGGATAAAAGGGGGAGCAGCGGCGAGAGAAAGAGATCAAAGAAAGAAAAAGAAAAGGTGAAGTAAGGTTTAGATGAAGGAAGAGGGGAAGGAAAGTGAAATAGGGGTTAGAAAAGGAAGGAGATGAAGAAAAGGGTGCAGTGAGAGAAGTAGAATGGATGTTGGGAGTACAAGGGTAAGGAGAAGAAATGAGCAGAAAAAGGGAGACTAGGGTTAGGGAGGAAATAGTGTGAGGTCAGCCTGGACAATTACAGGAGCATAGCCACCTAAGTTCTTTTCCCTTCCATGTCTCAAGCAGGAATTTCAGTGGTGGATTCAGCAGTTGACTAAATCCAGGGCTCCCTTTTCATCCATCTCTTTCCTCTCAGGAGCTGTTCACAGACACTTCAGACATGGGATAGAAATTGGATTTCTGCTCCCTAAAAGTGCAAGGAGTCTGGTCGCCTCATCAACAGACCATATCAATTTCAAAGAGATGAGAGCTCTTCTGCTGGCTCTTCAAGCCTTTCTTCCTCTGTTCTCTCTGGGTCCTCTGAAGGTGTTTACAAATAATACCATAATGATGTGGTATGTCAACAAACCGGGGGGGGGGGGGTCTTATCTTCTTTGCCAGTTTGGCCCTCTTGGTGTGGGAACTAGTTATCCAGTATCAAGTGACTCTTCAGGTGGTTTATGTACTCTCATGTCAAAACATTGTGGCAGACTCTTTGAGCAGGTCCATAACTCAATCTATTGAGTGAATGCTTCATAGAGATGTGTTTCTGGACATTGTCCATGCCTCCCCTCTGAACAGATCCTCTTTTTTATGCCAGAGTCCCAGGTCCTCTGGTTTGGAAGGTGGATGCCCTCTCTTTTTCTTTGAAGGGGATGTTTCTTTGTCTTTCCTCCCTTTCCCCTCATTCCAAAGGTCAGGTTCAAAATACAACAGGATGCTCCCAAAATCTTGCTGGTGACTTCCTTTTGGCCTAGACAGCATTGGTTCCCTCTTCTTCTGCATTTAGCCAAGGACAATCTTCACAGATTACCTCACAGATTGGACCTACTCACACAAGACAAGAGATCTCTCATCCATCCCTACCTGTTCACTCTTCAACTGACACTTTGGGTGACAGGATTTTGATTCCACATAGACACTTTTTTTCTGAGGAAGAAATCAGGGTCCTGCAGGAGGCCAGGAGACCCACTACTAGGAAATCCTACTTATCCAAATGGAGGAGGTTTTCTATTTGGTTTCTTTCTCGTAACCTGGATCCTCTTTCTGTGGATGTTTCTTTGGTTGTCTCTTACCTGTGTGAACTGCCCAATGCTGGTTTGGCTTATTTTGTTAAGGCCCACTTATCAGCTATCTCTGTCTGCCTTTATCACCTCCTTTAGCTTCTAGATTTGAAGCTAAACAATTTTTTAAGGGGTCCTTCATATTGGGCCTTCCAGGAAACCTGCTTCTCCTCACTGGGATCTTTTTTGGTGTTTCATAAGGACAGGGTGTCCATTTGCACTAATCCTTCTTTTAATGCCCAAGGTGATGAATGAGTTGCCCCTTAATCAAAATATTAATTTACCCACTTATGTTCTCCGGAATCTGCCAATGAGAGGGTGCTGCACACACTAGATGTGCATAGACAACTCAGATTTTATTTAGGTAAGATTAAAACCTTTTGTAAATCTGATCAGCTCTTTGTTTCCATTCATCCTAGGTGTTTAAGATTGGCTGTTTCCAAGCAAACTGTTTCTTCTTGGATTTCTAAAGCCATTTCTTTGTTATTCCTTTCATGGTAAGAGCCTTCCTTCTACTGTTAAAGCTCATTCTACTAGACCTATGGCTTCTTCTGGTGCTTTTTTCAAGGGTTTGAATACTAACTCTATTCTTGAGGCAGCTACCTGGACTTCTGTGCATACATTTACCAAGCACTACAAGTTGGATGGAATTTCCAGAGATAGAGCTGGTTTTGCTGTGGTCATACTTCATGGCTTCCTAGAGAGGTCTGCTGGGCCCTCCTCCTCCCTCTGTTCTTCCCGAGCTTTGGCACTCTCCCTATTGCAATGAATACTGTAACAGTGAAATGGAAAGGACATAGCAGAGTTGGGTAAAATCTTATCATAACAGTAGATGTCCTTCTCTTCATTGTGAGAGTATTCATTCCCTTGCTCCTCCCACTGGTCCATTTTTCTTCTGGATGTACCGATTACCTCTCTATTTCTTAGACAGGCATTCCTACTGGGGCTCTCAGTTCGGAGGATGTTATGTCTGAACATCACCTTTATGCCGTCTGCTATGCGAGGAGCATACATGTGATGTACAGTGTACCTTAAAGCAACCTAAAGTCTTTGTTATACTGGCTGGACGTCAGCCCGCCCTTGGCAGGGGATCCCTATTGTAATGAATACTCCAAAAGTGAAGAGAAGGACATCTACCATTATGGTAAGATTTTACACAACTGTACTTTATTATATGTTTGCACTCTTAAAACATGATAAAGCTAATGGCCTTAATCCTGTCCTTCCCTATGCAAGAATGAGAAAAAACAAATCATTTTTTCTTGTATCATACTCTTTTGATCAGACTTTTCTTCTTTTTTTTCACATTGCAGTGCCTGCATTTCTTAAAATTGAACAAGAAGAAAGAAAAAAGAAGGATAAAACAGAGGCATCTGTTTACTTTAGTATCCCCATTACACTTAAAAATAACTGAGAAAATTTTAATTTATAGCATGCAGGTATCGTGCACTACGCAAATATTACTGTTAAGAACAAACTATTTGTTTTACCTACAGTTAACTCTTTCCTTCCTCTTTCCCTCTCCTAAGTGTTTTTCCAAACATTGGTGACATGATGTAGGACTTATGCACTTATGTTTTAGAGACCTCTACAAGTTTAACAAAGTCAAAAAAGTCCAATATTTCCATGTTTTCTTGTTCTGTCATGTTTCACAAATATAATTAATGCTTTATAATCCACATTTATTTGTCAGTTTCCGAGTTGCTGGTTTTATTCCTTTTTATCTCCGTCTCCCAAATCTAGTCTCTTTTTCCTTTCCAATGTACTCACAGTTATAGTCAACTCGTGCTTTTTTTCCTCTCTCTCAAGCATTTTTCATTGAAACACTGGAAATGGTTTCACTGGCACAGTCTCTCTGTGGTCTTTTTTACCAGAAGAACAAGAAACAGAATCTCCTTCTGTTTCACAGCTCACGTTTTGTTGGACAAACTTTTGTATTTCCTCCGTGGCATGCTCTGCATCAAAAAATGATTTTGTCCCTCCAGGAAGGAATATTCTGAAGATAGCTGGATGCAGCAGTTTGAATCTCACACCTGCTTCTTGAAATTTCTTGATTAGTGGAATAAAGTACCTGGTGTACAGTGAGTAATTTTTCCACACTCTACTGTCTCCCACTTTTAGTACTTTGTCTTTCTGCCACAGTTTTGTCACAATCAACTCATTTTAATGGTAGGATTGCATCTTTACAATTAAAGGCCTATGTTGCTTTCTGATGGCTAGGTTTGGAGCATACACATGCCCTTTCAATTAACAACTCCTGCTGTGGAATACCAGTCCAGTTGCTTATTTGTGCAGAAAATCCCAGGTTTTCCTTGCGTGTTCTGTCCTCATTTCAACCTCTGATTTTTGCAATTTTATCACCTCATCTGAATATCTGCTTAAAGCGTCTTCCATTTTGTCCAGCCTTTTGTTATTTGAGTTAATGTACTCCATCAGTGTTTGATTTATTTTAATCAGCTCTGAGTACATTTGACTTATTTTTGCCTCTAAGTTACTGGAAGTCATGTCTACACCAAAGCTGGAGCTTGAACTGCTGTTTGCTGAACAGCTGTAGAATTCTTCCCATTCATTATTTTTTTCCATACCTTTTGGGATTGATTTTCTTTCAGGTTAACTGAATTTCTTTTTTTTCCTGGCATCCAGGCAGTACTGTTACTAGCCAGTTACTGAAATTTACCCAAAAAATGAGTTCACTGGCTCTCTCTTCTAAGTTTCTGTTTTCACACTGGTAGAGCTGAAATCAGTCTCTTACTCAATGAGCACCCATCTTGAAAGTCCCACAATTCAGCAGCTTTATTTGGCAAAACTTAGTCTGGTACGTTTCCCCACTCAGGTACATTATTTTTATGAGCGTTAATCCCACATGAACTGTTTTGGTTTTGTATTCTTCCTTTCATGGTGTAACCATTAAAGAACAGGCCACTTCCGTGTCACCTTTGTCATCTTCTTCAGGCTTTGACTCTAATTCTTCTTTCATTTCAATGGTTTTACAGCCATCAGTACAGTTCCAAAGATCTGAAGACACTGGTGTCTAGAACACATTGCCCAGAGTTGATACAAGTTCTTGCAACATATCCATTGTGGATTGAGCTGAGATAAACAGTTGCATTCTTTATGGTAAACATACTTCCGGGAATGACAACTCCGTTATTGGCATCTGAAAATAGAGCCCTTTGTTGCTTAGCAGTTTGCAAGAAACAGTGGTCCAGTAGTGATGGCTACCCTTTTGCTGTTTTCCTTTTTTCTAAGTTTCTGTGCCAGTGATTAAACTTGTTTCTTTTCCTATCATTTGACAAATTAGACCAAAACCAGTTTTGGTTGACCGTATGCCCTATCTACCACAGATGAAATGATAAATAGGTTTTCAGTGCTCAACAACTTCTTTGAGACATTGGTCTGTTTTGTTTAGTTTTCACATATTGTAAACAGTAAATCCCTTCTTCACATTCCAACATACCATTAAGTTACAAATAAGGAATCCATGCTTTAGCTTACAATGTGATCATCTTCTACTTAACATGCCCAATTCGACTGCCCATTTCTGCCACTTCGTTCTTACCTCTGTCATGCAATGATGAAATCTAATAGTGTTTTTTTTTAAAAACTCACTGTATTTGTCAGCAAATGCTGAGGAGGTGGAAACAGACATAGTAGAATGAGCCTTAATATGACACGGCAAGGGGATGCCCCTTGTGGAGTAAGCAAGCTTAATGCAACTAGTAATCCAGTGAGCCAGGGTCACCTTAGAAACTGGTTTATCCAACTTGGTCTTAGAAAAGGAAATGAAAAGCTGATCATATTTTCCGAAAAGTTTAGTTCAATCCAAATAGAAGCGAAGCTGTATGTGTACGTCCAGCATATGATGTTGATATTCTCCTCTGTTTTGACAGTTAGGAAAGAAAACTGGCAGATTGAAAACTTGGTTTATGTTAGCCTCAGAAGCAACCTTGGGCAGAAAGGAAGGCTTAGTACACATAGTAACTCTTTTTTTATGAAAAAACAAATATGGGGGTTTACAAGACAAAGCTTTTGGAGGAGGTAATGTCCACCAAGAAAACGGTCTTCCAGGTCGGAAACTTTAAATCAGCCTTAGCTGAAGGCTTGAAAGAGGGCAAGACTAAAGCTTGTAAAATCAAGGTGAGATCCCTGATAGGAGGCCAAAGCGAAAGGTACCTTTTAAAAAGGCCTTGCACAATTTAAATGAGGCTAGAGAAAAGGAATTTTCCCCAATGTAAAAACTGGAAATGGCTGCTAATTGCATTTTCACCATAGAAAAACTAGCTCCGTTATGAAAAATGGAAGCCAGAAAATCTAAAACAGCAGGAACCAGAGCTGTAAAAGTGTTGAGTGTTCTGATGAGCCCAGATGGAGAACCTCTTCACTTGCTATTGTATAGTTTCCTCGTGGATGGGAATTGTGCTGCAATCAAAATTTTTCTAGCTGGGGAAGAAAGCCCGGGAGTGCTAGCCATCATTGGAAGTGGAGTAACCAAGTGGTTAATTTCAGGTTCAAGAGATCCAAATGGGAATGTCCCGAGGGGTGGGGCAACACATGTGGAAGGGGATCCAGAGTCCACAGTGGACAGACCAGGTGAGACCAAAGGCAAGGAAGCCAAATTTGTCGGGGCCAAAAGGAAGCAATGAGGATCAATTGGCATTTCTACCTCTGAGCTTTTTGCAGAAATTTGGGAATGAGGGGAAGAAGAGAATAGGCATTAAGTAGATGAGGGGGTCAAACATGGACTAGAGATTGTTATACTTTGTATTAAAGATCACAGCAAGGTTGACCCCATCTCTGGAGTATCATATTTGCCATTGAAGGATTCAGAAACCACTCGTGAGGCATCAGAATGGTCCTGCTGAGCCTGTCCGCCAGGATGTTTGACTTCCCCGGAATGTGCATTGCTACGAGAAAGCAGTTGGAAGAGATTGCCCATTGCCACAGGCTCATGGCCTCTCAACACAAGGGATACAACCTGGTTCCTCCTTGTTTGTTGATGTACCAGACCACTGACATGCTGTCTGTCTGAATTGCAATAGTTCCCGTAGGAAGAGAAAAAAGATGGCTTACAAAGCAAGAAGCACCGCTGTCATCTCCAGAAAGTTTATATGCAAGTTGTTCTGCAGCGGGGACCATGTGCCTTGGACTGTTTGTCTCAGATAATGGATCCCCCACACACACACTGGGGTGCATCCGTGGTCACAGTGGCCTTGGGAGGTGAAAGGATGAATGTGCGGCCCTGAAGGAGATCCTTGGATTTGAGCCACTATAGTAGAAACTGTTTGCATACTTGAAAGATCTTGATCGGGTAATTCAATGGGTAGTAAAGAAGTTACCATTGGACGACTAAGGTCCGTTGAAGTACTCTCATGTGAAGACATGCTACCAGTGCCAGGGTAATTGTGGCTGCCATGGACCCCAAAGCCCTTACATCAAGACTTGCTGGGGGAGAAGGAATGCCCATGATTTTTTTGACATAAGACCTCAAGGTTGAAGTTCTGTCCAGAGGAAGAAGGGCAAAAGAATGAATGGTGTCCAGGTGGGCTCCAATGAAGAATATGATTTGGACTGGTTGAAGCTGAGACTTGTTTAGATTAATGGAGATGTCCAAGGTCAAGGCTAGGTGGAACAGGAATTCTCTGGCTTCTAGGAGTCAGTGCCTGGTGGGAGCAGTTAGGAGCTAGTAGTTGATATATGGAAACACCTGGAATCCTTGCAAGCTCAGGTAAGCTGCCACTACTGCCATGCATTTGATGAACACCTTGGGGACCATGGTGAGACCAAAGGGTATTCTGAACTGATAGTGTTTGGCTCCCAGCCAGAAGCAGAGGAACCTTCTAGAGCATCTGTTCATCTTGGTGTGATAGTACGTGTCCTGAAGGTCTATAGAGCACATCCTGTCAACCTTCTGCAAGAAGGGCAGATTGGACTGAATCGTGGCCATTCAGAACTTTGAATTTGCAATCGATTTGTTGAGGCTCCAGAATGGGCCTGAGGTCCCCCGTCTTTTTGTGCACTAAAAAGAATCTGGAGTAGATGCCTGATCCGAGTTGGTCTGGGGGAACACTTTGGATGACTCTTTTTGAGAGCAGCTTCGAAATTCCTAAGGCTGCAGCCAAGGGAGCCCAGAGGGTTTTTTGTAGGGGTGTGCAAACCCAGAGCCCCGCGCACACAGCCACAGAGTCCCACCCACACAGTCCCACCTCCTCCGCCCACGCAGCCATTCCAGTGTCCCATTACTTGGATATTTCTCCCCATTTGTCATAGACGCTGTTCAAATCTCTGTGTGCATACTGTTTTGTACTTTACTTTTACAGTGAATACAGATATTTAGATTTCTTTTACAACTTTTATTTCAAATTTTATAGCACAAACACTGATAGACATTTACTAAACCTAAACAAAGCAATAGTCTTACAATGAAAATAGAACTTGGCATTAAAATCTCTGCAGAAGTAAAAGTCATCTGAGTAATTCCACATTAAAGAGATCTGAAACCAATGAAGAGGTTGTTGCTAGAAAACAACTTTATATTTCAGTGTTTCATTTACAAATTCAGTGCCTGTTGCCCTTGAAGAATAAATTGCCTATGTTACATTAAAAGAAATGGTAAGCTGATATATTGCAATAGGGAATGTCTGGCAAGCTATAAAACAGGTTCATAGTTATTAGGTGTCTCATCCAAAGGAGGACATACTAAGGACTGCAGTACCATACCCCCTTAAAATACAAATGTATATGCTGTAGGAATAGAACCTACAGCCCTTTGCATGAAGATGCAAGAATGCGACCTGGTGTGCTAACACTGCTTTAAAATTCTATACCACAATAATGATACCATTTGCTAAACAAAACAGTTGCACATTTTAAGCAGACTTTGCATGAGCAGCAGTAAACTTCTCTTCCCTTGAAGCTCACAATTCCTTGAAAATGCACTTGAATTTATTTCCAGCTGCTAGATCTAACTAGGGCATTTCTCTCTCACTGACTCTCTCTCTCTCACACACACACACACACACACACACACACACACACACACACACACCTCAACTTCTTAGTGCAAGAAATCTGGGCAAAGCCTAAAATAAACAGGGATAGATTATAAATATTGCTTTCATGAACTTACAAAATTGCTAGGATAACAGGATTTGTGCTGGCAATGCATTTTTCTAAAGGATATTATGTCTAAAACTGTTTAGCAACTTCAATCCTTTTTAGGAGGAATATGGGGCAAAAATCTGGACATTCTGCAAAAACCTGGACAGCTGAGGGGTATGCTTCCTCCCTTTTATATATATGCACACACACACACACACACACACACACACACACACACACACACACACACACACACACACACACACACACACACACACACACACACACAGGCCCCAAACTAGGGACACATTTAGAAAGTGGCTAGAATAACAGGATTTGTTTTAGAATATATTTTCTGAAGGATATCAAGTCTGAAACTCAAATGCATGTAATTTATTTAGTAACTTTAATCCTTAGCTCGTCCCAGTGATTTGTCAAAAACAGAATTTTAATGAGGAGCAGACCAAAATATAATGCAAAAATCTGGACATTCTTTGAAAATCTGTACAGTTGAGGGAGGTATGAGTCACACACATTCATCCCCCTACCTCCTTAGAAAGTGGATAGAACAACATGTTTTGCATTAGTACGCATTTTCTGAAAGAGATGAAGTCTAAAGCTTAAATGTCTGCCATTATTTTCTGAGTTCAGTCCTCAATGATTTGCCAGAAAAAACTATTTTATGAAAAAGAAACCGAAAATATGAGGCAAAAATCTTGATAATTGCACGGTATGAACCCCCCCCCCCCACACACACACACACACACACACACACACACACACACACACACACACACACACACACACACTCCTACCTCCCTTTTTCTCTGTCAACACAATCAGTAATATTCTCACAGGGCTCTTACACCCCAAATCACAAAACAATGTCTCTGTTATCAGGACAAACTCTACATTAACATTTTCCATAGACAACCTACGCATGTACGGAAACTAAAGACATCCTGTATTTCTAAGCAATGGCTTAAGCTCCACGAATGCTTCTGCCATCAAGAAAAACATCCACATTAGCATTTTCTTGGATATCAAATGCTAGTCTGTCCTCAAAAAATTAAGTAAAACTAAAATGCATTACATATTTTTTCCAAAACTAGGCTTGTATCTCTAATGAGTATGTATTTCTTTTGAGGAAAAAGCTTTATCAAACCACACACACACACACACACACACACACACACACACACACACACACACACACATACACACACACACACACACACACACACACACACACACACACACACACACACACACACACACACTGCAGAACAGGCAGAAAGCAAGAGAGGCAAAGGTCATTTGTAGACATACATGCCAGGAACTGCAGATGCATGATACAGACAGAATCTTCATCTCTGAGTCTCAACACAGTTGTTCAATCCCATATGTCAGCTTGAGAACCACAGCCTTCATCCTGGACACAACACTTTCCTTCACCCCTTACTTTTTAACTCTCGTTCTGTCCAGACCCAATATATGGTGCTCACAAAGAGACAGCCTTCTATTATAAAACAACATAATAAACACAGTCTCTGTCCATGGAAGGTCACTGTGCCATGCATTCAGCAGTGGTTTATATTCAATACTGGGGTGAGGCTTTTTAATAACAAAAATCCTTCCTAACAAAATATTGGTCTATAAAATACAAACACACCACAGTTTGATGCATATTAACCAGGGTGTTTTAGTTTGGTAGAACAGAAATTTCAGTACTCAAAAAAACTAATAAGCCCTCACTGACATGTTAATCTGAACAAATCGGTCTACTTTTAGCAGTGTAAACTAACAAACATTAAGGGATGGTTGCACTTCTGAGCAGCTAGTCTAGTGTTGAATTCAGGGGTCTGGTTTACTGCAGAAGATGTTAGAGTCACACAATAGTAAGCTGGCAGATAACAGTGTACATGCCTGCATATCTTATCGGTTCATAGGTGTATACTAGGGTAACTGCCCTTACGGGCCATTGTAAGCCTAGACAATAAACCAAGATAACTGTAGAATGAAACAAACAGGATCTAGCAGCATAGAAAAGTTTAATACAATTCTAATAAATGCCATCCATGAGACCAGGTATGTCCGTTTGGATAGCTTAATAGGAACAAATGTTTTAATTAATTTGATTAAACAGAGTGTCGGGCACACCCATCAGAGAAAGAAAATGGTGCATGTGTATGCAGATTTTGCATGGAATTTGTAAACTGTGAGGTTATAAAGCAGCTATTATTTGGGTGGAAAACGAACCACAGCAAAACCCTCTATCCATTGTGAAAACTGAGAAGGACCTAAGCAAAGGGAGAGATGCAAAAAGAAACGTAGCTAACAGGTCAGATAATGCACAGGTAATGAAAGATGAAGCATTCAAAGGAACAGCAGAGCTTCTCAACTTCTAACTGCTGTGCTTTAAATAGCATGCTAACTGCTGTCCTACATACTCTGATTAACAAACTTCCTCGTGGACTCTGCCACTGCTAGGGGTAATGGCTGAACAGACCACAAGGTTCTGTGGACAGAAGTTCTGAACCTCTAACCTCTAAAAATGTCAGACAAGAGTAAACTCTTAGTAAACCTTTATCATTCCCATCAAAGTGAAGCAACAAAAGCTGAGGACTTCCCACTTGCTAAATGATTCAATGAAAAGCTGGAAGAAGGTGTGCAGAACATAGGCCAGGGAAGCCTCTTCAAATGAGCTCCACAGAAGCAGGAGTCAAGCCCAAAGTTATGCTGTTCAATGGCACTGCTGCCTTCTTTGAAGCTAACACTGTATAATTGACATGGTAATAATAATAATAATAACAACAACAACACCTACATGCATTAAACAACAAATGCCACTCCTCAGTCCACTCTGCTAGTGCCCACCGGTTCTTTTGATGACTTGCTCTCTTATCTTCAATCTTTCCTCCAGTAATAGTGCCACAAACAGGCTGACCCTAAACAACATTGTGGGTGTAGAGATGTAAAGCCCTCAGTACAAGCCAGGCAACCAGAGTTCAGTTAGTGGCCTGAATAATGAGGGAGAACAAGAGTAATAACGTATAGTTTGCTCACTTATTCACAGGGGAGGGGCAAACAACATGTATACATACCAGGGCTCCCCCAAGGGGTGCATCCTAAAAGTAGGAATTGCATCATACATGAATGTAAACTGATGCAAAGTTCATTGACTGCAAAAACCCTGTGAATGAGAAGTCATCTGCAGTGGAAGCTAGAACTTAATTCAAACAAAAAGTCTAATCCCGCAGACTACTGATGACTGCTCCCACTCCTAGCTACCTGTGATAATTTAGAAGATAGTGATATAAATACAAATAAAACCAAGAAGGGTTATTATCTGGGGAACAAAACAGCATGAATGAAAGTACAAGTAACAGAATAATAATTTCAGACAGTGATACATCACAAAGCAGCAATTTACAGAACAATAATTTTGACAAAACCAGTATGAAGTACATCACAGCTTTACTTGAGATATATTTTGATAACAATGACAGGAAGTGATAGGGTACCAATGAATGCGATCAGTAGCAAACTGCTATCCTTAATCTGACCATGAAATAGTATAGCATATGGAGCTCTTTCCAGAAAAAAACGGTAAAAATTAAACTTTGCAATGTTAATCTAATGAAAAGAAGGTATCTAAGTTTACATGGGTAACATCACAACCACATATCAAACTGGTGCGAAGGTGGATGGCCACAAGAGATTTGTATATAAGCCTGTTGTGAGTTTCTAATTTCAGTAGGCAGTTTCTTCAACACTTTACTAATTTAAGTGGAAATCTTTTAGCTACCATGTCTGTTAACTGGTTTGGGGAGTATGGAATAGAAGTGCAGATTCCCTAAGGTTAGAGGGTGTTCTGATGATTACACCAGTTAATAAAAGGCATTTATAATCAAATTTATGTATATACACACACACACACACACATCTTAAACACTTAAAAACACACACTCACACACCTAACTCTCACTTGTATGCTCGTCTCAAGTCCAAACGGCTTCTGCAATTCAAACTCCACTCACGAATGCGGAAGATGAAGACGTAAACCATCGGTTGCATGTATGGAGAAGCATAGGTGCTGGAAGCTGTTGAAGACTGGGGGGGGGGTGCGGAGGATGAGAAGGGCAATTAGTGATCTAAAAAATGGCAATTTTTATAACTATTTACTACCACAACATAGGTTCACTTGGAGGACATTACTTAGCCAATTCTCTTTTGGTGCTTGAATTAACATTTTCTGATTGGTGTTCCCTATCCCAGAGCTGATAACTAATGAGAATAACTGTGATCATACCATAGATAATTTGAGGGGACCCATGTAAAGGATGCAGCATTTAGGAACTGCCTCTATCCATTAGTGGCATGAGGGGCAATCCTGGAGTACATTTTCTATTACCCACCCTTAGATCTAAGTTGCATTTGAATATGGATGGATGAGCTTTATTTTATTTTTATGTATAGTCTGTTCTGGAACAATGGTAGCCTCTGTGATATATCCATCTCTCCACAACATTCAGTTAAGATAACTGGACTGAGTATTTCTGATGCCATTTGACTTGCTGATGTTCAGCAGGTCCGTCTGTATTAGGTCAGAGGATGCTTTGTATGCCAGACATGTCACCTCTAAGCACTCTGTAGGATACTGAGTATAGTAATAAATCTTTGAAGTGGTCCATGTAAGACCTATTGTTTAGGACTTGTATCCTTTTAGTAAGGTATCTCGAAGGTATTCCAATTGTTTCATGGGGCTGGACAGATACATGCCAAAGTGGGCATTATACAAAATGATTGACCTATTGAGAGCTTTGTAAAGGGAGACAACAATATCTCTAGCTCTAGTCACAATTTGTTTATAAGTTATGCAATATAGAAAGGCTTTCTTATAACTCTGTGCACATGTTGGTCAAATGTTAGGCCACTGTTCACACAAGTTCCCAAATGCCAAACAATTGGGTCAGTTCTCAGAGGGCATTGTCATGATTTTGACACCAGTTATTATTTGGGACAAACCATCCTGTACGATGGTTAAGTCATTTGTGGATTCAATAACTGCTCCTAGCTTGCAGTAATCTCAGACTTAGCCTGCAAAAGTCCTTTGGTATTTCCTTTTACTTTTGAGATGTATATGCCAAACAAAAAAAGTCTCAGCACTAAATCCTGGGGGACTCCATTGGTGACTGGTCTATTCCCCTATTTTGATCTCCTGCATCCTGTGAGCAAACTGGCAATCCAACTAGTGATGCAAGTTTTTGCTCCTACATGATAAATCCTTTGTACTATACCTGAGTAGGAGATGGTATCAAAAGGCTTAGCCAGGTCAAGATAATGTGGTGTGAACTGTTTTACCTTCATCCATTGCTTTGTTAACAAGAGTAAAGCTTAAAATTTGTCCATGATTTTGAGCCTTTCACACTTTCCTCTGGGCTGTTTTCAAACACATTTTTAGGGCCATGCATACATGTATGCACTCTTTGATTCACCTTCCTGATTGTATTAAATTATTTTCCTTGTATGATACAACACCAGTTGTTAGAATGTGTTTTAAGTCTGTAGTTTTGAACAGTCTTCTAGTAAGTAATGAAACAAAATGTATGAACCAATAATGGCAAAACTACCCATTTCAGAAAATTTCAACCATAAAAGGCCACTCAAACTTCTGTCATTACAATCCACCAATATCAGTAAATATACTGCAGAAGTAAGTCATCTAAATAATTCCACATTAAAGGGATTTCTAACCAATGAACAGGTTGCTGTTAGGAAACAACTTTATATTTCATTGTTTCATCTACAAATAAATTGGCTATTGCACTTGAATAATAAATTGCCTATGTTACATTAAAAATGATAAGCTAGTAATATTACAATAGAGAATGGATGGCAGACTGATGAACTGATGACAGGTTCATGGTTACTAGGTAACTCCTCCAAAGGAGGGCATTCACAGGACTGCAGCATCCACTCTCTTTAAAGTACAACACAGTACAGTATCAGTAACCCATCTGCATAGTAGTAGAGCCCATAGCCTTTGGCATCAAAAGTAAAGCTACTACCTGTTGTGCTACTAAATGCAATCCGACTTGGAATAAGCAGCACTAAACTTCTCTTCCCCTGAAGCTCTCAGCTCCTTGAAAAATGTTTTATTTAACATTTCTTCACCAGGAAAGTCTGACATGGAACAAAGCCAATTTTAAGCAGAGGCCTAGGGAGAAATGCTCCAGATGCATGTCTTTGTAACATGGGAGGAAACCTACACAAACACAGGGAGAACATACAGACTCTGCACAGAAGGCACCTCAGCCAAGAATCAAATCAGAGAACCTCTTGTTGTGAGGCAACAACACTACCACTGCACCATCCAGTTGACACAACTAAACCTCTCAGTTTCACAGCAGAACACACAACTTTTCCATTCTGGTATATTTCATTTTTTGATTTAACATGAGGCATATTCAAAGAAGGATTTAATAAAAAAAAGCTGTGATTCTTGCTGATACTTATACCACACTTGTATTTTTATTAATACCTTCCCTTTTTCTGTTTCCTCTGCTAGTCCATCCTATACATCTATTAAATAACATTTCCTCATAATGGATTTATACCATTCTTTACATTTTCCTAAAATAACAGCAAACCTACTTTCCATATGCTCTTTGTTTTGCACAGCAAATGCATATCATTCCCAAAAATTTCCAGTTTCTTTTTCCTTTTCATAAAGTATTCCATAAAACAGAATATTTCTGTGTAACAATTGCCTTAAACACCTCGTTATCATTTTTAAGTTTATTCAAAAACTCATACATAAAGCTGCTGAATGAGTTACAATTTACAAGTTGCTACTATAACTGAAACGTTAAACAGAGGCACACCAGCTGCTGTAAAGTTAAAAGGAGGCAAACCAGCTACTGAAATGTTAAACAGAGCACCAGATGGAACCTTAAGCTTACCCGTGGGTATTGCCTTTCAAAGGAGCAGCCTTCCTGTGTGTATTTGAGTATGGCAGGCAGACAGCCATGATCGGGCGCATTTTTGTGTTTAAATTTCAGGTACATGCATGTGTGTGTTTTCCATTACAGGTCTTTACAGCTGTAAAAATGGGGGAGGGGGGCGCTCCCTCCCCCTCACCCTATGGTTCTGGTGCCAGGAGAAGACGAAAACAGGTCACAAGTGCCTGTTCCGTTAGTACGACTGGACACAAAGTGCATTCTTAAAGAAGAACGCCCTTAAAAAATTTTTTTTAAATTAGAAGAAAATTAATCACCTGGCCAGCTGATTCCAGGGGGGTGCAAGTGCACCCCCTTGCACCTGCCTGCGGGCGCCCTTGGCTGCAGTCTCCTTCTGATTGGGTGGGACATCGATGAGGGTTTGGCTTGGAGACATTTTTTGGAAAAAAGGTTATTGAATAGCCTCTGGATATAATTAACACCCAACAATCTTTTGTGATGGCGTCCTAGGCTGTTGGGTGTAAAGACAAACGTCCCCCAACTGACTCCAGAGACAAGCAGTCAGGCAACCCCTAAGGATCACTGAGTGGGTCTGTCTGAGAAGGTATCTCAAGACCCTTGATTCATCAGATCCCCTCTGCCACAAGTGCAGCACCTGCCATTATAACTATTTCCCCTCTGTGTCTGGGAGGAAGGTCTCCCTGTGAATCCTGAAAAGGACCTTGAGATTTCTGGAAACACAACTTCTTACCTCCACTCTGGTTCCTGGAAAAGGTCCGTTGTGGGGTAGAGAACTATATTCCGATGCAGACAAGGTCTTTCCATCCTTTTCACTTTGGGAGAGAATGTCTCTTACCATTGGACTGAAGACAGTCAATTCATTAAAAGGGGAGTTGGTGAAGGATGCCTTGTAGGGTTCTGAGAAATTGCACAGCCACATCCAGGCATGGCATCTGGTAGCAATGCCTAATCCGACTGCCCATGAGTCCCTTTCTGCAGCATGAGAAATTACCCTCATGGACATGTTAGAAATAAAATGAAGGATGGCTATCCTAGAGGAAAAGGTCTTCTGTTCCTCAGCAGACATGGACACTAGGGCAGAACTAGAGACTTTCTTGACTAAGTCCCTCTGTAGTCTGGTTACATGTGTCAAATAATTCTGCTCTCGCAATGTGAAGGCTACTGAAGCATAAATTCACTTACCAAACCTGTCCGTGGCCCTGGGCTCCCTGTTAAGGGGATGGATGGTGGAGCTCTGCTGGGCCAGCTCCTTTTTGGTGGCTGCTGCTACCACTATGGTATTGACAGGAAAGCCCTTGGTCCAATGGGGTCAGTCGGAAGGGCGCTAAGAATTTTATCAGGCCACTTTGGTATTCGTTTCACTGTGTGCTCAAGCTCAATACCAAGAAATGTATAGTTATCCCCTTTGGGAAAAAAAACATATACCCATGAATTACCACATAGGTGGCAGTACACTAAACACCGAAAGTGTGATAAGAAACTTAGGGACACGGGTGCACAGTGGTCTCACCTTTGATAAACACATCACCATAACAGTCTGGAAATCCTTCTGTGTGGCACCTCATCACTAAGGGCTTTTCACCCAGAAAATCCTTCTGTGTGGCACCTCATCACTAAGGGCTTTTCATCCAGAAAAAAGGAGGTCATTGTCCCACTGCACTGATTCCTCATTATACCCGTTATAGAATACAATGTCCCATTTGGTATGCACCTCTCAAGACATCTGCAACAACTGGAAAGGCCGCAGAAATACCTCACTAAAAGAATCACAGGCCTAAAGCACATGCCCTATGCTAACCGTCTAAAAAAACTCCAGCTATACTCTGTCGCATATCATCTACTCAGAGGCGATCTCTGCTTAACATACAAGGCCATGTCAAACCCAGAGCTGTTGGACATGCTACACTTAAAGAAATCCCAATCCCTCAGAGCCACACTGTCCAGGGATCTAAGCCTTGTCATCCCAATGAACAAAACATGCTGGAAGGATAGGTTCCTGACCCAGAGACTCCCCAGACTCTGGAATAGACTGACCATACATGTCAAGCAGAGCTCCTCTTTGGCACTCTTCAAAGGGAACCTTGATGATTGGATGGGAGATAGGAAATTCACCCTGGGGATCACGTCAGTCGCCCTGCTAGACAGGGGTCCAGGGAAGTAAATATTGCGGGAAGAAATAGCTAGGGAATTGTTATGGCTAGGCTTGTATAGGCCGTAGGGCTGATAGCCTACTACCAACCTATGAACCTATGTCCGGCTTCTTTCACGCCCTGAGCGAGACAAGGTCAATAAGGATGTCCACAAGGGCATACCCAAGAAGTAGATGGACCTGAGCCAAAGGCTTCCAGAAAGGGTTTTGGGTTTTGGAAGACCAACCACCTTTTTGGCATAGGATCTCCATGATGTCTCCAAAGGAGACATCCTCAAGTGGTGATTTAGGGGACCTTACCCCTTCATCGAGATTGGTGTCCTCAGAGAGAGATTCCAAAGGGGAATCCAAGTGCCTCCTTTTGCACTGGTGTTTCCGAGGTACCTCCTGAATGGGGTGCTCTGGGGAGGTATCTGAAGACTCTTGGTGTTCCAAAAGGGAAGCAGTCTGGAAGTCTTTCTGGGCAGGCTGTCCCGGAGGAGACAGGGTAGATGGCTCAGACACAAAGACTGCTGTAGGAGGGCTGAGATCTGAAGCAGGTAGAGTTGAGGCTGTTCTAGGTGCAGAGAGAAATCTCTCCTCCACTTCAAAAGCCAAGGGAGATTGAGACACCGAGGGTGCCCCTGCTGGAGCTGAAGCTGTCGATGGGGAAGCTCCACAAATCCCCACCGCCCCAGATCTGAGTGAGGAGTTGGGGCAGAGCTATCAAGCACCGAGGCCCCAAGGGGAAGAGACAGCTCAGAAAACTTCATGGCTGATGTCCACCCCTAGGACCCCATGCCAAAGCCTCGGCTCAGAAAGTCGCTCTGCTCCAAAATGGTTGGAGCCAGGCGAGTCAAGGTCAAGGAGACCATCAGAGTTGAGGTAATCATACCTGTCGGCTCCAACGTTTTGACTCTAGGAAAGTTCAGACCCAATAACTCCTAAACCAGGGGTCAGATCAGAGAAGGAGAAATTGGAGCAAAGACAGGAATATTGCTTGTGGATCCAGAGGGGGGTGGAGCAGGCAGGATCCCAGGTTGATTTGTGCATTGAAAAATTTTACTATCATACTGTCAACCATAGCTTCAGAAAGGCTGCAAGAGGACCAAGTGGAGGAAGCAACGGAGACAGGCCTGGATACCAGTCTTGGCTGTTGCAGGACAGGGGACTTAGGCCTAGATGTCACCGGCTCCGGGGAGAAACTGCACCTCTGGTGTTGAGGGGAACCTGGATGACTATGGGAGCCAAACTAGTCTGCACTGATGACTTGGTTGACGTGGCAGGAGGTTCTCCAGATTGACAGGACCTCCTATGATCTTTGTGTT